>NC_057407.1:58302183-58602183 GCF_019320065.1 Cervus canadensis | reverse complement strand
TGTTAGAAAGTGTTCTAGTTTCATTCTTTTACAAGTGGCTGACCAGTTTTCCCAGCACCACTTGTTAAAGAGGTTGTCTTTTTTCCATTGTATATCCTTGCCTCCTTTGTCAAAGATAAGGTGTCCATAGGTTCGTGGATTTATCTCTGGGCTTTCTATTCTGTTCCATTGATCTATATTTCTGTCTTTGTGCCAGTACCATACTGTGTTGATGACTGTGGCTTTGTAGTAGAATCTGAAGTCAGGCACGTTGATTCCTCCAGTTCCATTCTTCTTTCTCAAGATAACTTTGGCTATTCAAGGTTTTTTCTTTTTCCATACACATGGTGAAATTATTTGTTCTGGTTCTGTGAAAAATACCCTTGGTAGCTTGATAGGGATTTCATTGAATCTATAGATTGCTTTGACAATATTGATTCTTCCAATCCATGAACACGGTAAATTTCTCCATCTGTGTGCTCTTTGATTTCTTTCATCAGTGTTTTATAGTTTTCTATGTATAGGTCTTTTGTTTCTTTAGGTAGATATACTCCTAAGTATTTTATTCTTTTTGTTGCAATGGTGAATGGTATTGTTTCCTTAATTTCTCTTTCTCTTTTCTCATGGCTAGTGTATAGGAATGCAAGGGATTTCTGTGTGCTAATTTTATATCCTGCAACTTTACTATATTCGTTGATTAGCTCTAGTAATTTTCTGGTAGAGGCTTTAAGGTTTTCTATGTAGAGGATCATGTCATCTGCAAACAGCGAGAGTTTCACTTCTTCTTTTCCTATCTGGATTCCTTTTACTTCTTTTCCTGCTCTGATTGCTGTGGCCAAAACTTCCAAAACTATGTTGAATAGTAGTGGTGAGAGTGGGCACCCTTGTCTTGTTCCTGACTTTAGGGGAAATGCTTTCAATTTTTCACCATTGAGGGTAATGCTTGCTGTGGGTTTGTCATATATAACTTTTATTATGTTGAGGTATGTTCCTTCTATTCCTGCTTTCTGGAGAGTTTTAATCATAAATGGATGTTGAATTTTGTCAAAGGCTTTTTCTGCATCTATTGAGATAATCATATGGTTTTTATCTTTCAATTTGTTAATGTGGTGTATTACATTGATTGATTTGCGGATATTAAAGAATCCTTGCATTCCTGGGATAAAGCCCACTTGGTCATGATGTATGATTTTTTTAATATGTTGTTGGATTCTGTTTGCTAGAATTTTGTTAAGGATTTTTGCATCTATGTTCATCAGTGATATTGGTCTGTAGTTTTCTTTTTTTGTGGCATCTTTGTCTGGTTTTGGAATTAGGGTGATGGTGGCCTCATAGAATGAGTTTGGAAGTTTACCTTCTTCTGCAATTTTCTGGAAGAGTTTGAGTAAGATAGGTGTTAGCTCTTCTCTAAATTTTTGGTAGAATTCAGCTGTGAAGCCATCTGGTCCTGGGCTTTTGTTTGCTGGAAGATTTCTGATTACAGTTTCGATTTCCTTGCTTGTGATGGGTCTGTTAAGATCTTCTATTTCTTTCTGGTTCAGTTTTGGAAAGTTATACTTTTCTAAGAATTTGTCCATTTCTTCCAAGTTGTCCATTTTATTGGCATAGAGCTGCTGGTAGTAGTCTCTTATGATCCTTTGTATTTCAGTGTTGTCTATTGTGATCTCTCCATTTTCATTTTTAATTTTGTAATTTGGTCTTCACCCTTTGTTTCCTAATGAGTCTTGCTAATGGTTTGTCAATTTTGTGTTATTTTTTTCAAAAAACCAGCTTTTAGCTTTGTTGATTTTTGCTATGGTCTCTTTAGTTTCTTTTGCATTTATTTCTGCCCTAATTTTTAAGATTTCTTTCCTTCTACTAACCCTGGGGTTCTTCATTTCTTCCTTCTCTAGTTGCTTTAGGTGTAGAGTTAGGTTATTTATTTGACTTTTTTCTTGTTTCTTGAGGTAAGTCTGTAATGCTATGAACCTTTCCCTTAGCACTGCTTTTACAGTGTCCCATAGGTTTTGGGTTGTTGTGTTTTCATTTTCATTCATTTCTATGTATATTTTGATTTTTTTTTATTTCTTCTATGATTTGTTGGTTATTCAGAAGCCTGTTATTTAGCCTCCATATGTTTGAATTTTTCACAATTTCTTTTCCTGTAATTGAGACCTAATCTTACTGCACTGTGGTCAGAAAAGATGACTGGAATGATTTCAATTTTTTTGAATTTCCAAGGCTAGATTTATGGCCCAGGATGTGATCTATTCTGGAGAAGGTTCCAGGTGCACTTGAGAAAAAGGTGAAGTTGATTGTTTTGGGGTGAAATGTCCTATAGATATCAATTAGGTCTAGCTGGTCCACTGTGTCATTAAAAGTTTGTGTTTCCTTGTTAATTTTCTGTTTAGTTGATCTATCCATAGTTGTGAGTGGGGTATTAAAGTCTCCCACTGGGAGGAGCCAAGATGGTGGAGGATTAGGATGGGGAGACCACTTTCTCCCCTACAAATTCATTGAAAGAACATTTGAACGCTGAGCAAACTTCACAAAACAACTTCTGACCCCTAGCAGAAGACATCAGGCGCCCAGAAAAGCAGTCCATCATCTTCAAAAGGATGTAGGACAAAATATAAAAGATAAAAAGAGAGACAAAAGAGTGAGGGACGGAGACCCAACCCGGGAAGGGAGTCATAATAGAGGAAGTTTCCAAACACCAGGAAACCCTCTTACTGGCGGGTCTGGGGGAAGTTTTTGAATCTAGGCGAGCAACCTAACTGGAGGAAAAATAAATAAAACTCACAGATTACATGCCTAAAAGCAACTCCCAGCAGAAAAGTATCCCAGACGCCCGCATCCGCCATCAGCAAGTGGGGGCGGAACAGAGAGGAGCGGGCAGAATTGCTGAGGGTAAGGACCGGGCCCGAATGCCCTGAGGGCAATCGGAGGGAGCTAACCTGATATAGCAACTTAAACTGTGGGATAGCAAGAGAGAGAGAGAAAATTAACCTGCCAGCCATTCGCAGAACAAAGGGACTGAGCAATTCCAGAGAAGAGCTAGCAGCCCGGCCCATCCCCTGCCTGAGGCAGGAGGCAGGGGGGAGGGGAAAGGGGCTAACTCGGCCCCAGAGATGGCACCCCCTACCAAACTGCAAAAGGCCTCCAGTTTCTAACCAAAGACTACCTGAGATTCTGGATGGCCGACATCCGCCAGGAGGGTCGCAGCTAGAGGCCAGCTCCTGAGAATAGACACAAGCCGCACGCACCCGACTGGCCCACGCGGAAACTGAGGCTGGGACCAGGGAGGGGAGACGGCGCACCGCACCCGGGGTAGTGCGCCTGTCAAACTCTTGGTGGCCTGAGCTGCTCCGGCCGGAGAAGGCGCAAAACATAGGCCCAACCGAATCTGCGCTTTTGTGTAGTACCCGAAAACTGGAACCACAAGCAACGCAGGGCCCGCTCGATATAGAGCAGCCAGGAGCCTGATCAGTGTAGACGGGGACAGCACACACCCGTGAGCGGGGGCAAACCCAGTGTGGCTGGAACACTGTGAGTGCTACCCACACACAGGGATATCTGCCTGCAGCGCCCCTCCCTCCCCGCAGCGCGACTGAACAAGCGAACCTAAACAAGAGACCACCTCCACCTGCCTGTGTCAGGGCAGAAATTAGACACTGAAGAGACTGGCAAACAGAAGCCAAATAAAGTCTCCCACTATTATTGTGTTACTATTAATTTCCTCTTTCATACTCGTTAGCGTTTCCCTTACATATTGCAGTGCTCCTATGTTGGGTGCATATATATTTATAATTGTTATATCTTCTTCTTGGATTGATCCTTTGGTCATTATGTAGTGTCCTTCTTTGTCTCTTTTCACAGCCTTTATTTTAAAGTCTATTTTATCTGATATGAGTATTGCGACTCCTGCTTTCTTTTGGCCTCTGTTTGTGTGAAATATTTTTTTTAATTGATTTTTATTTCTTCTAGGTCCTTATTAAACAATTCTTGCATCTTCTCAATCTTTGTCTCCAGGGTATTTATCTGTAACTCCATTTTGTTTTCAAGACTTTGAATCATTTTTATTATCATTATTCTAAATTCTTTTTCAGGTAGATTCCCTATCTCCTCCTCTTTTGTTTGACTTGGTGGGCATTTTTCATGTTCCTTTACCTGTTGGGTATTTCTCTGCCTTTTCATCTTGTTTAGATTGCTGTGTCTGGAGTGGGCTTTCTGTATTCTGGTGGTCTGTGGTTCCTTTTTATTATGGAGATTTCACCCAGTGGGTGGGGTTGGACGATTGGCTTGTCAAAGTTTCCTGGTTAAGGAAGCTTGCGTCGGTGTTCTGGTGCGTGGAACTGGATTTTTCTCTCTGGAGTGCAGTGGAGTGCCCAGTAGTGAGTTTTGAGATGGGTCTATGTGTTAGGTGTGACTTTGGGCTGCCTGTATGTTGACGCTCAGGGCTATGTTCCTGCGTTGCTACAGAATTTGCGTGATATGTCTTGCTCTGGAACTTATTGGTTCTTGGGTGGTGGTTGGTTTCAGTGTAGGTATGGACGCTTTTGGATGGTCTCTTATTACTTAATGTTCCGCGTAGTCAGGAATTTTCTGGTGTTCTCAGGTTTTGAGCTTAATTCCCCTGCCTCTGGATTTCAGTCTTATTCTTCCAGTAGTCTCAAGACTTCTCCAACTATACAGCACTGATAATAAAACTTCTAGGTTAATGGTGAAAAGATTCTCCACCGTGAGGGACACCCAGAGAGGTTCACAGAGTTAAAGGAAGAAGAGGAGAGGGAGGAGGGAGATAGAGATGAGCAGGAGGAGAAAAAGGGGGACTGAAGAGGAGAGAGACAGATCTATGCAGTTCTCTGTTCCCAAAGTGTTCTCCGTAGCCCAGACATCCACAGAGATTCACAGAATTGGACTGGGAAGAGAAGGGGAAGGGAGGAAATAGAGGTGTTCTGAGGTAGAAAATGGAGAGTCAAAAGTGGGAGAGAGTAATCAGCACACTCCTGAGTAAAAATGGGTACTGAATATTGGATTCTTAAATGTTCAAAATTGACATTTAATACTGAAAAACAAAGATCAAAAATATAGAGTAGAGGTTAGACTCTTAAAAATACAATATTGAAAACAAAAAAAAAAATCACAAAATTTTAGAAATATATATGAAGTTCAGTTTAAAAATAGGGCTTCTCCTTTTTTTTTTCTTTTTGCAAGGTTATAGTGAAATGAAAATCAAAATTAAGGAGTAGTAGAGGAGTAATAATGGACTTTAAAAGAAAATAAGAGAAAAAAATAAAAGAAGAAAAAAATTTTTTTTCCTAAAAAAAAATAGTAAAAATATATGAAAATGAAAATGAAAGTTAAGGAGTAATGGGGGAGTGATAGGGAATTTTAAAAGAAAATAAAAGAGAAAAAATAAAAAAAGGAAAGAAAAGAAAAAAAATCTTTTTTAATTAAAAAAAAAAAGTAAAAATATATTTAGGAATTTCTCTGGTGCTGTTGCAGGCAATGTGGGTTCGGTTCAGTTTCAGATAGCTCCCTGTTCCAGCTTACACTTCTTGATATCTATAGGCCCCTTCCAGTGTAGTCAGTGTTACCTACAGGGATTTTAATCTATTGCACCGGTCCCTTCTGAAGCACTTCCCTTTGTCTATTTGGCTTCTGTTTGCAGGTCTCTTCAGTGTCTAATTTCCGCCCTGACACAGGTGGGCGGAGGTGGTCTCTTGTTCAGGTTCACTTGTTCAGTCGCGCTGTGGGGAGGGAGGGGCGCTGCAGGCAGATATCGCTGGCCTGTGTGGGGAGCACTCGCAGTGTTCCGGCCACACTGGGTTTGCCCCCGCTCCCAGGTGTGTGCTTTCCCCGTCTACACTGCTCAGGCTCCCGGCTGCTCTATAGGGAGTGGGCCCTGCGTTGCGTGTGGTTCATTTTCAGGTATTCCACAGAAGCGCGGACTCAGTTGGGCCTGCGTTTTGTGCCTTCCCCACCTGAGCTGCTCAGCCGCCAGAAGCTTGACGGGCGCACTCTCCCCGGGTGCGGTGCACCTTCTCCCCTCCGCGGTCCCAGCCTCAGTTTCCATGCCCGCCGGTCGGGTGCGTGCGCCTTGTGTCTCTTCTGGGGAGCTGGCCTCTAGCCTCAACCCTCCCAGCGGAGGTCAACCATCCAGAATCTCAGGAAGTCTTTGGTTAGAAACTGGAAGCCTGCTTGCAGTGTGGTAGGGGATGCTGTCTCTGGGGCCGAGTTAGCCCCTTTCCCCTCCCCGCTGCCTCCTGCCTCAGGCGGGGGATGGGCCAATCTGCTGCCTGCTAGCTCTTCTCTGGAATTGCTCAGTCCCTTTGTTCTGCGAATGGCTGGCAGGTTAATTTTCTCTCTCTCTCTTGCTATCCCACAGTTTAAGTTGCTATATCAGGTTAGCTCCCTCCGATTGCCCTCAGGGCATTCAGACCTGGTCCTTACCCTCAGCAATTCTGCCCACTCCTCTCTGTTCCGGCCCCACTTGCTGATGGCGGATGCGGGCATCTGGGATACTTTTCTGCTGGGAGTTGCTTTTAGGCATGTAATCTGTGAGTTTTATTTATTTTTCCTCCCAGTTAGGTTGCCCTCTAAAATTCAAAAACTTCCCCCAGGCCCGCCAGTGAGAGGGTTTCCTGGTGTTTGGAAACTTCCTCTATTATGACTCCCTTCCCGGGACGGATCTCTGTCCCTCACTCTTTTGTCTTTCTTTTTATCTTTTATATTTTATCCTACCTCCTTTCGAAGATGATGGACTGCTTTTCTGGGCACCTGATGTCTTCTGCTAGCAGTCAGAAGTTTGCTCAGTGCTCAAATGTTTTTTCGATGAATTTGTAGGGGAGAAAGTGATCTTCCTGTCCTATTCCTCTGTCATCTTGGCTCCTCCTTTTTTTTTTTTTTAAAGCAATAAAATTGCTATTTTCACTTGCTGTGTCAGTATCTTTAAATACCATTTTCCTTTGTTAAAAAATGATGTATCCTTTTGTATAAGATAAAAAATTTCTAGTCAAGCAAAGGGAACACATCTTAAATTATCCTTAGTTTCACTACTCAGAGAAAAAATACTGTTGAGAAACTGGTGTCTATTTATCTATAATACTTAATATTTTAATCATCTTCATTTTTATTTTCCATTTTTTTGGACATTTAAATTCATTATAAATTGTGTAGTATTTACTTACAATTTGAATTTTAAACTATTTTATGATTTTTTTTATCATTTTAATACTTATTGGAAAGAACTTGGAAACATAGTAAAATATAAATAATACAATAAAAACTATCACACAACTGTTAATATTTTTGTGTGTTTTCCTTTCAAGTCTTTGTGTGTCTACACAGACACATGCAAATTTTGATTATATGGTACATTGTTTTATAATTTATATACTTTTATCTATTCATTTATATGCTTTTATTCTTTCTCATTGAATAAATTTATCTCAAATTTATTTATTCCTATTATCTTCTAAAATAGTTTTTTCTTGATGCAGCCACTGTGGAAAACATAGTTAGAAGTTGCTCAAAAAGCTAAAATTACAACTGCCATATGACTCTCCTGTTCCACTTATAGATATACATCTGAAAAAACAAGAACATCAATTGAAAAAGATACATGCACCTCAGTGTTCATAGAAGCATTATTTACAACAGCTGAAGACATGGAAAAAATCTAAGTATCCATCAATGGATGAATAAATAAAGAAGATGTGATGGGATATTATTCAGCCATAAAAAATAAGTTTTACCATTTACACCAATATGGATGTAACTGAGGACGTGACGTGAAGTGAAATGTCAGACAAGAAAGACAAATGCTATATGATATCACTTAAACATGGAACCTAAAAAATACAGAAAATATTGAATATAACAAAAAAGAACAGACGTAGAGAACAAACTATCAATTACCAGTGATGGGGGAGGAGGGATACTATATTGGGGGGGCGGGGAGTGGGAGGGACAAATACCAGGAGTAAGACAGGCCCAAGGACGCACTGTACAACTTGGGGAATACAGTCTATATTTTGTAATAACTGTAAATTGAAAATAACCTTACATGTATAAAAATAAATTTCTAAAAAATAAAATAGCTTTTTGTTAATTATATATTTTTAAATTATTTCTAGCTTAGGGTCCTTGCTCCTGTTTATTATTCCTGTTCTCTTAAGAAAACTTCATTTCCACTCTTCTACTGATTATTTTATTTATTTTCTCCTCTTTATTTGGAATAATGAAAACAACTATATTACAATAAAATTTAGCCTAAAGTATGTGATTTTCTTGTCGTTTCCTAAATGTATATTGTTGAGTTTTTATTTTTCCTCCTCAACTCAATATTGAGTTTTAAAATTGATTCTAAAATAGATATACAGATTCATTTATTTTTAAATGGCATTTTATAAATGCAAGTATTCTGTAATATCTGCAAATCAATCAATGTAATACACCACATTAACAAATTGAAAGATAAAAGCCATATGATTATCTCAATAGATGCAGAAAAAGCCTTTGACAAAATTCAACATCCATTTATGATAAAAACTCTCCAGAGAGCAGAATAGAGCCTGGTGGGCTACAGTCCATGGGGTAGTGAAGAGTCGGACACGACTGAGCAATTTCACTTTCAGTTTTCACTTTCATGCATTGGAGAAGGCAATGGCACCCCACTCCAGTACTCTTGCTTGGGAAATCCCATGGATGGAGGAACCTGGTAGGCTGCAGCCCACGGGGTTGCTAAGAGTCAGACACAACTGGGCGACTTCACTTTCACTTTTCACTTTCATTTGCTGGAGAAGGAAGTGGCAACCCACTCCAGTGTTCTTGCCTGGAGAATCCCAGGGACGGCAGAGCCTGGTGGGCTGCCATCTATGGAGATGCACAGAGTCGGACACGACTGAAGCGACTTAGCAGCAGCAGCAGCAGTAGTTAACAATTAATAAATCAAAGGGAAATATATATTTTTCGATAACCTCAAATTGTTGTGATTCTCGTCCATTTTCTTCTGCAATTATTCTCTCCTGAGTCATCTGCTTCCTTTTCTCTGTCTATACCAGATCATCCCAATCTACAGAATGGTATCTCCAATCCTAAAATGAACAAACAAAGAAAACATGGACAAGTAATAAAGTTCACCTCTCTTGATTCCGCATCAACCTCTGCTTCATTTTCTGCAAACCTTCAAAGCAAATGCCTCGCTTACAGCCGTGAGAACCAGCATGTCCACTTCCTCTTCTTCCTGTGTCCCCGCCGCAGCAGCTTTTGCCAGGTCACCAGCGCACCCGTTCGTGTCCCGTCCCCGTGCTGGCTCAGCAGCAGTGTCTACAGCTGACACTGCCTCCTCCTCGAAGCGCCCACAGACCCTGGTTTCCTCCTACTCCTCTGGGTGGCCCCTCTCAGGCTCCTTTTTTTGGATCCTTTTCTCCTTGATTTGAAATCACTGGCAGACTCTCGATTCTAGAGCTAATATTGGGCTCATTCTCTTCTCTGTCCACATAACCTCTCTTCAGGATCTTGTCTTATGGATTAAGACTTCATTTATGTCTGATTTCTTCTGCTCAGCAAAATATTTTTGAAATTCATTCATATATTTGTGTGTATTAACAGTTTTTTTTCCCCATTTTTATTTCTGGTTAGTACTACATTGTACTTATTTATTCACCTCTTGGTGGACATTTGGGTTCAGTTTAGGGCTATTATAAATAAAGCTACTATGAACATTCAAGTTAAATCTTTATGTGGACATAGTTTTCATTTCGGTTCATTTCGGAGATGTGGGTGGTAAACACTTTTTCTGAGTCTTTTGGTAAATGTATGTTTAATTTTCTGAGAAATTGACAAACTGCTTTCTGTGTGGTTATGTCATGTCTATATTCCCACCAACCCAGTGGGAGGTTCATTTTGCTCCACATCCTCACTGTCGGTTGCATTGTCAGATGTTTCTTTCAATATTAGCCATTCTAGTGGGCAAACAGTGGTTTGAATTTGCATTATCTTTTCATATACTTACTAGCTACATGTTTTGCCAATTTTATTGTTATTTGTCTTCTTCTTATTTAGTTGTATGAGTTCTTCATATGTTCTAGCTACACATCTTTCCCAGTTTGTATCTGGCTCTGTCCCTCTGCCTAAGGTCACTGTTCCTTTGAAAATGAACAACTGTACAGAATCTGCTTCTTTCTGAATTGAAGTAACCATGCTCTCCCTTCATCCCTACAGGTTCAGATGGTGAGAGCTGGGCTATCCCAGCTGAGATACTGTGCTAACACCTGCTTCTGTAAATGTTTCCCTTGAAAATAAATCCTCATTGAGCTATATATCTCCTTTAGGTCATTTCTTTTCTCTTTCTCTCTCTGATTATCTTCTCCCACTAGAATGTAAACCCCATGAAAGACATTGTTGGTGTGTCTAAGTTGCCACTGTATCTTTAAAAAAATACCTCATGAAATAAATATTTGCTGAATGAATGCATACATGAATTAAAAGTAGACTTTTGCCTAGGCAGAAAGCCAGGTTTGATTCTGGACTAACAAATGGTTTAACTAGCCTTAAGAAATGTAGGAAAGCAGAGTTTCAGTTTCTTGATCAACAAACTCAAGAAGTCTTTGGGCCGGCTTCTTCAGCAGGGTTTTGTCACCACGGGGTTCTGGGTGGCTGGGCGACCCTCCTCTAGAAGATACACACAGCAGAGCTGCCCACAAAGCTTTTACAACACAGATTCTGAGAATCCAACAGGGACTGACTGAGCCACGATCTCTGTGAATTGATATTTTTAAACTCTCTGTGTGACAGTGAGCCTAGGGATTCAAGCTTCTCTCTATGGTGTATCTCTCCAACAGTCTCCACTCTGCATCCACTCCCCTCACATAAGCTACATGTTTCTCTGCAGGTCAGGATGCACATGATGATGCACATTTTTAAAATAAAAGGAAAAGCACACTGTATGTTTAATAGAAACAAACTCTCATTGTATTTAGATAGGGTTCTCTCGGTGTTAACCTTAAAAAGAAATAGCAGCCTATCATTGTATTCAAAGAAGGATTTGGCCTTAAATTTGGGCAAGAAGTTCAAAACTTAGAAACACTCAGTTTTAATGTAAGCAATGAATTTATAGTTTTTCTGAAGCAAGGGGTATTGTTTCTACCATCATCCCGCTTATGAGGATCTAAAGGATCCCATTACCATGCAAAATGCCCCTTTAAAGTCTAAAAGAAAATCCTTATAAAAATGACTCTTTACATGCTGTTGCCACTGTAGAGAGTAGGTTAACATGACTTTTTCTTAAAGAAAAAACTGAATGCCTTGCTTACTAGCACAGGTAACCAGTGGCCTTCTCTGCGTCACCATGAAAGGCCACTCTGATCTGTGCTTACTTTCCCACGCTTGTTATACTCTAACTTCCAAGATTCTTCTAGAAAAATTTTTACACCTTCAGGTGATTTCAGTCTCCATCACACCCCAAACCTTCCTTGCTTTAACTTTAGTCCTTCTAAAGCACAGCTCCCATCACAACCCTCTGAAAGTTTAAGGCCCTTCACCAGCATTCTCCAAGTGCCTGTTTCAAATTCCAGCCTCAGTGTCCCTGTTTACAAGGATTCCTGCTTGATCAATAGCAGTTCCAAATTTCCCAAAAGGGAGGATTCTGGACCAGCCATCTGACTGGGAGGACTGAAGGCTGCTACCAGAGAACCTACTTTGAAGCTACAGTAGAAAAGATAGTACATTGGTTTTAGTTAGGTTAGCTTTACCTGTTGGAGTTTGGAGGCATGGTCGAGGGTAACTTATGGTTGCTATGGTTATGGAGTATGGAGATACAGATGCCAGAGTCCCTTCCTCTCCATGCCATGGTGTGACTACTGAATTTTTATCTACCCACACGTGTTCCGTGTTATCACCTGTCTTCTCATCTTACAGAGCCAACCTCAAGCCCTCACCTCTTACATTTACTCTCAAACCTTAATGCTCTCTGTTTTAACATCATATTGTTAATTATATTAGGAAATATGTCTGGTCCAGACTGGGCGGGAGGAATACATCTTACACCAAGTATCTATATTGTATCTAACGTGGAGGCAGCAGACATTTGATTTGCCTTTTCTGTCCATTCAAATAATTAAAATTTCAATGGAAAGAAAAAAAAAAAGCTTAAGTGCGGGCAAGAAACTGTGATTAACCCAAGCGCATCTGGAAGCTTAGTGGTCTGATCAGAAGACTGGGTTCAGATCCACCCCTGGGAGAGTCAATCACATGCTCGCTCAGTTTCCTGACACCCTGAGGGAAGGAAGAGGACCAGGAGAAAGGATCAAATAGAAAGTGGATGTGAAAATGCTTTTAAACCACAAATCTTCACACAAATAATAATCCACAAGGCAGCCAGGACCACCTTTATCAGTGCATCATTTGAAAGAGTATGGGTGACTGGGGAGGGCCGTGGGTGGAGATGAAGGCCAGGCTCCCAGGGGGACGGAGCTGCAGCCAGGGTCAGAGTGCCTGCCTGGGGCCGCCTTTTCAGCCTGGATGCATGAGGGACACATTTCTTTTCCAAAAACAACTTGCATCTCGCTTGGAGCCAGCACAGTGTGGCAGAGATGCTGCCACTTCGTATCCAGGAGGCCTGGTCTGGGGTCAGCAAATGCCCCTCTGCATGGCCCACTGAGGTTGACGTCTGCCAGAAGGGTGGCTGGGATGGGTACTTCTGGAAGCTCCTGGTGTGGTGATATTGGCTGACCCTGAAACGAATTTTCACCTCTTCAACCTGGGCTTCGTCACCCACAGGTCTAGCCAAGCAGGAATCCATGGGCACAGAACAGGCCCAGGGAAACTGCCCAGAGGGCCTCTGGTTGTGGCTCACACAGCACTGACTTGGATCATGAGCGACCGCCCCAGCTGGCGGTCTCACCCTGGGCTGCAGAGGGCTGGCTCTGCGGGCTGCGGGGTCCCCACTGGCAGAGCACTCATCCCCGAGTCAAGTTCTGGGTCCCGGTGGTCTGGGCACTGGCACTTTTCAAAGTTCTCTGGGACTCAAGTAGCAGCCAAGGTTGAAATCTCAGCCTGATTCATGTCCTGTCAGCCCCACCAAGGTGGCCCTTTGAGCTGCTTGAGCAAGGCTGGCACCCTGTCCGGGTCAGAGGCTGAGATCTCATGGGACAGAAGTGAGGCTGCTTCAGGGAAAGCTGGAGGAAGGTGAACCACTGTTTCCTGGGGAACATGTCATCACAATTATATCCCCACAAGCCACCACAGGGAGTCCCCTCTACCCACCTTCTGCCTCCCAGGTCCCCTTCTAGTGCCACAGGGGCAGAACCCAGGAGAACCAACTGGAAAAGAATAAACAATTTGCACGAGTCCCCAAAAATCACAAAAGCAGAGTGTAGACAGGTGGATCTGAGCCAAAAGGCAATATTTTAATAGCAGGCAGAAATGCAAAAAGGCAAAATGGTTCTCTAAGGAGGCCTTAGCTAAGAAAAGAAGATAAACAAAAGACAAAGGAGAAAAGGAATGATATACCCATTTGAATGCAGAGTTCCAAAGAACAGCAAGGAGAGGTAAGAAAGCCTTCTTAAGTGAACAATGGAAAGAAATAGAGGAAAGCAATAAAATGGAAAAGACTAGAGATATCTTCAAGAAAATTAGAGATACCAAGGGAACACTTCATGTAAAGATGGGCACAATAAAGGACAGAAATGGTATGGACCTAACAGAAGCAGGAGGTGTTAAGAGGAAGTGGTAAGAATACACAGAACATAAATCAAAGCAGGATCCTCTATGACCCACCTCCCAAAATATCGGAAATAAAAGCAAAATTAAACAAATGGGACCTAATTAAAGCCAAAACCTTTTGCACAACAAAGGAAACTATAAGCAAGGTGAAAAGGCAGCCTTCAGAATGGGAGAAAATAATAGCAAACCAAGCAACAGACAAAGAATTAATCTCAAAAATATACAAGCAACTCCTGCAGCTCAATTCCAGAGAAATAAATGACCCAATCAAAAAGTGGGCCAAAGAACTAAACAGACAGTTCTCCAAAGAAGACATACAGATGGCTAACAAACACATGAAAAGATGCTCAACATCACTCATTATCAGAGAAATGCAAATCAAAACCACAATGAGGTACCATTTCACACCAGTCAGAATGGCTGCTATCCAAAAGTCTACAAGCAATAAATGCTGGAGACGGTGTGGAGAAAAGGGAACCCTCTTACACTGTTGGTGGGAATGCAAACTAGTACAGCCACTGTGGAGAACAGGGTGGAGATTCCTTAAAAAACTGGAAATAGAACTGCCATATGACCCAGCAATCCCACTGCTGGGCATACACACTGAGGAAACCAGAATTGAAAGAGACACAGGTACCCCAATGTTCATCGCAGCACTGTCTATAATAGCCAGGACATGGAAGCAACCTAGACATCCATCAGTAGACGAATGGATAAGAAAGCTGTGGTACATATATACAATGGAATATTACTCAGCCATTAAAAAGAATACATTTGAATCAGTTCTAATGAGGTGGATGAAACTGCAGCCCATTATACAGAGTGAAGTAAGTCAGAAAGAAAAACACCAATACAATATACTAACACATATATATAGAATTTAGAAAGACGGTAACAATAACCCTATATGTGAGACAGAAAAAGAGACACAGATGTATAGAACAGTCTTTTGGACTCTGTGGGAGAAGGGGAGAGTGGGATGATCTGAGAGAATAGCATTGAAACATGTATATTATCATATATGAAACAGATCGCCAGTCCAGATTCGATGCATGAGACAGGGTGCTCAGGGCTGGTGCACTAGGATGACCCAGAGGGATGAGATGGGGGAGGGAGGTGGGAGGGGGGTTCAGGATGGGGAACACATGTAAATCCATGGCTGATTCATATCAATGTATGGCAAAAACCACTACAATATAGTAAAGTGATTAGTCTCCAACTAAAATAAATAAATTAAAAAATAATAAAATTTTTAAAAAAAGAAAAGAAGAACTATACAAAAAAGATCTTAATGACCCAGATAATCACAATGGTGTGATCACCCACCAAGAGCCAGACATTCTGGAGTGTGAAGTCAAGTGGGCCTTAGGAAGCATCATTACAAACAAAGCTAGTGGAGGTGATTTCCAGTTGAGCTGTTTCAAATCCTAAAAGATGATGCTGTGAAAGTGCTGCACTCAATATGCCAGCAAATTTAGAAAACTCAGCAGTGGTCACAGGACTGGAAAAGGTCAGTTTTCATTCCAATCCCAAAGAAAGGCACTGCCAAAGAATGTTCAAACTATTGAACAACTGCGTTCATTTCACAGGCTAGCAAGGTAATGCTCAAAATCCTTCAAGTTAAGCTTCAACAGTATATGAACCAATAACTTCCAGATGTATGAACTGGGTTTAGTACAGGCAGAGGAACCAGAGATCAAATTGCCAACATGCACTGGATCATAGAGAAAGCAAGGGAATTCCAGAAAAACATCTATTTCTGCTTCATTGACTATACTAAATCCTTAGATTCTGTAGATCACAACAAACTGTGGAAAATTGTTAAAGAGATGGGAATACCAGACCACCTTGCCTGCATCCTGAGAAACTTGTGTGCAAGTCAAGAAGTAACAGTTAGAACTAGACATGGAACAATGGACTGGTTCAAAATTGGCAAAGGAGTATGTCAAGGTGGTATATTGTCACCCTGCTTATTTAACTTCTATGCAGAGTACATCATGTGAAATGCCAGGCTAAATGAATCACAAGCTGGAATCAAGATTGCCAGGAGAAATATTGATAACTTCAGATATGCAAATGGCACCACCCTAATGGTAGAAAGGTAAAGGAACTAAAGAACCTCCTGATGAAGGTGAAAGGGGAGAGTGGAAAAGGTGGCTTAAAACTCAACATTCAAAAAACAAAGATCATGGCATCCGGTCCCATCACTTCATGGATAAATGAAGTGGGGAAACAATGGAAACAGTGACAGACTTTATTCTCTTGAGCTCAAAAATCACAGCAAATGGTGACTGCAGCCATAAAATTAAAAGATGCTTGCTCTTTGGAAGAAAAATTATGACAAACCTAGACAGCATATTAAATAGCAGAGACATCAGTTCACCAACAAAGGTCCAGATAGTCAAAGCTATGGTTTCCCAGTCGTCATGTACAGATATGAGAGTTGGATCATGAAGGAGGCTGGGCCTCAAAGAATTGATGCTTTTGAACTGTGGTGTTGGAGAAGACTCTTGAAAGTCCCTTGGACAGCAAGGAGATCAAACTAGTCAATCCTGAAGGAAATCAGTCCTGAATATTCATTGGAAGGACTGATGCTGAAGCTGAAGCTCCAATACTGATGCAAAGAGCCAACTCGGTGGAAAAGACCATGATGCTGGGAAAGATTTAGGGCAGGAGGAGATGGGGGTGACAGAGGAAGAGATGGTTGAATAAAGTCATCAACTAAATGGACATGGGTTTGAGCAAACTCCAGGAGACAGTGAAGGAAAGGGAAACCTGGCATGCTTCTGTCCATGGGGTCACAGAATCGGACATGACCAAGTGACTGAACAACAACCGTAACTGTGTGTTTTGAGGGTTTTTTCTTAGTTATATTTTTTATATTTGTTTATTTATTTGATTGCACCAGGTCTTAGTTACAGCACACCGGCTCTTTAGTTATGGTATGTGAGCTCTTAGTTGTGGCATGGGGATCTAGTTCCCTAACCAGGGATCAAACATGTCCCCTGCAGTGAGAGTGCAGAGACTTAACCACTGGTCCACCAGGGAAGTCCTGTAGTACCTTGAGAGGTAACTTGCTAAGTATAGAGTGCAGAATTTCTGAGGCTTTATAATTCTTAGTGCTGAAAAACTAAGGAACAAGTAAAAGACCCAGTGACAGAGATCAGGAGACAGAACATTTTGGCATAAACCCTGCCCCAATATTACCTTTAAGCTTAAGAATTAGAAATACAAATATACAGCTGAGCTTATGAGCCTCATAAGGTGATCCCTGAGGAGAAACCTGTTGCAGGTGTGACTTGAATCCCAAATGCACCCTTCAGTCATGACCGTGCTTTTTGCTTGATTAGCGGACATCTACGTCAAATTTGATTTCCTATTCAACTGCTCACCCTCTTTTTCCACTTATCCACCCACACTCGGTGTCCCCAGCTTGACCTAGTGTCTGAGTAATCCTGGCTTCACCCTGGGGATTACCTCCCTCTGCACTTGGCTGGGGACGTCATTGGCCAGAGCCCATTGAGTGTTCTGCTTTCCCATTAGGCCTGCCTCTGTTCTGCTGCCCTTTGCTTCCCTCTGCTGGCACAGTGGTCCACCCCGATTAGCTGGACTGGGTCAGGACCCAAGCCTACCGACTTGCCTTAGGGCCTCGAGTGGGTCACCTGAGGAGCTTGTTAGAGTGCAGCTTGCAAGGTCTAGCCCTTGGAGGCTTTGATTCAGTCCCTTTGTGGTACAGTCTGTGCATCTGTGTTCCTAACACATTCACAGGTGCTACTGGGCAGATGCTGTGGGCAGAGACCCCACTAGGAAACCACTGCTCTAGACCCACCAGTTAACAGAAAGGGGCTGCAGCAGAGGAGCGTTTAAGAAATGCTAGGGCAGTTGGGCATTCTGATGACAGTGTTTCCTGAAGAATATTCCTTGGACATTTTCCTTCATGATGCTCAATAAAACAAAAAGGATTCTGGTTTGGGGTAAACACCACAAATTCTCTTCTGGATACTGGCAATGCCTAAGAAGTTGTACAGAGGGGGGGAAAAAAGTTCCTGGTATTCTAATACATCTGCAACTGAATCACAGTTGTGGATGTGACTGTTGATGGAAGTAAAGACTGATGCTGTAAAGAACAATATTGCATAGGAACCTGGAATGTTAGATCCATGACTCAAGGCAAATTGGAAGTAGTCAAACAGGAGATGGCAAGAGTGACCTTTGACATTTTAGGAATCAGCAAAGTAAAATGGACTGGAATGGGTGAATTTAACTCAGATGACCATTATATCTACCACTGTGGGCAAGAATCCCTTAGGAGAAATGGAGTAGCCATCATAGTCAACAAAAGATTCTGAAATGCAGTACTTGGATGCAGTCTTGAAAATGACAGAATGATCTCTGTTTGTTTCCAAGGCAAACCATTCAATATCACAGTAATACAAGTCTATGCCCCTATCAGTAATGCTGAAGAAGCTGAAGTTGAACATTTTTATGAAGACCTGCAAGACTATCTAGAACTATCACCCAAAAAAGATGTCCTTTTCATTATAGGGGACTGGAATGCAAAAGTAGGAAGCCAAGAAATACCTGTAGAAACAGGCAAAGTTGGCCTTGGAGTACTAAATGAAACAGGGCAAAGGCTAATAGAGCTTTGCCAAGAGAACACACTGGTCATAGCAAACACCCTCTTCCAACAACATAAGAGAAGACTCTACACACGGACATCACCAGATGGTCGACACCAAAATCAGATTGATTATATTCTTTGCAGCCAAAGATGGAGAAGCTCTATACAGTCAACAAAAACAAGACTGGGAGCTGACTGTGGCTCAGATCATGAACTCCTTATTGCCAAATTCAGACTGAAATTGAAGAAAGTAGGGAAAACCACTAGACGATTCAGGTACAACCTAAATCAAATCCTTTATGATTATACAGTGGAAGTGAGAAATAGACTCAAGGGATTAGATCTGATAGACAGAGTGCCTGAAGAACTATGGATGGAGGTTCATGGCATTATACAGGAGGAAGGAATCAAGACCATCCCCAAGAAAAAGAAATGCAAAAAGGCAAAATGGTTGTCTGAAGAGTCCTTACAAATAGCTATGAATAGAAGAGAAGCAAAAAGCAAAGGAGAAAAGGAAAGATATACCCATTTGAATGCAGAGTTCCAAAGAAAAGCAAGGAGAGAAAGCAAGAAAGCCTTCCTCAGCGATCAGTGCAAAGAAATAGGGGAAAACAATAAAATGGAAAAGACTAGAGATCACTTCAAGAAAATTAGAGATACCAAAGAAACATTTCATGCAAAGATGGGTTCAATAAAGGACAGAAAAGGTATGGACCTACCAGAAGCAGGAGATATTAAGAAGAGGTGGCAAGAACACACAGAAGAGCTAAACAAAAAAGATCTTCATGGCCCAGATCATCACAATGGTGTGATCACCATCCTAGAGCCACACATCCTGGAATGAAAAGTCAAATGGGCATCAGGAAGCATCACTATGAACAAAGGTGGAGGTGATGGAATTCCAGATGAGCTATTTCAAATCCTAAAAGATGATGCTGTGAAAGTGTTGCACTCAATATGTCAGCAAATTTGGAAAACTCAGCAGTGGCCACAGGACTGGAAAGGTCAGTTTTCATTCCAATCCCAAAGAAAGGCAATGCCAAAGAATGCTCAAACTGCCACACAATTGCACTCATCTTATATGCTAGTAAAGTAATGCTCAAAATTCTCCAAGCCAGGCTTCAACAGTAAATGAACTGTGAACTTCCAGATGTTCAAGCTGGTTTTAGAAAAGGAAGAAGAACCAGAGATCACATTGCCAACATCCATTGGATCATCAAAAAAGCAAGAGAGTTCCAGAAAAAACATCTATTTCTGCTTTATTGACTATGCCAAAGGCTTTGACCACAACAAGCTCTCAAAAATTCTTCAAGAGATGGGAATACCAGACCACCTGACCTGCCTCCTGAGAAATCTGTATGCAGGTCAGGAAGCGGCAGTTAGAACTGGACATGGAACACCAGACTGGTTCCAAATTGTACATGAAGTACGTCAAGACTGTATATTGTCAACCTGCTTATTTAACTTCTATGCAGAGTACATCATTGGAAACGCTGGGTTGGAAGAAGCACAAGCCAGAATCAAGATTGCCGGGAGAAATATCAATAACCTCAGATATGCAGATGACACCACCATTATGCCAGAAAGCAAAGAGGAACTTAAGAGCTTCTTGATGAAAGTAAAAGAGAAGAGTGAAAAAGTTGGGTTAAAACTCAACATTCAGAAAACTAAGATCATGGCATCTGGTCCCATCACTTCATGGGAAATAGATGGGGAAACAGTGGAAACAGGGTCAGACTTTATTTTGGGGGGCTGAAAATCACTGGAGATAGTGACTGCAGCCATGAAATTAAAAGATGCTTGCTCCTTGGAAGGGAAGTTATGACCAACCTAGACAGCATATTAAAAAGCAAAGACATTACTTTGCCAGTGAAGGTCCATCTAATCAAAGCTATGGTTTTTCCAGTAGTCACATATGGATGTGAGAGTTGGACTGGAAAAAAACCTGAGCACTGAAGAATTGATGCTTTTGAACTGTGGTGTTGAGAAGACTCTTGAGAGTCCCTTGGATAGGTAGGAGATCCAACCAGTCTATCCTAAAGGAAATCAGTCCTGAATATTCATTGGAAGGATTGATGTTGAAGCTGCAACTCCAATACTTTGGCCACTGGATGTGAAGAGCTGACTCACTGGAAATGACCCTAGTGCTGGGAAAGATTGAAGGCGGGAGGAGAAGGGGATGACAGAGGATGAGATGTTTGGATGGCATCACCGACTTAATGGACATGAGTTTGAGTAAACTCCAGGAGTTGGAGATGGACAGGGAGGCCTGGCATGCTGTCATCCATGGGGTCACAAAGAGTCGGACACAACAAAGCAACAGAATTGACTGAACTGATGCTAATGCATGATCGTTTTGAACATCTCAATTAGTTTTCACTCCATTTAAAAATAGTTTTTGAATCTTTCATACACATGCTATGCATTGTGGGGATTTCAAATCATAACCATGCAAATCAGTCATTCACACTGAGATCTGCATGTCACACCTGCCAGAGCTGTAAGATTAGGTCTCAGGAGTCTTTGACCTTCCCCTGCGGAGGTCTTAGCAGAAACACTTCATTTTTCTTTTCTCCATTTAAGTGTAATGGAGTCCCCAAACCAGGATGTCAACCAAAACTTAAAGGACACCACGGAAGTCTTAGGCTTCCCTGTATCTGGAGGAAATGGCTATTCTTGGAAATGAGACTGATTTTTTCAAAGGCTAATGATCTAGCAAAAGCAAATATTGTATGTGCTTCACTGTCAGATTTCTAGTCTTTCACAATGAGAAGTGCTTGGCAGTAACAAAATGACTGAGGAACTAAGGCTGCCTCCAAGGATCAGAGAACACAAAAGACTGGATGCTGCCACTGAGTTGACTTAGACTTACTGCATTTTAAAACTCAAATCCGTTTGGAAATGGGCCTAATCATCGAAAAGAGACAGGTTTGTAAAGAGCAAGATGCTGTAATGACTGGTGGGTCAGAGCAGCAGGTGCTAAGTTATCACCATGCACAAGACAGACAGCAACACTGTGCTCATCTCCATTTCCTTTCTTGGTGCATGGCTATTCCCACACTACAAAATATGCTTTCAAAATCCCACACCCTGCATGAGGCCAAATTCCTGGCTTTTGAAGGGCCTGAAATCGATTCCCAACAGCAGTTCCTCTGTGTCTTTGTTCAAACAAACTGGGACTCTTTTGGCTCATGGCACCACCAGTATGTGAAAGAAGATCCCCACCGTGATGTTCTGCATTAGCAGGTCTCCCAGGATGGGTGTGTTTTCTTTCCCGATCACAATTTTACTGTGCTGCAGTTTTCTTTGGCATATTAGCATATTAATCATTCATAGTCATAATTTTTGTTTTTGTTTAGCTATTTTCCTTTTTGATTATTCAAGAATAATTTCAATAATATTGCTACATATGTAATAACATCTTAAATGTTAAACATGTCAAAGTAATGTGTATGTTATGTTACATGTAGGTATTTATAGCAGAAACAAAGTTATAAATACACACTGCAGCATTTTCAGGGAATTTAAAATTTTCAAACATATGTAAATGTGTGGTCTCATGAAGAGTTTTCTTTGTTGTTTGGGTGAACCATACTTATGCAACCATGAAAAAAAAAAGCTTTAAAAAATTTACAAATAATTTTATATAAAGAAGATTGCTTTTGCTTTGTAATGCAAAGTTTTCTCTAGAAATATTACTTTGAGATGATAAGGTTTGAGGGAAGAGTATTTTCAAAGAGAAGACAAATGTGGAGCTAGATAGAAAAGAATGACTTGGGAAATTATTGGTATCTGCAACTTTTTCTATATGTTTTTCCCATTAATTAGGCTCCCTGAAGAGTTTCATTTCCCTATGGAAGAAATACTTGTCTTGACCCCACTAGAGTTATGACCACAGTAGTACTTTTTCTCCAACATATGTATAAAATAGTCTCAGTGATAAGGAAAATTTTCAGAGATCAGTAAATGTAAGTACCAAAATGATCTGGGGTGCTATAAGTCCTTTACAAATAGGGACTAGTAGTAACTGAAAGAAGAAGCAATTGACTTATTACTACATTAATGTTACATGTGTATTAATGAGGATGCTTTCCTTGAAACATTCAGGAAACATTAATATTCAGTTCAGTTTTGTTCAGTTGCTCAGTCATGTCCGACTTTTTTGACCTCATGAACTGCAGCATGGTAGGCCTCCCTGTCCATCACCAACTCCCAGAGTCTACCCAAACTCATGTCCATTGAGTCGGTGATGCCATCCAACCATCTCATCCTCTGTCGTCCCCTTCTCCTCCTGCTTTCAATCTTTCCCAGCATCAGGGTCTTTTCAAATGAATCAGTTCTTCGCATCAGGTGGCCAAAGTATTGGAGTTTCAGCTTCAGCATCAGGCCTTCCAATGAACACCCAGGACTGATCTCCTTTAGGATGGACGAGTTGGATCTCCTTGCTGTTCAAGGGACTCTCAAGAGTCTTCTCCAACACCACAGTTCAAAAGCATCCATTCTTTGGCACTCAGCTTTCTTTATAGTCCAACTCTAACATCCATACATGACTACTGGAAAAACCAATGCCTTGACTAGACAGACCTTTGTTGACAAAGTAATGTCTTTGCTTTTTAATATGCTGTATAGGTTGGTCATAACTTTCATTCCAAGGAGTAAGCATCTTTTATTTCATGGCTGCAGTCACCATCTGCAGTGATTCTGGAGCCCACAAAATAAAGTCAGCAACTGTTTCCACTGTTTCTCCATCTATTTGCCATGAAGTGATGGGACTGGATGCCACAATCTTAGTTTTCTGAATGTTGAGCTTTAAGCCAACTTTTCACTCTTCTTTTTCACTTTCATCAAGAGGCTCTTTAGTTCTTCTTCACTTTCTACAATAAGGGTGGAAGCATCTGCATATCTGAGGTTACTGATAGTTCTCCCGGCAATCTTGATTCCATCTTATGGTTCATCCAGCCCAGAGGTTCTCATGATATACTCTGCATATAAATTAAAAAAGCAGGGTGACAATATACATCCTTGACATACTCCTTTTCCTATTTGGAAGCAATATGTTGTTTCATGTTCAGTTCTAACTGCTGCTTCCTGACCTGCATACAGTTTTCTCAGGAGGCAGGTCAGGTGGTCTGGTATTCCCATCTCTTTCAGAATTTTCCACAGTTTATTGTGATCCACACAGCCGTGAAGAGATGTCCCACGTCCAAGATAGGAGAAACCCCAGTAAGATGGAAAGTGCTGAGAGAGAGCCTCAGAGGGCAGGCGGACTGAAACCACAAACACAGAAAACTAACCAATCTGATCACACGGACCACAGCCTTGTCTAACTCAATGAAACTAAGCTATGCCATGTAGGGCCACCCAAGATGGATGGGTCATGGTGGAGTGTTCTGACAAAATGTGGTCCCCTGGAGAAGGGAATGGCAAACCACTTAATTATTCTTGTCTTGAGAACCCGAATAGTATGACAAGGCCACTATGAGTAAGTTTGAATGCAGATTTCAAAAAAAAAGCAAGGATAGATAAGAAAGTCTTCCTCATCAATCAGTGCAAAGAAATAGAGGAAAACAACAGAATGGGAAAAACTAGAGATCTCTTCTAGAAAATTAGAGATATCAAGGGAACATTTCATGCAAAGATGGGCTCAATAAAGGACAGAAAAGGTATGGACCTACCAGAAGCAGGAGATATTAAGAAGAGGTGGCAAGAATACACAGAAGAACTATAGAAAAAAGATCTTCATGACCCAGATCATCATAATGGTGTGATCACCAACCTAGAGCCACACATCCTGGAATGCAAAGTCAAGTGGGCCTTAGGACTATGAACAAAGCTAGTGGAGGTGATGGAATTCCAGATAAGCTATTTCAAATCCTTAAAGATGATGCTATGAAAATGCTGCACTCAATATGCCAGCAAATTTGGAAAACTCAGCAGTGGCCACAGGACTGGAAAAGGTCAGTTTTCATTACAATCCCAAAGAAAGGCAATGCCAAAGAATGCTCAAACTACCACACAGTTGCACTCATCTCACACACTAGCAAAATAATGCTCAAAATTCTCCAAACCAGTCTTCAGCAATACATGAACTGTGAAATTCCAGATGTTCAAGCTGGTTTTAGAGAAGGCAGGGGAACCAGAGATCAAATTGCCGACATCTGCTGGACCATTATTATAGTAAATGCTATAATAACAAAATCACTTACTTAGCATTTACTATGCTTTGCACTCGCTAGACCTTAGTGACAGCATGAGTGTGGTAGTCGTCATAGTGATAGTGTGGCGGTAGTAGAAGTAGCACATCCTTTTCTCAGAAAAGAAAATCAAGAAAGAGGTTAAGTAATCTGCTGAAAGTCACAACTAGCAATGGTCTAAGGATTCAAACCCTAGTGGTTTAGTTCCTGGGATTCTAAATATTACTTTTAATACTATAGGTCCTCTATTCAAGTGATATGCTCATTAATTAATTCAAATGTACATGGATCTCTCCTTTAAAAGCATTCAGAGCAAAGATTAACAATTAAATTATGTATTTACTGTTTTTGACATTGAGTAACAGATGTTCTTCTAGACAAGCCTGATAATTTCATTTGTATTTGAGTAAGAATTGCTGACAACCCAATTTAAAGTCTTAGAAGTGCTGTTTATCAGATTGAAGTGTTTCCTAAATCTACTACATGCATGTAGTCATTTACTATCTAGCTCAGTTGCCCTAAGCCACACATTCATTTTAATTCATGAATAATGTAGAGATGATTCATTGACAGCTATTTACCAGTTCCTATCGCTTTCAGACTAGCTATTTTTAAGTGACTCCAAGTAGAACATGTCTGCAAGTAGGACAATGCAAATGGAAAGGAGACATTTCACTTTTATTTTAGGGTGGATGACATAAATCAAGGATGATTTAGTCATAATCAATTACTCTATGTTACCTGGAATGTCCCTTGATGAACTATGGTGCCATCTCTATCTTTAATACATATCCACTATTCAGCCACTTCTCACCACTTCTGGACTCAAACCCCTAGCTCTGAACCTGAATCTTGGTCCACACCAACATCATGCCACACCTGGACTTCAGCAGTAGACCCTAGCATGTCTCCCAGATTTCTAGCCCTGTATTATTCTCAATGTGGAAGCCAGAATGATCCTTAGAAAATATAAAACATAATTTTCTGCAGAAAATGTATATTCTCTTTCTCAAAACCCTACTCTTATCTCACTCAGAGAACTACAGCAGGCTGTGAGGCTATAGGTCATCTAGTTTCCCGCATGCCTCTGCCTTTATGTCCTCCCAGCTGCCTCCTCACCTACTCCACTCTGACCTTTCTAGCTTCTTATCACTAAAATATGCCGGTGCTGCCTCATCACTTATACCCCTACACATGAAAGCCCCCCTGGCCTGAATGTATGGAATGTATATCCTCCAACATCCTACATAATTTATGTATTTCATTATTTCTTGTTCACTGTTTATTATCTGTGTGCCTGATTAGAATCCCAGCTCAAAGCAAGCACAGATTGTTGTCTGCTCCTTTTGAACAAAACAGAACAGTACCTGGCAAACTGTAGGCACTCAGTAAATGTTTACAGAGGGAACAAGTGGGTAAATGAATGATTTAATGCTAGTAGCCAAGCTCCACTTCTGATTGAACATGAGCATTCACTTTAATCAGTATCTGCACAAGATGATGATCACCAATAATGAACTGGCATTCAGAATCAGCATTTTTAGCTTTAAAGGAGGTTAAAATCCAATGCACTAATCTGTTGTGCTATTACACATCATGCAGACTGAAAAATTCCATCAAACACTCATGAGAAAAAGAGAGCAAGAAACACCACCAACATCTTAGTGCTATGATGAAAGTTATTCTCACCTTGTGGACTCTCTGAAGGGGATTCAGAGGAGTCCCTGATTCCCCCAATTTCCCTGGAATACACTTTGAGAGTCAGCAGACAGACAGTAGTCTCTTTCTTCCCTTGTGGCTATTAAAAATAAAATATTATTAATGCATAATTTTCTTTCAAATATATTATCTTTCGTTTCTTTGGCAGCCAATGTGATAGAAAAACTTAAGAGATTTAAACCCTTCAACCCATACCTTTCATTCTTCACTTGAGGAAATTGAGAGTTGTCTTACAATTAAAATTAGGATGAGGTTGTCTAATGTAACAAGAAGTCTTTCACTAGTCATCAGCACTCCAGGATTTGACACTTGCCTTCAAATAATTTTTAATATAGTTGTACAGAGCACTGAGAGTTCTTTGAAAAGTACGCTCAGAGAAACCAAATTCAAAAGCAGTAGATTTGTCATTTAAAAAGAAAAAATCCTAAAAAAGGATGTCACTCAATTTTCATTAAAATATTCACCAAAATAAATAAAAGGTTTGCATCAATATTGAAGATTAAGGCTAATAGTCAAAATATAACAAAAACTGGAGGCCATTTTACTAAATAAATAATCACTTAGACCAGATTTGAAAAAACACAATTAATGGGTAACATATGCTTTGCTCACTCAGCCAAAGCCACAATGGGGAAGTAGGAGGAGCTCTGGCCAAGGCTGCCCCACTGACCTCAGCTCCCATGGGCTAGCCAGCTAGGGGAACCAAGCCCGCAGCCCTTGAGGCTTCTTTTCGTCTCTGCAAACTACTGTCATAAAAACCCTGCCAATATAAATGTAGGAAATTTTTAAAAGAGCAAAATGTTTAAAGCTTTTTTAAAACATAAAGAGCCGAAGCAATCTGAGAAGTCGGCAGTGTGTCTAGAGACCCACTCTCTTTAGATTATTGGAGCTGATCTAACAGAGGAGGTGAGGGGGCAGGAGGCCAGTGGGGAAAAGGATTCTGGGCAATCCTGCAAAGTTTGCCTTTACTTAAGTGTATCTGGGGGCAGATGGTGTAGCTAAGCTTGTGCTGGAGCTCTACAGCCAGGACAAAGCCTGGGTAACGTCCCCCT
The DNA here is from genome assembly GCF_019320065.1 of Cervus canadensis. Lineage (NCBI taxonomy): Eukaryota > Metazoa > Chordata > Mammalia > Artiodactyla > Cervidae > Cervus > Cervus canadensis. The sequence goes on along the minus strand of NC_057407.1, from coordinate 58,574,908 downwards.
GACTGTCTCTCTGAACCACAGCCCAACTGCAGTGCCCTTCTCTGCTCAGACCTGAGTGGACCTGCCTGCATGCCTTGAGGAATCTTTTGTATGTGGTTAATGTTTGCCTGGCCCTCAGCCACACCCAAATGCTCTGTGAGGATGCTAAAAAGACTAAGTGTATGACAACTATTTAAAAAAAGAGGGGGGGGGGAATCTGGGAGAGTTTCTCTTTATTCTAGGACAAATAAACCTAAATAATCAACATGTCTGTGTAGACCAGACTAACATTCCTAATAGCTTCCTTTCTGCCACTGCCTGTGCTAATAGCCCTCCATGAAAGTTCACTGTTGACAGATTCTTTGGCTCTGGAGAACTCTCCAGGCTCTGCCACCCACTTTTAGTTGCTCCCCCATCTGGTTTCTCTGGTTTCTGTCCCAGAGGCTCATAACCAGATGCTCCTCCTTCTTTATCTGTGGTGCCGGGCCCATTTCATCATGTGACATCTCACATGTCTCTTCCCAGGTGGCTCCATTTGGCTTCATGCACTTTGGTCTGTGAACAAGAGAACCTCATTCTGGGGATTTTCACAGACTTCTGACTGCATCCAACCAAGGCACAGTGCTACAGGCCCCCATTCCTAGGAAGGCAGGACAACACAGAACAAGCCAATAAAGACAACACAGAGCAAGCCAATAAAGACAGAGGGGGAACACTGCTTCAGGGCTTAAATGGAAAACTTCCCCTGAAATAGATTTGCTACACGAAACAGAAGAATATTGTAAAATACACTTGCTCTATACTCTTTTAAAAAAGACAAACTTGAGCCGAGGCAAGATGAGACTGCATGGAAACCAAAATCACAAGAGCCAAACTGAAATGTTTGTTGGAAAAAGAACAGTGAATCTGATACAGCAAATCATCCTATTGTTGATGTGAGGGAAGAATTTGAGAAGTGATCCCAGGACATGGAACAAAGGAATGAAAGTGCTGACCAAGGTATTAGAGAGGGAATCACAAAACCAAATCTTGAATAATCAGTCCCCCCAGAGGACAAAGCCGCATAAAAGGAACAGAATAAATAACTCAAGGGAAAAATAAAAGAAGTTGATGTGTTCAGGAAGAATCTTTTCCCAATATTTAAAAGAAACCTGAGTCTAGAGATTTAAAAAATCAAACTCACCGCATTGTGCATGGATAAGAGTCATCCCTGGAGAGAACTCCTTTCCCACCCCTCTTCGTCCTCCTCCTACACACCTCCCCCCAACAATGGAGGCAAACCCAGTTACAAAGCCTGATTCAAATCCACTTCTGCCATGAAGCAATTTCCTGATTTTCTTAACTGTTGCACTGCTCTCTTAAAAGCTCGCAAAGACATTTGATCATATTCTGTCGGAACTGATTATAACAATGAAAGTTTCTGTGTTAATGTCCTCTAAGAAGCAGATGCCAAGAAGGGATGAAACGTGCAATTATGTTACGATGGGGAAACACCTGCGGGGGAACGTGGGGAGTAGGTGGGTGGCTGGGAGTGTGGGCAGACGTGATATAACTCTTACTCAAACTTAAGGAGAAGAGGGAGGGGCATAAATGTCCCAGAATGTTGTGTGATACTTGCAAATGTCGGGCTACTGGGGAGTCCGAGAGCAAACCTTGGCCAGTAGATTGTTCCAGCATCTCTCAGGAACCAGACTCCACCAAGTCATGTGGTGGGAGGGATGCCTGGGAGGTATGTAGATGTGTAAACTCAGCAGCAAACTTGAGAGCATGACAACTAAAGCCCTTGGGTCAGCCACATGCTCTGTAGTTTGTCAGATACAGTCTCATGGCCACCATAGTGGTCAATAAATATGACTTCAGCATTCAATTATCAAGCAACTAAGCACCAAGTGCCACCCCTAGCACACAAAAAAGTGCACATGCTCCAAACACAAAAATGGTAAAGGCTGAATTCTTACATGTACAGAGTTCAAAATCTAATGAAAGACAAATATGGAAATATGCAATTAGTGCATGAAAGTGTCAGTGTAGAAACATGTCCCAAGTGCTCCAGAAACAATAAACTCTGCCTGCAAAGTAAGATATGCTGTAAAGAATGTCCAAGAATGCACAGAGATTCCATCAGAAGAAAATTGCCTGTTTGATGGGCTCTTATTGTTTATCTCAAATCTCTGTAGCCCCTCCCTAGGGGAGGGGTGTACTCTCCTTCTCACTAATACCAGACTTGACCAGATGGAATGTGAACAGAAATGGCTCAAGGCACTTCTCGGGAAGCTTTAATAGACAGGCCTTGGTGTGGCTGACATGCTCTGTTTTCTCTGACCAGAAAGCATCCAGAGAGGCAGCCTCATCAGCCTGCATTCCAGAATGAAGATGACATGAATCAGGGCAGCAGCTGTCTTGAAAGGGACACATAGCATGAGTGGGAAATAAGCCATTAAGATGTGTGAGCACAGCAGAACCTAGCACCCTGGCCTGTACCTGACTGATGTAGTGTTGGAGGTGCAATAGAACCCTGTCCTACTCTCCTTTGACATATTTCAGATGTGGTAGATAACCTATAGGCAGTGGAGTCCCAGCTTTTAACTAGGGAGCAGAAATGAGCAAATCTGGCTTATAAAGTGTCGTTAGGAAGCATTGTAATTATCCAGAGAAGACTCTGAGAGCTAATTAATGGCAGTGATGGGCAGTGAGGGTAGAGGAAGGGTGGATGCCAGTGGCCTGCAGGGGAGAGGACAGCGGGTGGGTAGAGTTGTAGGGGTGCTGCAGCCCCCACTCCTCTGCCACAAGGGAGACAGGGGAGCTGAAGAAATGGAAAGTTCCTTTAGGATGTGCATGTGATAGCATTCAGTAAGTTCTTGGAAATATATGTTTGAAGTTTAGATAGTATTCATCTGAATTGCTGAATTTTAGATAATTTTAATCTTTCCTTTTCCCCAAATGGCCATTATGAGTTTAGTTCCATTCAGTTGCTCAGTTACATCTGACTTTTTGTGACCCCATGGACTGCAGCATGCCAGGCTTCCCCATCCATCACCAACTCCTGGAGCTTGCTCAAACTCATGTCCATCAAGTCAGTGATGCCATCCAACCATCTTATCCTCTGTCATCTCCTTCTCCTCCTGCACTCAATCTTTCCCAGTATCAGGGTCTTTTCCAATGAGTCAGTTCTTCACTTCAGGTGGCCAATGTGTTGGAGCTTCAGCTTCAGCATCAGTCATTTCAATGAATATTCAGAACTGATTTCCTTTAAGATTGACTAGTTGGATCTCTTTGCCATCCAAGGGACTCTCAAGAGTCTTCTCCAACACCACAGTTCAAAAGCATCAGTTCTTCAGTGTTCAGCTTTCTTTATGGTCCAACTCTCACATCCACATATGACTACTGGGAAAACCATAGTGAGCAAGATGGCAGAGTAGAAGAACATGCACTCATCTTCTCCTGTGAGAACTCCAAAATTGCAACTTGCTGCTGAACAACCATCGAGAGGAGAATGTTAGATCCCACCAAAAAAGTTACCCCACATCCAACGGCAAAGGAGAAGCCCCAGCAAGCTGGTAGGAGGGGCAAAATTGCATTTAGAATCAAACCCCATACCTGCCAGAGATGCTCAGAGGACTCAAACAAAACCTTCTGTGCACCAGAGCCCAGAGACCCCACATAGACTGAGCCAGACATGCCTATGTGTGTTTGAGTGTCTCCTGCGGAGTCACAGGCTCTGGCTGCAGCAGACCTGGGTCACACAGTGTGTGGCATAAGCTCTCTTGGAGGAGGTCGCCATTAACCCCACCATAGAGCTATTGAGAAGATAACCTACAAACTGCAGAACAATTATACTAAATAAATTCTCATACTGTTAAAAAAGTTCTAGAACCTACAACAGATTTCCCAACCTGGAGATCTGGCAAACGGACTGAGAACACCCAGGGAACTGATTACAAAACTTACACAAGTCTGGAGAAACAGACTATTGGAGGGCACAAACAAAAGCTTTTGCACACCAGGACTCAGGAGAAAGGAGCAGTGACCACACAAGAGACTGATCCAGACTTGCCTGTGAGTGTCCAGGAGTCTTCAGTGGAGGTGTGGGTTGACAGTGGCCTGCTGCAGGTTCAGGGACATTGAATACAACAGTGCGTGCACAAGACCTTTTACAGGATGTTGCCATTATCTTCATTACCCCTACCATAGTTTAGTCTCAGGTCAAACAGCAGGGAGGGAATACAGCCCCACCCGCCAACAGAAAATTTGATTGAAGATTCACTGAGCATAGTCCTGCCCATCATAAAAGACCCAGTTTCCCCCACAGTTAATCTCTCCCATCAGGAAGCTTCCACAAGCCTCTTATTCTTATCAGTCAGAGGGCAGGCAGAATGAGAACAACAATCACAGAAAACTGATCAAACTGATCACACAGACCACAGCCTTGTCTAGCTCAACGAAACTATGAGCCATGCCATGTAGGGCCACCCAAGACGGACAGGTCATGATGGAGAGTTCTGACAAAACGTGGTCCACTGGAGAAGGGAATGGCAAGCCACTTCAGTATTCTTGCCTTGAGAATCTGAATAGTATGGCGAAGCCACTATGAGTAAGTTTAGCCTGTTAAGAAAATGGCAGGTGGTAGACCACAGGGTCATCACTTGTACAGGCTTCCCCAACTCTCTTAGTGGCCTTGATTATGAACTTTTTGTTAGCTTTTCTTTTTTCTCTTACACAGATGCAGAGGGATGAGAATTCATCTTAGTTCACATTATCATCATTGATCCTTGAAAGTCCTCTTCTCTCATTTTTTAAATTTTAAACTTATTTATTTTTTTAAGAAGAATAATTGCTTTAAAGAATTTTGCTGTTTTCTATCTTGAGAAAGAAGAATGGAACTGGAGGAATCAACCTGCCTGAATTCAGACTATACTACAAAGCCACAGTCATCAAGACAGTGTGGTACTGGCACAAAGACAGAAATATAGATCAATGGAACAAAATAGAAAGCCCAGAGATAAATCCACGAATCTATGGAAACCTTATCTTCAACAAAGGAGCCAAGAATATACAATGGAGAAAAGACAATCTCTTTAACAAGCGGTGCTGGGAAAACTGGTCAACCACTTGTAAAAGAATGAAACTAGAACACTTTCTAACACCATACACAAAAATAAACTCAAAATGGATTAAAGATTTAAATGTAAGACCAGAAACTGTAAAACTCCTAGAGGAGAACATAGGCAAAACACTCTCCGACATAAACCACAGCAGGATCCTCTATGACCCACCTCCCAGAATATTGGAAATAAAAGCAAGAATAAACAAATGGGACCTAATTAAACTTAAAATCTTCTGCACAACAGAGAAAACTATAAGCAAAGTGAAAAGACAACCTTCAGAATGGGAGAAAATAATAGCAAATGAAGAAACAGACAAAGAATTAATCTCAAAAATATACAAGCAACTCCTGAAGCTCAATTCCAGAAAAATAAATGACCCAATCAAAAAATGGGCCAAAGAACTAATCAGACATTTCTCCAAAGAAGACATACAGATGGCTAACAAACACATGAAAAGATGCTCAACATCACTCATTATCAGAGAAAAGCAAATCAAAACCACAATGAGGTACCATTTCACACCAGTCAGGATGGCTGCTATCCAAAAGTCTACAAGCAATAAATGCTGGAGAGGGTGTGGAGAAAAGGGAACCCTCTTACACTGTTGGTGGGAATGCAAACTAGTACAGCCACTGTGGAGAACAGGGTGGAGATTCCTTAAAAAACTGGAAATAGAACTGCCATATGACCCAGCAATCCCACTCCTGGGCATACACACCGAGGAAACCAGATCTGAAAGAGACACAGGTACCCCAATGTTCATCGCAGCACTGTCTATAATAGCCAGGACATAGAAGCAACCTAGATGCCCATCAGCAGGCTAATGGATAAGAAAGCTGTGGTACAAATACACAATGGAATATTACTCAGCCATTAAAAAGAATGCATTTCAATCAGTTCTAATGAGGTGGATGAAACTGGAGCCTATTATACAGAGTGAAGTAAGTCAGAAAGAAAAACACCAATACAGTATACTAATGCATATATACGGAATTTAGAAAGATGGTAGAGCAGAAAAAGAGACACAGAAGTACAGAACAGACTTTTGTACTCTGTGGGAGAAGGTGAGGGTGGGATGTTTCGAAAGAACAGCATGTATATTATCTATGGTGAAACAGATCACCAGCCCAGGTGGGATGCATGAGACAAGTGCTCGGGCCTGGTGCACTGGGAAGACCCAGAGGAATCAGGTGGAGAGGGAGGTGGGAGGGGGGGATCGGGATGGGGAATACGTGTAACTCTATGGCTGATTCATATCAATGTATGACAAAACCCACTGAAATGTTGTGAAGTAATTAGCCTCCAACTAATAAAAAAAAAAAAAGAAAGAAAGAAAGATGGTAAGATAACTCTGTAGGTGAGACAGCAAAAGAGACACAGATGTATTGAATAGTCTTTTGGACTCTGTGGGAGAGGGTGAGGGCAGGATGATAGGGGAGAATGACATTGAAACATGCAAATTATCATATGTGAAATGAATCACCAGTCCAGGTTCGATGCATGATACAGGATGCTCAGGGCTGGTGCACTGGGATGGGATGGGATGGGATGGGATGGGATGGGGAGGGAGTTGTGAGGGAGGTTCGAGATGGGGAACACATGTACACCCATCGCAGATTCAAGTCAATGTATGGCAAAACCAATACAATGTTGTAAAGTAAAATAAATAATTTAAAAAATAAAGAAAGAATTTTGCCTTAACATGAATCAGCCATAGGTATACATATATCCCCTCACTTTTGAACCTCCCTCCCATTTCCCGCCCCATCAAACCCCTCTAGGTTGATACAGTGCTCCTGTTTGAGTTTCCTGAGCCATACAGCAAATTCCCATTGGCTATCTATTTTGTATATGGTAATGTAAGTTTCTGTTTTACTCTTTGCATACATCTCACCGCCTCCTCCCCTTTCCCCATGTTCATAATTCTATTCTCTATGTCTGCTTCTCCATTGCTGCCCGGTAAATAAATTCTTCAGTACCATTTTTCTAGATTGCATATATATGTGTTTAGTTCAGTTCAGTTCAGTCGTTCAGACAATTCTAACTCTTGCGACCCCATGTACTGCAGCACAACAGGCTTCCCTGTCCACCACCAACTCCTGGAGCTTATTCAAACTAATGTCCATCGAGTTGGTGATGTCATCCAACCATCTCATCCTCTGTCATCTCCTTCTCCTGCCATCAATCTTTCCCAACATCAGGGTCTTTTGCAATAAGTCAGTTCTTCACATCAGGTGGCCAAAGGATTGGCCTTCAACTTCAGTATCAGTCCTTCCAATGAATATTCTGGACTGATTTCCTTTAGGATTGACTGATTGGATCTCTTTGCAGTCCAACGGACTCTCAAGAATCTTCTCCAGCACCACAGTTTAAAAGCATCAATTCTTCAGGGCTCAGCTTCCATTATAGCCCAACTCTCACATCCATATATGACTACTGGAAAAACCATAGCTTTGGCTAGATGGACTTTTGTTGGCAAAATAATACCTCTGTATTCTAATATGATGCCTATATTGGTCATAGCCTTTCTTCCAAGGAGCAAGAGTCTTTTAATTTCAAGGCTGCAGTCACATCTGCAATGATTTTGGAGTCCAAATAAAATAAAATAAAATAAAGTCTCTCATTGTTTCCATTGCTTTCCCATTTATTTGTCATGAAATGGTGTGACTGGATGCTGTGATTTTAGTTTTCTGAATGTTGAGTTTTAACCCAACTTTGTTACTCTCCCCTTTCACTTTCATCAAGAGGCTCTTGAGTTCTTCTTCACTTTATGCCATAAGGCTGGTGTCATCTGCATATCTGAGGTTATTGATATTTCTCCAAGCAATCCTGATTCCAGTCTGTGCTTCATCCAGTCTGGCATTTTGCATGGTGTATTCTGCATATAAGTTAAATAAGCAGGGTGACAATATACAGCCATAACATACACCATTCCCAATTCAGAACCAGTCTATTGTTCCATGTCCAGTTCTAAAAGTTGCTTCTTGACCTGCATGCAGATTTCTCAGGAGGCAGGTCAGGTGGTCTGGTATTCCCATCTCCTGGAGAATTTTCCATAGTTTATTGTGAAACACACAGTCAAAGGCTTTGGTGCAGTCAATAAAGCAAATGTTTTTCTGGAACTCTCCTGTTTTTTTTGATGATCCAGCGGATATTGGCAATTTTATCTCTAGTTCCTCTGCCTTTTCTAAATCCAGCTTGAACATCTGGAAGTTCATGGTTCACATACTGTTGAAGCCTGGCTTGGAGAATTTTGAGCATTACTTTGCTAGTGTGTGAGATGAGTGCAATTCTGCGGTAGTTTGAACATTCTTTGGCATTGCCTTTCTTTGGGATTGGAAAGAAAACTGACCTTTTCCAGTCCTGTGGCCACTGCTGAGTTTTCCAAATTTGCTGGCATATTGAGTGCAGCTCTTTCACAGCATCATCTTTTAGGATTTGAAATAGCTCAACTGGAAATCCATCACCTCCACTAGCTTTGTTCATAGTGAAACTTCCTAAGGCCCGCTTGACTGCATTCTAGGATGTCTGGCTCTAGGTGAGTGATCACACCATCGTGGTTATCTGAGTCATGAATATCTTTTTTTGTATAGTTATTCTGTGTATTCTTTAGGATATGATATGTATCTTTCTCTTTCTACCTTAGTTCACACTGAATAAGAGGTTCTAGGTACATCCACCTCATTAGAACTGACCCAAATGCATTCCTTCTTATGGCTAAGTAATATTCCATCATGTATATGTACCACAACTTCTTTATCCATTCATCTGTCAATGAACATCTAGGTTGCTTCCATGTTCTAGCTATTGTAAACAGTGCTGCAATGAACAATGTGATACATGTGTCTTTTTCAGTTTTGGTTTCATCAGGATTTATGCCTAGGAGTGGGATTTCTGGGTCATATGGTGGCTTTATTCCTAGTTTTTAAAGGAATCTCCATACCATCTTCCATAATGGCCGTATCAATTTGTATTCCCACCAGCAGTGAAAGAGTGCTCCCTTTTCTCCACACTCTCTCCAGCATTTATTGTTTGTAGACTTTTTGATGAGGGCCATTCTGACCAGTGTGAGGTGATATCTCATTGCAGTTTTGATATGCATTTCTCTAATAATGAGTGATGTTGAGCATCTTTTCATGTGTTTGTTAGCCATTTGTATGTCTTCTTTGGAGAAATGTCTCTTTAGATCTTTTCCCCACTTTTTTATTGGGTTGTTTGTTTTTCTGGTATTGAGTTGTATGAGCTGCTTGTATATTTTGGAAATTAATCCTTTGTCAGTTTAATTTGCTATTATTTTCTCCCATTCTGAGGGTTGTCTTTTCACCTTGCTTATAGTTTCTTTTGCTATGCAAAAGCTTTTAAGTTTAATCAGGTCCTGCTTGTTTACATTTGCTTTTATTTCTGTTACTCTATGAGGTGGGTCATAGAGGATTCATAGAACACCTATGTTTTCCTCTAAGAGTTTTATAGTTTCTGGTCTTACATTTAAGCCTTTAATCCATTTTGTGTTCATCTTTTCATTCTTTTACATGTAGCTGTGCAGTTTTCCCAGCACCATTTATTGAAGAGGCTGTCTTTGCCCCATTGTATATTCTTGCTGCCTTTGTCAAAAATAAGGTATCCATAGGTGCATGGATTTATTTCTGGGCTTTCTATCTCGTTCGATTGGCCTATATTTCTGTTTTTGTGCCAGTACCATACTGTTTTGATGACCATAGCTTTGTAGTATGATCTGAAGTCAGGAAGGTTGATTTCTCCAGCTCCATTCTTCTTTCTCAAACTGCTTTAGCTATTCTGGATCTTTTGTATTTCCATATGAATTGTGAAATTTTTTGTTCTAGTTCTGTGAAAAATGCCTTTGGTAATTTGATAGGAATCATGTTGAATCTGTAAATTGCTTTTGGTAGCATAGTCATTTTCAAAATATTGATTCTTCCTACACAGGAACATGGAATATCTCTCCATCTGACATAACATCTTTGATTTCTTTCATCAGTGTCTTATACTTTTCTATGTACAATTCTTTTGTCTCCTTATATAAGTTTATTCCTAGATATTTAATTATTTTTTTTGCAGTGGTGAATGGGATTGATTCCTTAATTTCTCTTTCTGATTTTTCATTGTTAGTATATAAAACTGCAAGTGATTTCTGTGTATTGATTTTGTATCCTGCAACTTTGCTAAATTCACTGATTAGTTCTAGTAATTTTCTGATACAATCTTTAGGGCTTTCTATGTACCATATCATGTCATCTACAAACAGTGAGAGCTTTACTACTTTTCTGATCTAGAGTCCTTTTTTTTTTTTTTCCTTCTCTGATAGCTTTAGCTAGGACTTCCAAACTATGTTGAATAACAATGGTGAAAGGTGACGTCCTTGCCCTGTTCCTGATCTTAGGGAGAAAGCTTTCAGTTTTTCACCATTGAGAATAATGTTTGCTATAGGCTTATCATAAATGGTCTTTACTATGTTGATGTAAGATCTTTCTATGCATATTTTTTGAAGAGTTTTAATCACAAATGGATGTTGAATTTTGTCAAAGGCTTTTTCTGCATCTCTTGAGATTATCATAGAGTTTTTTTTTCTTTCAGTTTGTTAATATGGTGTATCACATTGATTGACCTGAGTCTTTTGAAGAATCCTTGCATCCCTGGAATAAACCAAACTTGATCATGGTGTATGAGATTTTTGATGTGTACCTGAATTCTGTTTACTAAAATTTTGTTGAGGGTTTTTGCATCTATGTTCATCAGTGAAAATGGCCCGTAGTTTTCTTTTTGTGTGTTGTCTTTGGTTTTGGTATCAGGGTGATGGTGGTCTCATAGAATGAGTTTGGAAATGGGCCTTCCTCTCCAATTTTTTGAAAGAGCATTAGCTGTTCTCTAAATGTTTGATAGAATTCTCCTGTGAAGGCCATTTGGTCCTGGGCTTTTGTTTTGGGGGTGATTTTTTTTTCATTTATTTTTATTAGTTGGAGGCTAATTACTTTACAATATTGTAGTGGTTTTTGCCATACATTGATATGAATCAGCCATGGATTTACATGTATTCCCCATCCTGATCCCGCCTCCCACCTCCCTGTCCACCCGATCCCTCTGGGTCTTCCCAGTGCACCAGCCCCGAGCACTTGTCTCATGCATCCAACGTGGGCTAGTAATCTGTTTCACCCTTGATAATATACAAGTTTCGATGCTGCTCTCTTTAAACATCCCACCCTCGCCTTCTCCCACAGAGTACAAAAGTCTGTTATGTACATCCATGTCTCTTTTTCTGGTTTACATGTACGGTTATCATTACCATCTTTCTAAATTCCATATATATGCATTAGTATACTGTATTGGTCTATATCTTTCTGGCTTACTTCACTCTGTATAATGGGTTCCAGTTTCATCCACCTCATTAGAACTGATTCAAATGAATTATTTTTAATGGCTGAGTAATATTCCATGGTGTATATGTACCACAGCTTCCTTATCCATTCATCTGCTGATGAACATCTAGGTTGCTTCCATGTCCTGGCTATTATAAACAGTGCTGCAATGAACATTGGGGTGCACGTGTCTCTTTCAGATCTGGTTTCCTCGGTGTGTATGCCCAGAAGTGGGATTGCTGGCTCATATGGCAGTTCTAATTCCAGTTTTTAAAGAAATCTCCACACTGTTCTCCACAGTGGCTGTACTAGTTTGCATTCCCACCAACACTGTAAGAGGGTTCCCTTTTCTTCACACCCTCTCCAGCATGTATTGCTTGTAGACTTTTGGATAGCAGCCATCCTGACGGGCGTGTAATGGTACCTCATTGTGGTTTTGATTTGCATTTCTCTAATAATGAGTGATGTTGAGCATCTTTTCATGTGTTTGTTAGCCATCTGTATGTCTTCTTTGGAGAAATGTCTGTTTAGTTCTTTGGCCCATTTTTTGATTGGGTCATTTATTTTTCTGGAATTGAGCTTCAGGAGTTGCTTGTATATTTTTGAGATTAATTCTTTGTCTGTTGCTTTGTTTGCTATTACTTTCTCCCAATCTGAGGGCTGTCTTTTCACCTTGCTTATAGTTTCCTTTGTTGTGCAAAAGCTTTTAAGTTTAATTAGGTCCCATTTGTTTATTTTTGCTTTTATTTCCAATGTTCTGGGAGGTGGGTCATAGAGGATCTTGCTGTGATTTATGTCGGAGAGTGTTTTGTCTATGTTCTCCTCTAGGAGTTTTACAGTTTCTGGTCTTACATTTAAATCTTTAATCCATTTTGAGTTTATTTTTGTGTGTGGTGTTAGAAAGTGTTTTAGTTTCATTCTTTTACACGTGATTAACCGGTTTCCCCAGCACCACTTGTTAAAGAGGTTGTTTTTTTCCATTGTATATTCTTGCCTCCTTTGTCGAAGATAAGGTTTCCATAGATTTGTGGATTTATCTCTGGGCTTTCTATTCTGTTCCATTGATCTATATTTCTGTCTTTGTGCCAGTACCATACTGTCTTGATGACTGTGGCTTTGTAGTAGAGTCTGAAGTCAGGCAGGTTGATTCCTCCAGTTCCATTCTTCTTTCTCAAGATAACTTTGGCTATTCGAGGTTTTTTGCATTTCAATATACATTGTGAAGTTATTTGTTCTAGTTCTGTGAAAAATACCGTTGGTAGCTTGATAGGGATTTCATTGAATCTATAGATTGCTTTGGGTAGTATAGTCATTTTGACAATATTGATTCTTCCAATCCATGAACATGGTATATTTCTCCATCTGTTTGTGTCCTCTTTGATTTCTTTCATCAGTGTTTTATAGTTTTCTATGTATAGGTCTTTTGTTTCTTTAGGTAGATATACTCCTAAGTATTTTATTCTTTTTGTTGCAATGGTGAATGGTATTGTTTCCTTAATTTCTCTTTCTGTTTTCTCATTGTTAGTGTATAGGAATGCAAGGGACTTCTGTGTGTTAATTTGATATCCTGCAACTTTACTATATTTGTTGTTTAGCTCTAGTAATTTTCTGGTAGAGTCTTTAGGGTTTTCTATGTAGAGGATCATGTCATCTGCAAACAGCGAGAGTTTCACTTCTTCTTTTCCTATCTGGATTCCTTTTACTTCTTTTTCTGCTCTGATTGCTGTGGCCAAAACTTCCAAAACTATGTTGAATAGTAGCAGTGAGAGTGGGCACCCTTGTCTTGTTCCTGACTTTAGGGGAAATGCTTTCAATTTTTCACCATTGAGAATAATGTTTGCTGTGGGTTTGTCATATATAGCTTGTATCATGTTGAGGTATGTTCCTTCTATTCCTGCTTTCTGGAGGGTTTTTATCATAAGTGGATGTTGAATTATGTCAAAGGCTTTCTCTGCATCTATTGAGATAATCATATGGTTTTTATCTTTCAATTTGTTAATATGGTGTATTACATTGATTGATTTGTGGATATTAAAGAATCCTTGCATTCCTGGGATAAAGCCCACTTGGTCATGATGTATGATTTTTTTAATATATTGCTGGATTCTGTTTGCTAGAATTTTTTTAAGGATTTTTGCATCTATGTTCATCAGTGATACTGGTCTGTAGTTTTCTTTTTTGGTGGCATCTTTGTCTGGTTTTGGAATTAGGGTGATGGTGGCCTCATAGAATGAGTTTGGAAGTTTACCTTCTTCTGCAACTTTCTGGAAGAGTTTGAGTAAGATAGGTGTTAGCTCTCTCTAAATTTTTGGTAGAATTCAGCTGTGAAGCCATCTGGTCCTGAGCTTTTGTTTGCTGGAAGATTTCTAATTACAGTCTCGATTTCCTTGCTTGTGATGGGTCTGTTAAGATCTTCTATTTCTATCTGGTTCAGTTTTGGAAAGTTATACTTTTCTAAGAATTTGTCCATTTCTTCCAAGTTGTCCATTTTATTGGCATAGAGCTGCTGGTAGTAGTCTCTTATGATCCTTTGTATTTCAGTGTTGTCCTTGGTGATCTCTCCATTTTCATTTCTAATTTTGTTAATTTGGTTCTTCTCCCTTTGTTTCTTAATGAGTCTTGCTAATGGTTTGTCAATTTTGTTTTTTGTTTGTTTCTTTGTTTTTTTCAAAAAACCAGCTTTTAGCTTTGTTGATTTTTGCTGTGGTCTCTTTAGTTTCTTTTGCATTTATTTCTGCCCTAATTTTTAAGATTTCTTTCCTTCTACTAACCCGGGGGTTCTTCATTTCTTCCTTCTCTAGTTACTCTAGGTGTAGAGTTAGGTTATTTATTTGACTTTTTTCTTGTTTCTTGAGGTAAGTCTGTAATGCTATGAACCTTCCCCTTAGCACTGCTTTTACAGTGTCCCTAGGTTTTGGGTTGTTGTGTTTTCATTTTCATTCATTTCCATGCATATTTTGATTTTTTTCTTTTTATTTCTTCTATGATTTGTTGGTTATTCAGAAGCCTGTTATTTAGCCTCCATATGTTTGAATTTTTCATAATTTTTTTCCTGTAATTGAGATCTAATCTTACTGCACTGTGGTCAGAAAAGATGACTGGAATGATTTCAATTTTTTTGAATTTCCCAAGGCTAGATTTATGGCCCAGGATATGATTTATCCTGGAGAAGGTTCCGGGTGCACTTGCGAAAAGGGTGAAGTTGATTGTTTTGGGGTGAAATGTCCTATAGATATCAATTAGGTCTAGCTGGTCCATTGTGTCATTTAAGGTTTGTGTTTCCTTGTTAATTTTCTGTTTAGTTGATCTATCCATAGTTGTGAGTGGGGTATTAAAGTCTCCCACTATTATTGTGTTACTATTAATTTCCTCTTTCATACTCGTTAGTGTTTGCCGTACATATTGCGGTGCTCCTATGTTGGGTGCATATATATTTATAATTGTTATATCTTCTTCTTGGATTGATCCTTTGATCATTATGTAGTGTCCTTCTTTGTCTCTTTTCACATCCTTTATTTGAAAATCTATTTTATCTGATATGAGTATTGTGACTCCTGCTTTCTTTTGGTCTCCGTTTGTGTGAAATTTTTTTTTTCCAGCCCTTCACTTTTAGTCTGTATGTGTCTTGTGTTTTGAGGTGGGTCTCTTGTAGACAGCATATATAGGGGTCTTGTTTTTGTATCCATTCAGCCAGTTTTTGTCTTTTGGTTGGGGCATTCAACCCACTTACATTTAAGGTAATTATTGATAGGTATGGTCCCGTTGCCATTTACTTTGTTGTTTTGGGTTCGCTTTTATACAGCCTTTCTGTGTTTCCTGTCTAGAGAAGATCCTTTAGCATTTGTTGAAGAGCTGGTTTGGTGGTGCTGAATTCTCTCAGCTTTTGCTTGTCTGTAAAGCTTTTGAATTCTCCTTCATATCTGAATGAGATCCTTGCTGGGTACAGTAATCTAGGTTGTAGGTTATTCTCTTTCATTACCTTAAGTATGTCCTGCCATTCCCTTCTGGCCTGGAGGGTTTCTATTGATCGATCAGCTGTTATCCTTATGGGAATCCCTTTGTGTGTTATTTGTTGTTTCTCCCTTGCTGCTTTTAATATTTGTTCTTTGTGTTTGATCTTTGTTAATTTGATTAATATGTGTCTTGGGGTGTTTTGCCTTGGATTTATCCTGTTTGGGACTCTGGGTTTCTTGGACCTGTGTAACTAATTCCTTCCCCATTTTAGGGAAGTTTTCAGCTATTATCTCCTCGAGTATTTTCTCATGGCCTTTCTTTTTGTCTTCTTCTTCTGGGACTCCTATGATTCGAATGTTGGGGCGTTTCACATTGTCCCAGAGGTCCCTGGGGTTGTCCTCATTTCTTTGGATTATTTTTTCTTTTTTCCTCTCTGCCTCATTTATTTCCACCATTTTATCTTCTGCCTCACTTATCCTATCTTCTGTCTCTGTTATTCTACTGTTGGTTCCCTCCAGAGTGTTTTTTATCTCCTTTATTGCATTATTAATTTTTAATTGACTCTTTTATTTCTTCTAGGTCCTTATTAAACAATTCTTGCATCTTCTCAATCTTTGTTTCCAGGCTATTTGTCTGTAATTCCATTTTGTTTTCAAGACTTTGGATCATTTTTATTATCATTATTCTAAATTCTTTTTCAGGTAGATTCCCTATCTCCTCCTCTTTTGTTTGACTTGGTGGGCATTTTTCATGTTCCTTTACCTGTTGGGTATTTCTCTGCCTTTTCATCTTGTTTAGATTGCTGTGTCTGGAGTGGGCTTTCTGTATTCTGGTGGTCTGTGGTTCCTTTTTATTGTGGAGGTTTCACCCAGTGGGTGGGGTTGGACGCATTGGCTTGTCAAAGTTTCCTGGTTAGGGAAGCTTGCGTCAGTGTTCTGGTGCGTGGAACTGGATTTTTCTCTCTGGAGTGCAGTGGAATGCCCAGTAGTGAGTTTTGAGATGGGTCTATGTGTTAGGTGTGACTTTGGGCAGCCTGTATGTTGATGCTCAGGGCTATGTTCCTGCGTTGCTAGAGAATTTGCATGGTATGTCTTGCTCTGGAACTTATTGGCTCTTGGGTGGTGGTTGGTTTCAGTGTAGGTATGGAGGCTTTTGGATGGTCTCTTATTACTTAATGCTCCCTGTAGTCAGGAGTTTTCTGGTGTTCTCAGGTTTTGAGCTTAATTCCCCTGCCTCTGGATTTCAGTCTTATTCTTCCAGTAGTCTCAAGACTTCTCCAACTATACAGCACTGATAATAAAACTTCTAGGTTAATGGTGAAAAGATTCTCCACCGTGAGGGACACCCAGAGAGGTTCACAGAGTTACATGAAGAAGAGAGGGAGAAGGGACATAGAGATGAGCAGGAGGAGAAAAGGGGGGACTCAAGAGGAGAGAGACAGATCTACGCAATTCTCTGTTCCCAAAGTGTTCTCCGTAGCCCAGACACCCACAGAGATTCACAGAATTGGATTGGGAAGAGAAGGGGGAGGGAGGAAATAGAGGTGATCTGAGGGAGAAAACGGAGAGTCAAAAGTGGGAGAGAGTAATCAACACACTCCTGAGTAAAAATGGGTACTGAATATTGGATTCTTAAATGTCCAAAATTGATATCAAATACTGAAAAACAAGGATTAGAAATATAGAGTAGAGGTTAGACTCTTAAAAATACAATACTAAAAACAAAATCAAAACCAAAAAATTTTAGAAATATATATGAAGTTCGGTTTAAAAATAGGACCTCTTCTTTTTTTTTTTTGCAAGGTTATAGTGAAATGAAAATGAAAATTAAGGAGTAATAGAGGAGTAATAGAGGACTTTAGAAGGAAATAAGAGAAAAAAAGGAAAAAAGAGAAAAATTTTTTTCTAATAAAAAAATAATAAAAATATATGAAAATGAAAGTTAAGGAGTAATGGGGGAGTGATAGGGAATTTTAAAATGAAATAAAAGAGAAAAAATACAAAAAGGAAAGGAAAAAAATTATTTTTATTTAAAAAAAAAGTAAAAATATATTTAGGAATTTCTTTGGTGCTGTTGCGGTCAGTGTGGGTTCGGTTCAGTTTCAGATAGCTGCTCATTCCAGCTTACACTTCTCAATATCTATAGGCCACTTCCGGTGTAGTCAGTGTTACCTAACAGGGATTTTAATCTATTGCACCTGTCCCTTCTGAAGTGGTTCCCTTTGTTTATTTGGCTTCTGTTTGCAGGTCTCTTCAGTGTCTAATTTCCGCCCTGACACAGGCGGGCAGAGGTGGTCTCTTGTTCAGGTTCGCTGGTTCAGTCGCGCTGTGGGGAGGGAGGGGCGCTGCAGACAGATATCGCTGGCCTGTGTGGGGAGCACTCGCAGTGTTCCGGCCACACTGGGTTTGCCCCCGCTCCCAGGTGTGTGCTTTCCCCGTCTACACTGCTCAGGCTCCCAGCTGCTCTATATCGAACAGGCCCTGCATTGCTTGCGGTTCCAGTTTTCAGGTATTCCACAGAAGCGCGGACTCAGTTGGGCCTGCGTTTTGTGCCTTCCCCAGCCCGAGAAGCTCAGGCAGCCAGGAGCTTGCCGGGTGCACTCTCCCTGGGTGCGGTGCGCCTTCTCCCCTCCGCGGTCCCAGCCTCATTTCCACGCGCGCCAGTTGGGTGTGTGTACCTTGTGACTGTTCTCAGGAGCTGGCCTCTAGCCGCGACCCTCCCAGCTGATGTCAACCATCCAGAATCTCAGGAAGTCTTTGGTTAGAAACTGGAAGCCTGTTTGAAGTGTGGTAGGGGATGCTGTCTCTGGGGCCGAGTTTGCCCCTTTCCCCTCCCCCTGCCTCCTGCCTCCAGCGGGGGATGGACCGGTCCGCTGCTGGCTAGCTCTTCTCTGGAATTGCTCAGTCCTTTTGTTCTGCGGACGGCCGGCAGTGTGTTCAGGCCAGTTAATTTTCTCTCTCTCTCTTGCTATCCCAGTTTAAGTTGCTATCTCAGGTTAGCTCCCTCTGATTGCCCTCAGGGCGTTCGGACCCGGTCCTTACCCTAAGCAATGCCACCCGCTCCTCTCCATTTGGTCCCCACTTGCTGGTGGCGGATGCGGGCATCTGGGGTACTTTTCTGTTGGAAGTTGCTTTTAGGCATGTAATCTGTGGGATTTATTTATTTTTCCTCCCAGTTAGGTTGCCCTCCGAGATTCGAAAACTTCCCCCAGACCCGCCAGTGAGAGGGTTTCCTGGTGTTTGGAAACTTCCTCTGTTATGACTCCCTTCCCTGGATGGGTCTCCGTCCCTATCTCTTTTGTCTCTCTTTTTGTCTTTTATATTTTGTCCTACCTCCTTTCGATGATGATGGGCTGCTTTTCTGGGCACCTGATGTCTTCTGCTAGCAGTCAGAAGTTGTTTTGTGAAGTTTGCTCAGCGTTCAAATGTTCTTTCAATGAATTTGTAGGGGAGAAAGTGGTCTCCCCGTCCTATTCCTCCGCCATCTTAGCTCCTCCTCTCCTTATTTCTTGAGGTAGAATTGTATTGCTATTAACTTCGCTCTTAGAACTGCTTTTGCTGCATCCTGTAGGTTTTGTGTTGTCATGTTTTCATTGTCATTTACTTCTAGAAATTTTTTTATTTCTTTGTTGATTTCTTCAGTAACCTTTTGGTTATTTAGAAATGTGTTTTTTAATCAATATGTGCTTGTGTTTCTTACAGATTTTTTCTTATAATTTATATCTTATTATTTATAATTTATGATAATTTATATTATTTCTTATAATTTAATTAAATTTATATCTTTAATTTATATCTTATAATTTACTTATAATTCATATCCAGTCTCATAGTGTTGCACTCAGAGAAGAAGCTTGATACAATTTCAATTTTCTTAAATTTAGTGAGGTTTGATTTGTGGCCCAAGATGTGGGCTATCCTGGATAATGTTTCATGTGTACTTGAGAAGAAGGTGTATCCCTCTGCATTTGGATGGAATGTCCTGAAAATATCAATGATATTCATCTCATCTAATGTATCATTTAAGACTTGTGTTTCCTTATTAATGTTCTGTTTTGATGATCTGTCCATTGGTGTGAGTGGGGTGTTAGAGTCCTGTACTATTATTATGTTACTGTCAATTTCTCCTTTTATGTCTGTTAGTGTTTGTCATCTGTATTGAGGTGCTTCTATGTTGGGTGCATAGATATTTACAATTATTATGTCTTCCTCTTGGACTAATCCCTTGATCATTATGTAATGTCCTTCCTGATCTCTTATAATCCTCTTTATCTTAAGGCCTATTTTGTCTGATATGGGGATTACTATTCCAGCTTTATTTTGCTTCCCATTTGCATGGAATATATTTTTCGATCCTCTATTTTTTGATCCTCTCATTTTCAGTCTGTATGTTTCTTTAGGTCTGAAGTGGGTTTCTTGTAGACAACATATTTATATGGGTCTTGTTTTTGTATCTATCAGTCAGTCTGTGTCTTTTGGTTGGAGCATTTAATTCATTTACATTTAAGCTATTTATGGATATGTGTTCCTATTGCCATTTTCTTAATTGTTTGGGGATGATTTTGTAGATCTTTTTTTGTCTCTTGTATTTCTTGACTATAAATTCCTTAAAATTGTTGTAAAACCAGTTTGATGGTACTTAATTCTCTTAACTTTTCCTTGTCTAAAAAGCTTTTTATTTCTCCATCAATTTTGAATGAAATTTTTCCTTTTCAGTACTTTAATATATCCTGCTCTTCCCTTCTGGCCTGCAGAGTTTCTGCTGAAAGATCCACTCTTAAGTGTATGGGCTTTCCCTTGTATGTTACTTGTTGCTTTTACCTTGCTGTTTTTAATATGTTTTCTTTCTGTTTAGTCTTTGTTAGTTTGATTAGTATGTGTTTTTTGGGCTTCCCTGGAGGCTCAGATGGTAAAGCGTCTGCCAGGAATATGGGAGACCCGGGTTCGATCCCTGCCTGGGTTGGGAAGACCCCCTGCAGAAGGAAATGGCAATCCACTCCAGTACTCTTGCCTGGAAAATACTATGGACTGAGGAGCCTGGTAGGCTACAGGCCATGGGGTCGCAAAGAATCGGACACGACTAAGCAACTTCACTTTTACTTTGGCATGTTTCTCCTTGTGTTTATCCTGTGTCAGACTCTTTGTGCCTCTTGGACTTCATTGACTATTTTCTTTTCCTTGTTGGGGAAATTTTCAACTATAATCTGTTCAAAATTTTTGTCATAACCTTTCTTTTTCTCTTCTTCTGCGACCCCTATAATTTGAATGTTGGTGTGTTTGATATTATTCTAGAGGTCCCTGAGACTATCCTCAGTTCTTTTCATTCTTTTTACTTTATTCTGCCCTTCAGAAGTTATTTCCACCATTTTATCTTCCAGCTCACTGATTCGTTCTTCTGCTTCAGATATTCTGCTATTGATTCCTTCTAGAGTATTTTTAAATTCACTAAGTTTGTTGTTTGTCTCTGTGTGTTTGTTCTCTAATTCTTCTACATGACATGACAATGACATTGAAGTCACTCAGTCGTGTCTGACTGTTTGTGACCCCATGAACTGCAGCCTACCAGGCTCCTCCATCCATGGAATTTTCCAGGCAAGAGTACTGGAGTGGGTTGCCATTTCGTTCTCCAGGAGATCTTCCCGACCCAGGGATTGAACCCAGGTCTCCCACATTGTAGACAGACGCTTTGCCATCTGAGCCACAAGCCTTCGTTAATTGATTGTTGTATTTTCTCCATTTTGCTTTCAAGTCTTTTGATCATCATTACTATCATTATTCTGAATTGTTTTTCAGGCAGCTTGCTTGTTTCCTCTTTATTTATTTGGATTTCTGTGTTTCCAGTTTGTTCCTTCATTTGAGTAGTATTTCTCTGCCTTTTCATTATTATGTTTTTAATTTATTGGGTTTGAGGTCTTCTTTTCCCACCCTTCAAGGCTGAATTCTTTCTGCCTTTTGGTTTCTGCCCTCCTAAGGTTGGTCTAGAGGTTTGTGTGAGCTTTGCCTAGGGTGAGATTTGTGCTGAGTTTTTTTAGTTAATTTGTTTGTTTGTTTTTCCTCTGATGGGCAAGTGAGGAGGTAATCCTGCCTGCTGATGATTGGGTTTGTATTTTTGTTTCGTTTGTTGTTTAGATTAGGGTGCTACTGGTGGTTGAGTGATGCTGGGTCTTGAATTCAAGATGTTTCCTTTTTGTGAGTTCTCACTATTTGATACTCCCTAGGGTTAATTTTCTGATAGTCTAGAGTCCTGGCATCAGTGCTCCCACTCCAAAGGCTCAGGACTTGATCTCTGGTCAGGACAGAAGTTTCCACAAGTGGTTTGTTATGGCATTAAGTGAGATCAAAACAAATACCCCAAAATGAGAAACCAAAGATGAACCCCAAACAAATGGCAGTTACAAAATCAGGCAGATAGTAATTAAAATAATGGAATATGCACATATACATATACACCCATAAGCAAAGTCAAAACAATCCAACAAAAATAAAGTACAATAAATTGACCTGGTGAATAAAGGAAGTCAAAAGTTATATTTACCAGCTAGGAACAAAACTAACTAAAGCACAAGCTTGAAAACAAAACTAAAGCAAGGTGCCAAGTAAGGAATAAAGCAATGAAAACAAAACTAACAAATATGTTGAGAGGAAAGGAAATAAAGAAAAGCAAGAAAGATTAGATATGCAAAGTTAAATAGAGATAGATGAAGATTTATATACATTAAAGATTAACTGCAAGGGGAAAAGAATAGCAAGAAAGAAACAAATGAATAAATATAGAAAAAATATAATAGGTTTTAAAATTAAAATTATAAAAAAGAGAAAAGAAAAGAATGAAAGGGGGAAAAAAAAAAGACAAACTCCACAGAACTGTAAAAGCCCAACACAGAGGCAGAAGTTTATAACAACAATAAAAAGTGTGACTGAATACATACATATACATATACACTCATAAGCAAAATCAAAACTGTCCAACAAAAATAAAGTACAATAGATTGACCCAGTGAACAAAGGAAACCAAAAATTATACCTACCAGTTAATAACAAAACTAACCAAAGCACAAACTGGAAAACAAAACTAAAGCAAGGTGCCAATTGGGGAACAAAGCAATGAAAATAAAACTAACAAGTGTATGGAGAGGAAAGGAAAGAAAGAAAGAGTAGATATGCAAAGTTAAATAGAGGTAGATGAAGAAGATTTATATACATTAAAGATCAACTACAAGGGGGAAAGAGCAGTAGGAAAGGCTAACACATGAATACATGTAGAAAAATATAATGTTTAAAAAATTAAAATTATAAAAAGAGAAAAGAAAAAAGGAAAAAGAAAGAAAAAAGAAGAAAAAAAAAAGGAAAAAAAAGGCAAACTCCACAGAACTGCAAAAGCCCAATGCAGAGGCAGAGGTTTATAACAACAATAAAAAGTGTGACTGAATGCACACATATACATACACACCCATATGCAAAATCAAAATTGTACAACAAAAATAAAGTACAACAGATTAACCCAGTGATCAAAGGAAACCAAAAATTATAAAGTACAACAGATTAACCCGATGAACAAAGCAAACCAAAAATTATATCTACCAGTTAAGAACAAAACTAACCAAAGCACAAACTGGAAAACAAAACTAAAGCAAGGTGCCAAGTGAGGAATAAAGCAATGAAAATAAAACTAACAAATATATTGAGAGGAAAGTAAAGAAAGTAAAGAAAGAAAAGAAAGAATAGATATGCAAAGTTAAGCAGGGGTAGATAAAGAAGATTTATATACATCAAAGGTTAACTGCAAGAGGAAAAGATCAGTCGGAAAGACAAACAAGGAATAAATGTAGAAAAAATAATAATAGGTTTAGAAAATTAAAATTAAAAAAAAGAGAGAGGGAAAAAAAGGCAAACTCCACAAAACTACAAAAGCCCAACGTAGAGGCATAGTTTTATAACAATAATAAAAAATGTGACTGAGGGAAAAAAAGCTTAATTAGAATTCATAGAGCCAATAAAATTGGCAGCTACAGGAGATGGGGAGGGGGGGATCCAAAAGAATCTACAGAACAGGCCCAAAAAAAGAATAATAAATGTTTTTCTTGAGTCACCACTGTCAGAGTCCTTTTCCTTGCTGGAAGTCACAGTCCACCTCACCTCCCTAGGATGCCCTCCAACACTATGCTGATCTCTGGACCTGCTGTGGGGGCAGCTCAGATTCTAATCTGGTCCTGCTCCTGTGTGTTCTTGCCTCCAATGTCCACAGCTATCAGAACTGGTGTGATTTCTTTTGTGGGAGCTCTCGATGTCCTTTTATATATTCCATAGATACAGAGTCTGCCTAGCTGTTTGTGTGGATTTAATCTGCAGTTTGCACAGCTGGTGGGAAGGTTTTGGTCTTCTTCCTTAGCCACACTGCCCCTGGGTTTCGATTGTGATTTTATTTCCACCCCTGCATGTGGGTCATCCGATGGGGTTTGCTCCTGTGACTGCCTGGAGGACTTGGGTTTGCCCCTGTGAGGGCCAGGTGTGGAAGCGGTGCAGCTGCTTGGGTTGCAGGGATTCTGGCAGCACCAGGTACTCAGGGAAGTTGGCACCTAGGGAGACAGGAAATATAGTGCTCTAGAAGGGTATGGCAACCAGTTTTGGCCAATACCCTCCAGTGTTCTTGCCTGGAGAACCTCCCTGACAGAGAAGCCTGGCAGGCCACAGTTACAGGGTCACAAAGAGTTGCATACACAAGACATTTTTTTTAGTCTGGGGTAGTTCTGCCCCAGTGAGAGTTGAGCGTGAAGGTGGCACAGTTCTTTGGCTTGCAGGGACCCTGGTGGCGCCAAGTGTGCAGGGACACGGGCTGCCTCTGCCACAGAAGTTGTAGCCCCATCAGAGTCTTTTTTTGAGCCTCTTGTAGCTGGTGATCAGAAGGCCTCTTTGGCCAGTCTTTCTCCATAGCTCTGCCCACTCAGGCTCTTAGAGGGCTCCCTTGCCTGGGGTCCTTCTCTGTTGTTTTGTGCATCAGGCACATAGGGCGGGTCCCCTAGCTGGGGTGCACTCTGTAAATCAGCATATCAGTCACTTAAAGGAGCACCCTGGGTGGGGTCCTACTCTGTATTTCAGTGCATCAGGCATTTGATGGGGCAGCCTCTCTATTGTTCAGCTGCCTATGCTGGTGTGTGGGGAGAGAGAGGCTATGGGGGTGGCTCCACCCCCTGTGAGTGACTCAGCAGTCTTGCCTTGCTCCATGGATGCCCAGCTTTCCTCCACAGGCATTTCCCACCACAGTCTCCTCCCTCACATCCCCTCAACCCGTCTCTCCAGAGTCAATAGCAGCCCTTGCCCTGGGATTGCTTCACAATCCCTATATCCAGCTCCCAGCCGCTGCACCTTCCAGGGGACCTGTGTCCCTGTGCGTGGAATGAATGGCTGGGCAAGGACTGATTCTCATTCCATTTAGGCTGCTACAGATCAGCTGTTTCACTCTAAGCCTTAAATGTTTCTCCTCTGACTCTATTGCCCCGATGTGAGGTTTGGACACCTGCTTCAGTTCCCTCACCCGCTGAGGACAGGTCCAGTCCTACTAACACTCTTGTCTTTCCCCCTATTTCCTTTGTCCTACTGATTTTTGCATGGTTCTATATATTCTTTTCCTCTGGTCAGGTACTCCTGTCTGCTCTCAGCTGGTGTCCTACATGCACTTCTGGGTCTGAAGGTGTATTTCTGATGTATCCGTGGAGACAGATGTACTCCACGTCCACCTACTCCTACGAATTTTTGTTCTCTCCTAGCAAATTTTTCCTCTTCTCTCATGTTTTTTAAATTATCTTTTATTTCCATCCTCTACTTCTAGCTTTTGAACTGTGGTGTTGAGAGTCCCTTGGACTGAAAGGAGATCAAACCATTCTATCCTAAAGGAAATCAGTCCTGAACATTCAAAGGAAGGACTGATGCTGAAGCTGAAAGTCCAATACTTTGGCCACCTGATGCAATGAACTGACTCCTTTGAAAAGACCCTGATGCTTGGAAAGACTAAAGGCATGGGGAGAAGGGGACAACAGAGGATGAAACGGTTGGATGAGATCACCAACTCGATGGGCATGAGTTTGAGCAAGCTCCGGGAGTTGGTGATGGACAGAGTAGCCTGGCGTGCTGCAGTCCATGGGTTCGCAAAGAGTCAGACACGACTGAGTGACTGAACTGACTGACTGACTGCTAGCTCCCACTTTCCCTATGATCAACCATTCTGATTTAACATACACATTTTCATTTGGATGGAGGGCTCATGATTCTCAATTGAGCTAGGTAGTACTGAACTGTGTTTCCCTGCGTTTAACACTTGACTGTGGTATCGACAGCAATTTTCCCTTCTACTCCTGGTGCTATCACCGTGGTCAACTCCTACTTCCTACTATTCAAACTGCACAACTGAGATTGGGACTTGAATCCCCCATCTTTTAATTAAAACCACATACCTGGGACTTCCCGGTGGTCCAGTGGTTAAGATTCTGTGCTCCCAAGGCAGGGGTCATGACTTCAATCCCTGGTCAGGGAACTAAGATCCTGCATGCTGCACAACTTGGCCAAATAAATAAGTAAAATCATATACCTGGCCTCAGAACTTAATCAAACTCAGGTTCTTGATGTCTCATTGCAGAAGGAATTCAGTGAGAGACAAAGCAATAAGTAGTGGATTAATTTAGAGAGGATTAGACAGAATGTGGTGCACATCAAAAGATCAGAGCAGCCCTGAGAGAAACAAACTCTACAGAGTGCGGACCATCTCAGAAGGCAAGAAGCCCCCAAATATGGCATGGCTAGTTTTTATGGGCTGGGTAATTTCATAGGCTAACAAGTGGGAGGATTACTCCAACTATTTGGGGAAGGGGTGGGATTTCCAGGAATTAGGCCATTGCTCACTTTTTGACCTTTTTATGGCCAGGCTTAGAACTGTCATGAGCCTGTGGATGTGTTACTTCAGCATATGTTAATCTATTACAATAAGCATAAAATTAAGCTCTGGAGAAGGATGGGAAACCAGCTACAGAATTCTTGCCTGAAAACTTCCATGGACAGAGGAGCCTGGTGAGCTCCAGTCCATGGGACTGCAAAGAGTCAGACACAACTGAGAGAATGAGCAGTAGCAGTATAATAAAGCTCAGGGTCCACTGGAAAGTTGAATCTTCTGCCATCTTTGACCTAGCTGGTTCTAGCCAATTTATGTCATATCCAAGGCTATGTCATTCTTTGAAATGTTGTGCCCTGCCGTCTTCATTCTTGTTTCACTACCAAAATGAATTCTGCACACATTTACCTTATATCCTTTTGAAGCAATTTCTTTGGAATGTAGGGTAGATTCATGTTATATATAACATACACATTCTTCAGCTGATTTAGCAGATGGTTTCCAGGTGGGTACCAATCTACCTTCATGCATGGACATTCCCAAACCCCATCTTCTCTGCCAACACTTGGCATTATGCAATGTTCTAACTTTTGCCAATCTAGAAATATTAAGTGATATCTCATCTTTTAAAATTCCTATTGTAATGATTTCAGATGAGTTTGAGCATCTCTTCATATCCTTTATTGGCTTTGTTTTCCTCTTCTGTTTCTAGTTTCTAGAATGTATGGTTTATTGAATGTTTAACTAATAATGTTTTCTTTGGCAGGATTTTCCTTTTCATTCTAGATAGTGATTGTGTATCATCTCTATACCTTTTGTAATTACCCCACAGTCCTTGGATATTCTCTTGTGTTTCTTCGTGGGGTTTTTTTGTTTGGTTGGTTTTTGTTTTTCTCTTTGCTCTTCCTTTTGGGAGTTTCTACTGCACTGATTCTTTCCTCAGATATGCTTTGTCTGCTGGTGACCCCATGAAAAGCAGCCTTAATTTCTTCTTCAGTGTTTCTAATTCTAATATTTCCTCTTAATTCTTTCTAAAGTCTCCCTTTCTCTCTGATGACATTATTCACCCATTCTTGTATGTGGACCACTTTTCCATCAGAATTCTTAGCACAGTAATCACAGCTATTTAAAATTCTCAGTCTGATTATTCCAAAGTCCCTATCCCTGCCATTTCTGAGTCTGTAATTCTTTCTTTGCCTCTTTTAATTGGTTTTTTTTTTTTCTTTTTTCTTTTTATCATGCTATGTAACTTTTTGTTGAAAGTTGGATAATGGAAAGAGCTGGGTAAAAGAAACTGAGGTCAGTAGGCCTTTAATGTGAGGTTTTATCTGGGTAGGAGATACCTGGTATTTAATGTTTGTACAGGTCAGAGGCTTAAATTTTCTGAGAATATTTAGAAAACAATTTTTTTCTCGCCTGTATTCTTTGTGTTTTCTTAGATACTCCTTTTTAAATAGAGGCTTAGCCTTGCAGGTATTTCAGCTGCATAGCC
Source organism: Cervus canadensis (assembly GCF_019320065.1). NCBI lineage: Eukaryota > Metazoa > Chordata > Mammalia > Artiodactyla > Cervidae > Cervus > Cervus canadensis. The sequence continues at coordinate 58,547,129 of NC_057407.1, read as the reverse complement.
CTATTATTACACAGGAGAGTTGATGTGGCCCCCTAGTGTAGTGGTATGGAGGGAAAGAGCATTCTAGAATTCCACCTCAGCTCTGTATCCTGTCTCAGTCCTTTAGTGACTGTGCGCCTGAGCCGTGACTTTCACAAGTGACCCTCAGCTTCCATCCCACACTTAATACCTTAAGTGACACAAGAAGGCTAAAAAGAGATAGAATTGGGTATTTTTTTATTCATATGTGGAAGGCTGGAAAAGGCTGTGTTTGGGTATCTCCCTCCCCTCAGTCCCTTTTGGTTAGACTCTGGTAAAACCCAGGTTGTTTAGACTTAGTCAAAATAGTTTTTTCTTGAGGGCAGGTCTTTGTTAAGGAGAATGGGATGCTCCGGGTGTGTTTCAAAATGGTAAATTTTCCTCTTACCTTGACAGAAGCATGGGCGTTTTTTTCTCCTGTCTTTACCCTGAGAATCTGGTAGGGCTTCTGGAGGGAAAATTAAGGCTTAGTCTCCTGCAGTTCTTATCTCAGAAGCTGGCCCAGCTTAAGCTCCCGTCTTCAGCTGCTCTTTCCAACAGCAGCTTTGTTCACTGTAAACTGTGTTTCTCTGTATCTGCTCAGCTGTCCCTCCAGTTTGGGGCATGCTACTCTGCCCTGAGTTCAGTTCTCTGACAGATATGAGAAAACCTGATTTTTATTTAAGTTCTTGTTCTTTTTCTGAGGATGAGACTTCACCATCTTTACATGTTGGACCAGAAACCAGAAGTTGCATGTCACTTTTAGATATTATAAATATCTTTTTTCATTCAGTCATGTTTCAATTACCCATAGTTACCTTTCATGGATTGAAAATCTTTTTGTCTGTCAAAACATCACCACTATGTTTGCCTTTGAATCTGCTTTTAAAAATTTTGTTCAAGAAGACTTTTCCTGTCCCTTGAAAAGATATACTTTTACATTTTTCCTCTGTTGACTTTGTAATTTTACCTTTAGCACTTGGGTCTTTAATTCATCTGGTGTCAAGGAATAATTCAGTTTTGTTTTTTCTCCATAGAGTGAGCCAGTTTTCCCAGTGGAATCTATGAAACAGTCCATTCTTCCCCATTTGATTTATGGTATATTGAGTTCCCATTTATATAACCACCTTTCTCCCAGGTCTCTATTAAACTGCCTTGGTCTATTTGTCTGTTCTTTTGCCAGTTCTGCTGTGCTTTAATGCTATGTCAATATCTGGTAGGACAAATCCCTCTTCTTTCTTCTTTTCTTTTAAGTTGAATGTATTTAAATGTACTCTTGAAGTAAATTTATTCCAGGCTTATCTTTGAGGCTGGTTTCTCCCATTTTTAATACAAAAGAAAAGCAGAGATTCCTTTAAGCCAGTGTTTCAGACAAACAAACAAACCCTTTCCTTTGTATATAAGGACATAGTTGTTAAGCCTATACTGTTGGGACCTGTACTCCAGGCTATTTTTGCAGTAGTTCCATTATGTGCCTGTCACTCCTTTTCCCCAGCTCACCTTAGAACAGAGAGGGTGTACACTTTCCAAAGAGCTGACTGAGGCGCTGATGGTGAGAGGGCTCTTCTGTTGGGACCATATCACAGATTCATCACTGTCATTCTTCACAAAAGCTAGTCAACCTAAAAAGCCTCCACTCTTAGAAGCCATTCTAGGAAGACTAACTTGTTTGCTGGGTGAAATAACTGAGGGCCAACAAGGTAAGTTTACTCATCAAGATCTCCCAGCTTTCTCTTCACAGGCCAAACAGCAGACCCCTTTGATTGTGAGTTCATTGCTGCAACCACATTCCACACACCACATGGCTTTCTTCAGCAAACAGGGCAGATAAAGGCTCAACATGATAAATTCTGACAGAGATCCAAATATAAGCAAGCTGTTCATTTTATATACGTCTGATGGGTGGATGGGAATGCAACACATTCTTCGAGTGAGTCATTAAACATGAATCAGGGCCTTGCTTCCAGTCACAAGATGGAATTTCTTTTCTTGTTTACTGATAAATTCAGGCCTCTAGGGTTTCAGTATTTAAGTAAAATAAGGTGGACTTCAAGGACTATTGCAAATATTTTGAGGACAGCAAAGATCTGACAGCAGGAATAGGACAAAATTAGAAACTGCAGTTACCTAATTGCTCTACCATTGACAAATGACTAACTGATTCTGTACACACAGCTGCTAGAACCACAGCATGGAGACAAGACTGGCCTGTATCATTAATATAAACTCTGCATCATTAAAAGTTAATATGTGGTTTCCTTTAAACTAAGAGGCTACTCTTGGATGACAGACATATCCATCAAGCAGTAGTTGTAACAGAAAAAAGAGATTATCGTATTACTTTCTATTAAGAAGGAAAATTAATTTACTAAGAAATAATAGCACATAAGGTAGTTGGTGTTAGTGGTAAAGAACCCACCTACAGGAGATGTGGGTTTGATCTTTTCATCAGGAAGATCCCCTGAGGAGGAAATGACAACTGACCTCAGTATTCTTGCCAGTAGAATCCTACAGGCAAAGGAGCCTGGAGGGATATGGTCCATATGGTCACAAAGAGTTGGACACGATTGAAACAGTTTAGCATACACACAAAGTAATATATATTATTTTTATTAAAAGTAATATTATCATACCATTTCTAATGCTTTATGATTCTTCCACCCTAGGAAGACAGCCAATTATTTTTTTTTTTACTTATAGCAATACATATTTTACATGATATTAAAACAGGAAGGAAGGGGACAGGGCACAGACTTTAAAAGAATGGCATAGCCTAAGATCACAGCATGAGCTTCCTTGGTGGCTCAGACTGTAAAGAATCTGCCTATAATGTGGGAGACCTGGGTTCAGTCACTGGTTGGGAAGATCTCCTGGAGGAGGGCATGGCAACCCACTCCAGTACTCTTGCTTAGAGAATCCCATGGACAGACCATGGGGTCGCAAAGAGTTGGACCCAACGAAGCAACTAACACTTTCACTTTCACACAGCGAGTCTGCGAGCAATACCTTTTCTACAGTTTTGTGTACGTTTGAATGTCTTTACTTTACCTTCGTTTTGCAATATGGTTTTGGTGGATATAAGATTCTCAGTTGACAGTTTTCTTCAGGAATTTGAATATGTGATGCCGCTGTTTTCTGGCCTCCATTGTTTCTAGTGAGCAGTCAACTGTTCATTTTATTGGTGTTCCTGAAAACGTGAATGTTGCTGCTTTCAAGAATTTGTCTTTGTCTTTTGCACTATGATGTGACCGCATGTGAATCTCGTTGGGTTTATATTACTCGCATTTGGATGGATTTTAGATTTGTGTTTTTCATCGAATTTTGTGCTTTCAGCCATTAATTTTTTAAACATTTTTCTTCTCCATTCTATCTTTCCTCTATCTCTCTACTCTTAATACACATGTTGTTGTTATTTACACATCTGACTTTCTCTAAAGCTCTTTTTTTTTATTCTTTTGCTGTTGTTGTTGTTCAGATTGCATGATCTCTTTCACTTCATTTTTAAATTCTGTGATTTTTTTTGTTTTGCCAACTCAAATTACTGTTGAGCCCATTTAGAGATATTTTTATTTTAGTTATATTTTCAAATTTAGAATTTCCATTTGGTTCTTCTTTTTAAAATAATTTGTCTCTCTTCATCCTTATTTTTTTATTTTATGAGATACTGTTATTATAACTTCCTTTATTTCTTTGAGTGTGTGAAGTCACTTCCATTATGTTCAACTTTTTGCAACCCTGTGGACTGTAGCCCACCATGCTCCTCTCCCCATGGATTCTCGAGGCAAGAATACTGGATTGCCATGCCCTCCTCCAGGGGATCTTCTTGACCTCGAGAGTGAACCTGCATTTATTTCTTTAAGCATTGTTTATATTTTAGTTCTTTGAAGTCTTCACTGCTTCTTTGAAAGCTTTGTCAGCCAAGTTTGAACACAGTACTCTCTCAAGTACTGATGCCTGCCTTTTTTTCTTATGTATGGATCATATTTTCCTTTCTATCTGGAAATCTTATAAATTTTGGTTCAAAACTGATCATTTTGGGCCCACTATTTTAGCAACAATGGATGTTGATCCCTCCCATCTTGCTTCCATTCTTTGTAAGGCTTCTTGTTCTTTGTTAATTTTTTTTTTTTATCTGTTTAGTACTTTGCTGAACTATCTAATGAAGTTTATCTCCCTGCTGTGTACAACTTTGATGCCACACCTCAAAAGCACAGCCTTAGGCATGTACAGTCATCGTGCAGTGGTAGCGGGCTTAGCTTCTCCCTGGACAAGGGATTAAAGCCATGTCTCCTGCATTGGCAGGCAGATTCTTAACCACTGGGCACCGTGGAAGTCCCAGTGGAAGCTCCTTTTATGATCTAGTCCCATTTATTTTATTTTCTCTTTATGTTAAACTGCCTGCCTACCTTGGTATGGTACCTGTTCTAAGCTTCCATTAATTGCAGGCTGGTCATTCTATTGCTTTCAATAATGCTTTGGGGCATAAATTGCTACCTATTCTGATCCAGATCTTTGAGGCCGTTTTTCCAGGTTTGTTCTGACCAAAGGAGGGCTCCTTTTTGTTGTCTCTTTTCCTGACTTTCTCTGATAAACTTCTAGCCTGTTTACCCTGTAGCCTGTTGCTGTCATGGGGCTACCTTTTAATTTCTTATCATCATTGCTCACCTCTTTGTTTTCCAGAGCACCCTTGGGCTTGAATTTCCCCACACTCTGTTCCAAATTGTTAGTTCCCTTAGATAGAGTTTTAAAGGTCTGTGTTCTTATGACCTACATATCCTGCTGGGGAAAACCTCTATGCTACTGCTCTGGAGGTGGGGACCAGCTCAGTGGCCCACTTCTCTCAAAATGACACTCCGCTTCACAAACAGGCCACTGGGCTATAGAGCAGCTGCTTCTGGACTTCTCTGCTTTCCTCTCCTGGGATGCAGACTCTGGCTTATGAACTGAGGTGAGAGGAGCTGGGGCACCAGTATTCTTAGCCTGCCATGCCTGTGTACTTGCTGTCCTGTAAGCATGGGTTAGGTGGAGGAAGATCTCCCCAGACTTCTCACTTTTCTTGCTTCAGATTCAGCCTCTGCAACACTGAGCTGGTGGCCGGCCCCTCAAATAGAGGTACCACAGCCTTTGACTGGGAGCTGATGGAAAAGGGAGCACTGTATTCTTGGCTGCACCTCTGCAGAATGGAGCTTCCACTTTGCTGAGCTAAAGTGAGGAAAGAATGAGTGAGTCATAGCTTAAATGCCACAGACTGTCACTGTTCTTACCAAGCAGATTTTCTAAAACAAATGCTTTTTCCTTTTCTGTGTGTGCATTCAGAGATTTAAAATAGTCAAGTTTCTTTTCTAATTTTTGCCAGTTAGGTTTTTATCTGGGGAGGGAGGTTCATGGAGGTCCTTATGCCATCATTCTGGAAATAGTCTCCTAAAATCATATGATTTTAAGTCAGGAGTTTCAAAATTAGTGAAACATATTCATTGTGCTCAGTTAAAAAGATATATATGCAATAATAGGTTTACTTTATTCATTATTATTTTACTTGTTATGTGTTAGTTATCTATTTGGTGCATTAAAAATCACTAGAAAGCTGTGTCTAATAGCAATGTTCGTTCTGCTCATGAATCTGCATTTTAACAGGGCATAATAGGGGCTCATTTTTGCATTACTCCATGTCAGCTACATTTCCTGAAAGCTTGGGAATTGGAATAATCTAAGGGTTCACCATTCATGTTTGTGATGGATGATGTTGGGAACTAGAATAGCTGGGGCTTTGGGGATATCTTTCTATGTCTTTATGTGGCCTATCCATGAGTGCCTCATGGCACAGGGTAGCTGACCTTTTAAATATCACCAGAAAGCTTCTAAGATATATGTCTTGGGAGAAAGAGTCAGGTGGAAGTTCCTTTAAAAAAAATTATTTACTCTGCCTGACTGGGTCTTCATTGCTATACATGGGCTTTCTCTAGTTGCAAAGAATGGGGGCTACTCTAGCTGTGGTGTATGGGCTTCTCACTGCAGTGTCTTCTCTTGTTGCAGAGCACAGTCTCTAGGGCAAGCAAGCTTCAGTAGTTGCGGCTCGTGGGCTCTAGATTGAAAGCTCTTTAGCTGCAGTGCATGGGCTTAGTCACTTGAAAGCACGTGGTATCTCCCTGGACAAGGGATTAAAGCCATGTCTCCTGCATTGGCAGGCAGATTCTTAACCACTGGACACCATGGAAGTCCCAGTGGAAGTTCCCTTTATGATCTAGCCTTGAAAGTCATACAGTAGCCAGAGGCTCACCAGATTCAATAGGGAAGAAATATAGACAAAATTTCTCCCGGAAGGAGTGTCAACAATACAACAGAAGAAGAATGCATGGGATTGGATGCATTGGGGTGACTGCTTTGGGAAAATACTACCTATAACAAGGGTGAAAGCTAAAAAGTAGCTATTTATCGTTAGGGAATACAAAAAATTTAAATAACTTAAAATATAATTCAATCTTTGTCTCTTTTCTAAATTCTATTTTATTTGTTTATAATGTATGTAGTTCAATAGAATATGCATGTGCTGTGTGTTGAGTTGCTCAGTCATGTCTGACTCTTTGAGACTCCATGGACTGTAAGCCACCAGGCTCCTCTATCCATGGAATTCTCCAGGCAAGAACAGTAGAGTGGGCTGCCATGCGCTCCTCTAGGAGATCTTCCTGACCCAGGGATCGAACCCAGGTCTCCTGTATTGCAGGCAGATTTTTTACCACCTGAGCCATCAGGGAAGCATGTAGTTTATAAATAAATAACCACATAATGGGATTGTGTTCAAATTCTTTTTAATAATGGGGGTGTGATTTTAAAAAATTGGAAAACTCTGGTACAGAAATTCAAAATCAGTTTGAGTTATTTTCTCAGCAGCACACCAATATGTATATTATGATAAAAAACTATTTTGTGATAACTTCCAAATGAGTATAAAACACAAATTATTGGAACAGAATTATGAAAATAATTAGCATCTGGTAAAAGCACTCTATGTGTCAGACATAATCCTGTGAGTTTTACATAAACATATAAATATTTATTTAGTCTTAATATGTATACAAATCAGGTGTTCAGTATTTCTGTTTTGCAGATGAGAAAAATTGAAGCTTGGAAGGGATAAATCACCCAGCTTGTATAGTAGAGCTAAACTCCAGAGCCCATAACCTTAGCTACCAATTGACAAATGGGCCTTTTATGTCTATTTTTGTGTATGTTTTTTGAAAAGTTTCTTTAGTGCCCAATGCAATAATGTGTTGAAAATATTTAACAACCAGCCTTAAAAAAATAAACTGTAGGCAAGGACATATGTATATACACTTATTATAATTTTTACTGATCCAAAAGAAATGCCCAGGTAATTTACAAATAATAATAATAATAATATATATATATATTCCTTTCTAAATTCTCTAACCTATAACTTCAATGTGACTTGCTATTTATTACAAAGTGCAACCTACTTCTAATGTACAATGTAACAAAATCAGATGATAAATAAAGGCTAGATTACTGTCTAATCCACAAAGAAATTATTCATATTGTCCAAAAAAAGGTAGTTTCAGCATGAAGAATGGTTGTTAATTTTATTTGTGCTAATGAGTCAGATGAAAGTGAAAAAATCAAGATGTATGTCAATGAAAGTAAGTAGAGGAAGCCAACTTTTTAAAGACATTACTACTATTTAGCAGAAGCATACTAAAGCATATTAAATACAGTAAAATTTCTAGCATATTCTAGGTTTCTAGAACATGCTCCCAAATACTGGAAAGATTCCAAATTGGCTGGCATATTGAGTGCAGCACTTTCACAGCATAATCTTTCAGGATCTCAAATAGCTCGACTGGAATTCCATCACCTCCACTAGCTTTATTCATAGTGATGCTTCCTAAGGCCCACTTGACTTCACATTCCAGGATGTCTGGCTCTAGGTGAGTGATCACACCATTGTGATTATCTGGGTTGTGAAGATCTTTTTTGTACAGTTCTTCTGTGTATTCTTGCCACCTCTTCTTAATATCTTCTGCTTCTGTTAGGTCCCTACCATTACTGTCCTTTCTTGAGCCCGTCTTTGCATGAAATGTTCCCTTGGTATCTCTAATTTTCTTGAAGAGATCTCTAGTCTTTCCCATTCTATTGTTTTCTTCTATTTCTTTGCATTGGAAAACTCAGCAGTGGTCACAGGACTGGAAAAGGTCAGTTTTCATTCCAATCCCTAAGAAAGGCAATCCCAAAGAATGCTCAAACTACTGCACAGTTGCACTCATCTCACACACTCTTAAAGTAATGCTCAAAATTCTCCAAGCCAGGCTTCAAAAATAAGTGAACCCTGAACTTCCAGGTGTTCAAGTTGGTTTTAGAAAAGGGAGAGGAACCAGAGATCAAATTGTCAACATCCACTGGATCATCAAAAAAGCAAGAGAGTTTCAGAAAAACATCTATTTCTGCTTTATTGGCTATGCCAAAGCCTTTGACTGTGTGGATCACAATAAACTGTGGAAAATTCTTAAAGAGATGGGAATACCAGACCACCTGACTGCCTCCTGAGAAATCTGTATGCAGGTCAGGAAGCAACAGTTAGAACTGGACATGGAACAACAGACTGGTTCCGAATAGGGAAAGGAATATGTCAAGGCTGTATATTGTCACTGTGCTTATTTAAGTTATATGCAAAGTACATTATGAGAAATGCTGGGCTGGAAGAAGCACAAACTGGAATCAAGATTGCCAGGAGAAATATCAATAACCTCAGTTAAGCAGATGACACCATCCTTATGGCAGAAAGTGAAGAAGAACTAAAGAGTTTCTTGATGAAAGTGAAAGAGGAGAGTGAAAAAGTTGGCTTAAAGCTCAACATTCAGAAAACTAAGATCATGGTATCTCCCATCACTTCATGGCAAATAGATAGGGAAACAGTGGAAACTGTGGCTGACGTTATTTTTCTGGGCTCCAAAATTACTGCAGATGGTGATTGCAGCCATGAAATTAAAAGATGCTTACTCCTTGGAAAGAAAGTTATGAGCAACCTATAGAGCATATTAAAAAGCAGAGACATTACTTTTCCAACAAAGGTCCTTCTAGTCAAGGATATGGTTTTTCCAGTAGTCACGTATGGATGTAAGAGTTGGACTGTGAAGAAAGCTGAGTGCCAAAGGACTGATGCTTTTGAACTGTGGTGTTGGAGAAGACTCTTGAGAGTCCCTCGGACTGCAAGGAGATCCAACCAGTCCATCCTAAAGGATATCAGCCCTGGGTGTTCATTGGAAGGACTGATGTTGAAGCTGAAACTCCAATACTTTGGCCACCTCATGCCAAGAGTTGACTTATTGGAAAAGACAATGATGCTGGGAAAGGTTGAAGACAGGAGAAGGGGACGACAGAGGATGAGATGGTTGGATGGCATCACTGACTCAAAGGACATGAGTTTGAGCAAGCTCCGGGAATTGGTGATGGACAAGAAAACCTGGCATGCTGCAGTCCATGGGATCACAAAGAGTCAGACACGACTGAGTGACTGAAGTGAACTGAACTGAACTTAAGGATTCTTTAAAATTTTTATTGTGGTTAAGTAATATAGACATAAAATTTACCTTCTTAACCATTTAAAAGGCATTAAGTACATTCACATTGTTGTACAACCATCACTACTATTCACCTTCAAAATTCTTTCATCACCTCAAGCTAAATCTCTGTACCCCATTAAACAATAACTCCCCACTCATCCCTCTCCTGGCCCCCAGAAAAAATTCTACTTTCTTTCTCTATGATTTTGCCTATTCTAGGTAGCTCATATAAGTGGAAGAATCATGTAATAGTTGTCTTTTTGTGTCTGGCTTATTTCCCTTAGCAAAATATTGTAGCATATGTCTGAATTACATTTCCTTTTTACAGCTGTATAATATTCCATTTTATGTGTATATCATATTTTATTCATCATTCATCCACCAATGGGCATTTGGGCTGTTTCTACCTATTGGCTATTGTGAATAATGCTGCTTTAAACACTGGTAAACAAATACCTATTTGAGTCTTTGCTTTCAATTTTTGGGTGTATATACTCAGAATTGGAATTGCTGGGTCATATGATAATTTTATGGGCTTCCCCAGTGGCTCAGCAGTTAAGAATCTGCCTGCAATGCAGGAGCCACAGGTTCGATCCTTGTGTCAGGAAGATCCCTTGGAGGAGAGCATGGCAACCCACTACAATATTCTTGCCTGGAGAATCCCATGGACAGAAGAGCCTGGTGGAATACATCCTGTAGGGTCGCAAAGAGTCAGACACCACTGAAGCAACTTAGCATGCACGCATGCATGGTAATTCTATACTTAATCTTCTGAAAGAATTGTCTTACTGTTCTCCAGTGGCACCCTTTAGTTGTGTTTATTTGTTTTACTTTACTCAGTCTGAGTTTTGCTATTATCATGGGAAATATCAGGTTTCTAATGTCTCCTTTGCTTTCATGTATGCTCTGATCACATTTTATATCTCATTATTAATGTCTCAAACTCTTACTATTGTCTCCATCACTACAAATTTAGATTCCAAACAGTTTAAGGCTTAGCTTGATTTCCAAGTACAATTCAATCATTGATCTGATTGAATACTGACTCTGGTAATATTCAATAAATGTGTTATAACTAATTAAGACTTATATGTAAAAACAAATGTATACTTGTGAAAAGGAAACAAAAAGTCCTTCTAGGAGACAGACTGTGAGTCAGCAAGAAACGCAAATCATACTACAAACAAGTTATTGTTGTTCATTTACTAAGTCATGTCCGACCCCTTGCCACCCCATGAACACCCCTGCAGCACACCAGGCTTCCCTATCCTTTACTATCCCTGAGTTTGCTCAAAATCACGTCCATTGAGTCAGTGATGCCATCCAATGACAATAATGCTATGTGACATGTACACTTCGCTAGTAGGAAATGAAAATTTTCAAGGGAAGCTAAAAGATGGAGCCATTTGCTCTTCTTTGAGGAATAATACCTAACTGAGAGGTGACCTTAAGTTGAGCCTAAATAGATCTTCAGTGACAGTCTGTAACGGAGAAAGGGAGATAAGGGCAATCCAAGTCAGCAGAAAAGAAATGCGGAGGTTCAGAGCCAGCAAGTGCAGTAACAGGGGCAGGCCCTCAGGGCTCTAACACGTCCCTGTGGGCACCATGAAGGGAGGTGGTGTGGAGGTGGTGTCAGGGTATGAGGCTGAACTGGGCCTAGACTGGGAATGACTTTGAGTGACACGCTAAGGAGCTCTTCTTTAAGACCAATGAAGACTCACAGCAGTCTGTAAGTAAAGAAATGGTGTGGTAAATTCTGCATTTAGAAAACCCACTTCAGTGACCACACAGAGAAAGAATTGAAGGGATTTAAAACTGGGGAATAAGAGACCAGATAGGAAGTCAGTGTACCAGACAGTGCTCTCTGGTGAGAATGACTTTGGAAGGATATCTCTTGTGTTTTTATTTCAATGCTGTTGTAAATATCTAAACTTGAAGAGAAATGTAGAAAGTTACATGCCAAAAAAAAATCTGTTTAGGTAGAGACCTGAACTTTAAAAAAAAAAACATTTTAGCAAAATTTCAAGAGAGGTTTTTGTAGCATTGCAAAACGGGAATCACCATTTAGTCAGCTTTTATTCTTCCTCTCTTCTCATAGGAGTTTGTCCTTGAAGTGCAAAATACAAGTTTCTGAACTAATGTGTCTCCAATCTCAGCTTTACTTTGAGACCAGCACACATTTACTGTGACACTTTTTATATTCACAATATCTTGTTTACAGAATGATTATTTTTATCAGAACCAGAGACAATGTCAACCACCCAGTGTTAGTAAAGCAAAGTTCAAACAGCCCTCTCATGTTACCCAACAATGAGAATTTACGGCACATTCAAATCAATTCAGATACTTTCTTGATGTATTTTAGTGGGTGGAATTTCTAATAGGTCTATTCTTTGCCTGAAACTTGCAAATACATGCTACTTTTAATGTTATTAGTAGCATGAGTTACAAGTAGAGATAAGTGGGATGAACACAATGTTTGCTATGGCAAATCTTTCCCTTTTACCTCTAAAAATCAAAATAGTCTCATACAATGATCTTGGCTACAGTCACTGAGAATTACATTAAGACCCACTAATACGATTAGTTGAAACTTGAGATAAGTAAAATACACATAAATCCCCTCAAGTGGAAAAATATTTGCTGTGGATATCTTTCATTTTCAGTCATTAAAAATAAAGCTCTAGGCGTCAGTGACCACAGATTTTGCTCAGTTCCCTTTTGTACTCAGAAGATTCAAAGAGAACTGACATTAGCATTTGAATCACCCTCCTTCAGCAGGAGCTGACCAACCACACTTTGTTTGAATCTGCCTAAAAGCCCTCCCTGGGACAGAGACTATGGAGAGAGGGGACCCGGAGCTAGTTTCCAACTCGTGAGCTTTAGATTCCTGCAGGGCCTCACATGAAGGTGGGCACCATGCAGCCAAACACATGTCAGAAGATGACTCCGGATTGGAAATACGAGTGTGGCTGAGAAATGCTTCTCAGATATGAGTGCATCCTCCCTTTCTACACAAACAGATTAAATCTTTTCAAATACACCCCAGGGCCTCCTCTCTCTGTTACCTACCACCACACACACCCAAGAAATGAGTTTATTAAGTGAAAACAGAAACAAAAGCTGTGACTGGGATGCATACTTGGGGAGCAAAGTCTCTGTGTCAGAAATTAGATCAAAGTTTGAGGGAAAAGATTTTAAAAAATAGAGGCAGAGACTGTGAGGATTATGGCGAGAAGGAAATGAAGACACTCTGTTTGTCAATGCAGAAGCTGGTCAAGAACACTTCTTGGGAGGGCCTGGAAGTTTCCTCAGAGCAGGTACTATCCTTCCAGCCACCTTTGGAGGACAATCAGGCACTCACCTCTCACTCACTGAGCATCTCATTTGGAGTCACACTGGTCAGTGTTTGAAAGACAGCACAACCTCACCTCCTGTAGACAAGCACAGGCAAGCGTATGAACTGTTAGTCCCCCCAAAAAGAAGAGGCTGCTGGGTGGCTCTGGAGGAGACTTTGTTAAGCCCACACCCCCAGACCAAAAGAGTATCATACTGAACCATTTTGTCACTGACTTACACAATTCTTGCTTACTATATTTGGCAACTTATCTGAGATACTGTTGCTAAAAAGGAAAAAACAACAGGCCCAAAACAGAGTCGTTCCAAGTAGAGTCATTTGTGCTAAGCCCCATACTGCAAACCAAGACTTAATACCTAACCTAAGTTGTAGTTTCAACCTCTCTCAGGAATGTGATCCTAACTGGTCAACACTAGTGAGGTGATCCTCCCAAAAGGACCCTTCTGTTCCTCTCAGGAGGGTGGTCTTCCCTGAAACAATTCCTTGTTTGATGATAATTTCCTGCTTCACCCTTTTACTGACTTTAAAACCTGGATGAGATTCACAAATTCTTTGATTAAAGCATTTACATTTTACTCAGTTGCATTTTACTTATTTATCACTGTTAAGCTCAAAATATCAGTTTTAGATTGTATTACAAGTGTAGTAGCAATACTAGATGAAGCCACATATATCTCTTTCAATAATCACAAGAGGTCTGAGGATTTATCCTACTTGCAAGCTAATAAGTTAGTCGGCCACAGTTTTATGGTTGCTGGCAGAAGACATGCTACTCCTGGGTCAGAGACAAAGGACTTTATTTCTCAGGGCATAGCAGGCAGCATGAACTTCAAGCTAGCATCAACTCCCTTTGCTTCCCAAGCCCCATTGGGTAATGAGGAGATGACCAAGAGGACAGTGTGCTGGCCATGGATTTGTATCATAGCTAAAGAGCCCCAAGCTTAGGAAACTCCAAAGTTTTATAGTAAAAGCATTAGTTGCTCAGTTGTGTCCAACTCTTTGGGACCCCATGGATGTAGCCCACCAGGCTCCTCTGTCCACAGAATTCTCCAGGAAAGCATAATGGAGTGGGTTGCCATTTCCTTCCCCAGGGGATCTTCCTGACCCAGGGATTGAACCCAGGTCTCCTGCATTGTAGGCAAATTCTTTACCGTCTGAGCCACCAGGCAAGTCCCCAGTGTTTTATCAGGGAACAGCAAGTAGATTTGCTTACCCTTTTCCTTGGAGTCGGGGTGGGGACATTATCTCTATTATACTGGACAGTAAATATATCTGCCCTTGCTTCAGCATATCTACCCAGCCTGTTAACACAAACATCCTTGAGAGGAGGGTTTGGGCACTAGACTGCTTGGAAGAACAGTTCTCCATGGATGAGAGAAATAGCTTTGATCCCTACTTGGATAGGGTAGTTTAGTTCATTACTACCTACCTGTTATAACCAAATTATAGTCCACGGGACCATTCACCAACCAAATAGTATCTCTTACGTGAAGGTAATAGATAATGGGAAACTACAAGAGATTATTTCCCGTGAAAGCAAAATGTCACCTTGATGGGACTGAAAACTGCCCAGTGAATATCTGTTACACAGACTTACACACCTAAGCAGGGAAATGACTCACAGGGAGGAAACAGACGTAGAAGAAAGGAAAGCCAAGATGGAGAACAGCTGCATAGATTCGAGGCACTCAGCCATACCCTTGCTCCGCATCCCGGTGCTGCTGCCAGCGCTGATGCACAATTAATTTCCTAAGATAACTACCATCCTGACTTCTAACATTACACATTAGATTTATCCATATTTAAACTGCATATAATGGCATCACACAGCACACATTTCTTGTGACTGGCTTCTTTGTCTCTCCATTGTTAGCAAGATTTACAGCATTATGTTGCATGTAGCAGTAACTAATTCATCCTAATTACTGGATAGTGTTCTGTTGTATGAAGATATTGAATATGATGAATATTCTTTATTGACTGTAATGTTGATGAAATTTTTATCTGTTTTCAGTTTTTGGCCATTAAAGATAATCCTGCAATAAACAGTCTTGTACACATATTTTGACATAAGTATATATTTCTGTTGAGTTTAAACCTAGGAGTGGATTTACAGAGATATGGGGTATGCATAAATTTAACTTTAATTGTTAATAGGGAACAGTTTTCCAAAGTGACTATACCCATTTATACTCCTCCTAGGGGTATATGAAAGCTTTACATTGTCACTAATATTTCCTATTGGCAGTGTATTTGATTTTAGCCTTTCTGGTAGTTGTATGGCAGAATCTAATTGTGGTTTTAATTCACATTTTCTTGATGACTAATGAGTGTATATTCTTTTCCATATGTTTATTAATCAACTGTATTTCCACTCAGTGAACCTGTTAAAATCTCCTGCCCTTTTTTTTTTTTTAATTGAGTTGTCATTTTCTTATTTGGGGGAGCTTTTTGTTTTTGATACAAGTTCTTATCAATTATATGTTTGGCAAATATCTTTTCCAACTCAGTGGCTTGTATTTCACTCCCTTAATGTGTCTGAGTGTTAATGCTTTCTTTCCATAGTCATTTTTTCTTATTGATTAATACTTTTGACAATTAAGAAACTTCCTACTTCTAAATATATTCTCTTGTTATCTTCTTAGAATGTTAGTTGACTTATTTTTCACAACGTTACTGACTTATTTTTCACAATTATCTTTACAACCCGTCTGGATTTTATTTTGTGTAGAGCACAGAGTATGTCTCTAAGAAAAAACTCATTGGGTTTTCCTTTACACCTTTTGGGTTTTCCTAACATTCACAACACTTGTGAATTCAGACATGTGGATTTTCCACACCAAGCTGTTCTCTGACAGCAGTTGAGTGTCCTGCATTTCAGTTCAATTCTGGCAGTGACCAGAGTGAATGCAGATCCCCCAGGTTAAAGGCTTAATCCCACAAAACTTCCCCACTTCAGATGCAAAGTGCAAATAGCAGGTCCCCAGGTTACCTACAATTTCTGTCTGCCTTGGCTGTAAATTGAAGGACTCTCCCTCTTCGTGTTTGATCATTTGCTAGAAATAGCTTACAGAACTCAGACACACTTATTTGTGTTTACTGGTTGATGGAGCTTCCCTGGTGGCACAGAAGTTTAAGTGTCTGCCTGTAATGTGGGAGACCTGGGTTCAATCCCTGGGTCGGGAAGATCCCCTGGAGAAGGAAATGGCAACCCACTCCAGTATTCTTTCCTGGAGAATCCCAGGGATGGAGGAGCCTGGTGGGCTACAGTCCACAGGGTCGAAAAGAGTTGGGCACGACTGAGTGACTTCACTCACTCACTGGTTGATTATATAACAAAGAAAATTATAAAGGAGGAAGAGGTACATAGGGTGAGGTCTGGAAACATCCCCACCACAAGAGCTTCTATCCTCATGAATTTGGGGAGCACATAGATGTGTTTGCCAACTTGGAAGCTCTCTGAGCCCCGTATTTTGAAAGTTTTAAGATTTCATCATGCTGTTGTTGCTTAGTCGCTTACCTGTTTCTGACTCTTTGCAACCCCGTGGACTGTAGCATACCAGGTTCCTCTGTCCATGGGATTTCCCAGGCAAGAATACTGGAGTGGGCTGTCATTGATCAAAAACTCCACTTCTGGCTTCTCTCCTCTTCTGAAATGATGGCAGTGGGGCTGAAAGATCCAAACGTCTAATCATGTCTTAGTCGAAGTGGCCAGCCCCCATCCTGAAGCCCACTACAGATCACCTATAAGAACAAAACATACTCTATCACCCAGGAAAATCTGAAGAATGTAGGAGTTCTGTGTCAGGAATCAAGATCAGAGACTGAATATCAGAACAAAAGATGCTCCTGATGTTCAGTTCAGTTCAGTTCAGTCACTCAGTCATTTCTGACTCTTTGACACCCTGTACACCAGGCTTCCCTGTCCATCACCAACTCCTGGAGCTTACTTAAGCTCATGTCCATCGAGTCAGTGATACCATCCAACCATCTCATCCTCTGTCATCCCCTTCTCCTCCTGCCTTCTATCTTTCTAAACATTACGGTCTTTTTTTTTTTTTTTTTTTTTTTTTTTTTTATTTATTTTTTTCCATTTATTTTAATTAGTTAGAGCCTAATTACTTTACAATATTGTAGTGGTTTTTGCCACACATAGACATGAATCAGCCGTGGATTTTTCAAATGAGTCAGCTCTTTGAATCAGGTGGCCAAAGTATTGGAGTCTCAGCTTCAACATCAATCCTTCCAATGAATATTCAGGACTGATCTCCTTTAGGATGGACTGGTTGGATCTCCTAGCTGTCCAAGGGACTCTCAAAAGTCTTCTCCAACACCACAGTTCAAAAGCATCAATTCTTCAGTGCTCAGTTTTCTTTATGGTCCAAATATCACATCCATAAATGACTACTGGAAAAACTAAAGCTTTGACTAGATGGACCTTTGTCGGCAAAGAAATGTCTCTGCTTTTTAATATGCTGTCTAGTTTGGTCATAACTTTTCTTCCAAGGATCAAATGTCTTTTAATTTCATGACTGCAATCACCATCTACAGTGATTTTGGAGCGCAAAAAATAAAGTCTTTCACTGTTTCCATTGTTTCCCCATCTATTTGCCATGAAGTGATGGGACTAGATGCCATGATCTTAGTTTTCTGAACGTTGAGCTTTAAGCCAAACTTTTCACTCTCCTCTTTCACTGTCATCAAGAGGCTCTTTACTTCTTCACTTTCTGCCAGAAGTGTGGTGTCATCTGTGTAACTGACATTATTGATATTTATCAATCTTGATTCCAGCTTGTGCTTCATCCAGTCCAGCATTTCTCATAATGTACTTTGCATATAAGTTAAATAAGCAGGGTGACAATATACAGCCTTGACATACTCCTTTCCCAACTTGGAAGCAGTCTGTTGTTCCATGTCCAGTTATAACTGTTGTTTCCTGATGTGCGTACAGGTGTCTCAAGAGGCAGGTGAGGTGGTCTGGTATTCCCATCTCTTTAAGAATTTTCCACAGTTTCTTGTGATCCACACAGTCCAAGGCTTTGTCATAGTCAATAAAGCAGACATAGATGTTTTTCTGGAACTGTCTTGCTTTTTCTGATGATCCAACAGATGTTGGAATTTGATCTTTCGTTCTTCTGCCTTTTCTAAATCCAGCTTGAACATCTGGAAGTTCATGGTTCACATACTGCTGAAGTCTGGCTTGAAGAATTTTGAGCATTATTTTGCTAGCCTGTGAGATGAGTGCAATTGTATGGTAGTTTGAGCATTCATTTGCATTGCCTTTCTTCGGATTAGAATGAAAATTGACCTTTTCCAGTCCTTAGGCCACTGCTGAGTTTTCCAAATTTGCTGACATATTGAGTGCAGCACTTTCACAGCATTATCTTTCAAGATTTGAAATAGCTCAACTGGAATCCCATCACCTACACTAGCTTTGTTCATAGTGATGCTTCCTAAGGCCCACTTGTCTTTACATTCTAGGATGTCTGGCTCTAGGTGAGTGATCACACCATTGTGATTATCTGGGTCGTGAAGATCTTTTTTGTACAGTTGTTCTGTGTATTCTTGTCACCTCTTCCTAATATCTTCTGCTTCTGTTAGGTCTATACCATTTCTGTCCTTTATGGAGCCCATCTTCGCATGAAATGTTCCTTTGGTATCTCTAATTTTCTTGAAGAGATCTCTAGTCTTTTCCATTCTATTGTTTTCCTCTATTTCTTTACACTGATCACTGAGGAAGGCTTTCTTATCTCTCCTTGCTATTCTTTGGAAATCTGCATTCAAATGGGTATATCTTTCCTTATCTCTTTTGCTTTTCACTTCTCTTCTTTTCACAGCAATATTTGTAAGGCCTCCTCAGACAATGATTTTGCATTGTTGCATTTCTTTTTCTTGGGAATGATCTTGATCCCTGTCTCCTGTACAGTGTGATGAACCTCCATCCATAGTTCTTCAGGCAACCTATCAGACCTAATCCCTTGAATCTATTTGTCACTTCCACTGTATAATCATAAGGGGTTTGATTTAGGTCATCATACCTGAATGGTCTAGTTGTTTTCCCTACTTTTTTAATTTCAGTCTGAATTTGGCAATAAGGAGTTCATGATCTGAGCCACAGTCAGCTCCCAGTCTTGTTTTTGTTGACTGTATAGAGCTTCTCCAACTTTCGCTGCAAAGAATATAACCAATCTGATTTCTGTGTTGACCGTCTGGTGATGTCCATGTGTAGAGTCTTCTCTTGTATTGTTGGAAGAGGGTGCTTGCTATGACCAGTGCATTCTCTTGGCAAAACTCTATTCACCTTTGCCCTGCTGCATTCTGTAGCCCAAGGTCAAAATTTGCCTACTATTCCAGGTGTTTATTGACTTCCTACTTTTTCATTCCAGTCCCCTATGATGAAAAGGACATCTTTTTTAGATGTTAGTTCTAAAAGGTCTTGTAGGTCTTATAAGAACCATTCAGATTTAAATTCTTCAGCATTCCTGGTTGTGACATAGACTTGGATTACCGTGATATTGAATGGTTTGCCTTGGAAATGAACAGAGATCATTCTGTTGTTTTTGAGACTGCACACAAGTACTGCATTTCAGGCTCTTTTGTTGACTATGAAGGCTACTCCATTTCTTCTAAGGGTTTATTGCCACCAGTAGTAGATATGATGGCCATCTAGGTTAATTTCACCCATTCCAGTTCATTTTATTTTGCTGATTCCTAAAATGTCAATGTTCATTCTTGACATCTCCTGTTTGTCCACTTCTAATTTGCCTTGAGTCATGGACCTAACATTCCAGGTTCCTATGCAATATTGCTGTTTACAGCATCAGAATGTATTTCCATCACCAGTCACATCCAGAAGTGGGTGTTGTTTCTGCTTTGGTTCCATCTCTTCATTCTTTCTGGAGTTATTTCTTCACTAATCTCCAGTAGCATATTGAGCACCTACTAACCTGGGGCATTCATCTTTTAGTGTCATATCTTTTGGACTTTTCATACTGTTTGTGGGGTTCTCAAGGCAAGAATACTGAAGTGGTTTGCCATTCCCTTCTCCAGTGGACCACGTTTTGTCAGAACTCTCCACCATGACCCATCCATCTTGGGTGGCCCTACACACATGGCTCACAGTTTCATTGAGTTAGGCAAGGCTGTGGTCCATGTGATCAGATTGGTTAGTTTTCTGTGTTTGTGGTTTTCAGTCTGTCTGCCCTCTGATGGAGAAGGATAAGAGGCTTATGGAAGCTTCCTGATGGGAGAGACTGACTGGGGGGAAACTGGGTCTTGTTTTGATGGGTGGGGCCATGCTCAGTAAATCTTTAATCCAATTTTCTGTTGATGGGCAGGGCTGTGTGCCCTCCCTGCTTTTTGACCTGAGATCAAACTAGATTGGAGGTAATGAAGATAGTGATGACTTCTTTCAAAAGTTCCCACATAGGCCATGCTGCATACAGTGCCCCCAACCCTGCAGCAGGACACCACCAACCCACGCCTCCACCAGGGATTCCTGGACACTCACAGGCAAGTCTGGGTCAGGCTCTTCTGGGGTCACTGCTCCTCTCTCCTGGGTCCTGGTGCACACAAGGTTCTGTTTGTGCCCTCCAAGAGTCTGTTTCCCCAGTTCTGTGTAAGTTCTGGTGGCTCTATGGTGGGGTTAATGGCAACCTCCTCCAAGAGGGTTTAGGCCATACCCAGGTCTACTGCATCCAGAGCCCCTGTCCCCATGGCAGTCCACCACTAACCCATATCTCCACAGAAGACACTCAAACACAGTTCTGTCTCAGTCTCTGTGGGGTCACTGCGTCCCGGTGAGCACAAGGTCATTTGAGCCCTCTGAGCCTTCTGGCAGGTATGGGGTTTGATTCTAAATGCAATTTTGCCCCTCTGATCATCTTGCTGGGGCTTCTCCTTTGCCTTTGGAAGTGGGTTATCTCCTCAAAGTCACTCCAGCACCATGCAGCCAGCCCTGGTGCTTTTATTACGTGTGAAATTACAAGGGTTTTAGGAGAGATATGTGAGGAGGCAGAGGCAGTGACCAAACCATGTATTTTCAGTTTCACAATGTGAGTTAAAGATTAATCCTTTTCTTATCAACATGTAGCTTTTTATGACTGCCCAGCACCATTTATTTATTTATTGTCCTTTCTCTATTGCCCTCCAATAATATCTTTGTCATGATTCAAATGATTGCAAGTATTAAATTTATATTTGTGCTCTCTATTCTGTTCAGTAGCCAATTTCTCTATCTTTGCACAAATAACACATCTTTTAATCATTCTAGTTTAATCATAAGTCTTGCTATCTAACACATAAATCTTTCAGCTTTTAAACTTCTTCCAGCTTGTCTTGGAACTAAACTTCTGCATTAATTTGGAAATTAGCCTATCAGTTTGCACCTAGGTATATACACATGTCTGGTGGCTTTTTTAAAATAAGGATTTTGTCAATTAAATCAGCTCCTAGAAAATTGGCATCCTTATAAAAGCTAATCATCTAATCCAACAACAAAATACATTGCTGTACTTATTCAGATTTGCTTTAACTGCTCTCATTACTGTTTTAAAGTTTCCAGTATAGAAGACTTGTGCATTTTATATCAGATTTACTCCTAGATATCTGATGTTTAACGATGTAACTGTAATGTCTAATTTTAATTTCATTTTCTAATTGTCAATGTTACAGAGGAGTAAAATTGTGTTTTCCATATTTCATTCACTCAAGCAATTGTGCTAAATTCACTGTTTAATTCCAATTGTTTGTTTGTAAAGTTTTTAGAATTTCTACACACAATCTTTTTGCTGGCAAATAATGACAAGTTTTACTTCTCACTTGCAAACCTTACATATTTTATTTATTTAACTTGCCTTATTTTACTTCTAGAGACCTACACTGTGGTCATCCAATTTAAAAGAAAAACTTCCAATATTTCACTAATAAACATGTTCATTGTTATAGGTTCCATTTATTCCTTGCTAAAGAATGTTGAACTTTGTCACATGATTTTTCTGCATTTATTGAGATGATCATAGTATTTTTCTCGTCTATACTGTCACAACTTAGATTTGCTATTTTTGAACTTGATATACACAGAACTATTTAATATATGATCTTAGCATCTGACTATTTAGTCATTCACATTATTGCTTGTAACTGGAAATGTTCATTTTCATTGTTGAAGAGAATTCCATTATATGATTTTATCACAAATTATTCATCCATTTGATATTTGATGGATATTTGATGTTTTTTGCAGTCTGGAGAAAATCAAGCTATCCACCTCTCTCCTCAGAACAGATTCTCATAGGCAAGGAGCCCTAAACTGTACTCCAGCATTGCTGCTAATTACTGTGGGCACTGAAGTTGTATCCATCGTGCCTGCCTGCGAAGATGGCATGCCTTCCATCCGATACTAACACCCCCTCCCAACAACACTATGCACCCCTATGTCCTACCATCAATTTCAGTTAAGAACGTCATGGAAATTCCCAAAGATGCTGCTACCTCCCCCTTGTGACATTTCCCCCACTGTCCCGGTGAGATGAACATCCTCATGGAGCCCCTGAGAAACCTGCTAGGATGCTACATCTTCTCATCTTACCTTATAAACACATTCTTCATTTCTACCTTTCTGGTTTTTGATCCCATCTCCAATACTATCCTGAAGTAGTGGGGCAGCTCCATCAGACTTTCATATTCAAGCTTCAAGGAACCATCCAAGGAGTGTCATAGGATTAGCTGCAAGGAGTTCAAGGAAGGTGGTTGAGCCCAAGTCCTGGGCTAGTGCTGCTGGGCAAATGAGTTCCCCCATGGAGTCTCATGTTTTCTTGTGCTTCTGCCAAGATCCACTCCAACACGGGGCCTCCTAGGTTCAGCTAATACAGTAACTCAAGGGCAAATACTTCTGTCCCAGTTATTCCTCCTAGGCAGGGACTCAGTTTGCCTGCTCAGATTGTGCTGAGATTGGACTGTAACTGTCAGAGACAGTGAGGGTGGTGACAGTGGGTCTGAGGTCATCCTGTGAGGCGCTTCTTGGGCAAGGGCTCCATGGGGTCTGCCAGCACAAAGAGTCTGTGCTGCTCTGCAAAGAGGGAGGATGTTAATTCTGTTGGCCCCAGAAGATTCAGGGGCATCTACGAGCCAACATTCCGAGTACATCCACATACATACACCCAATCTCCGGTCTCAGATTCCATTAGTTCCCGTTAGGGCCCTCCACGTAGGACATCTGGTAAGGCTGTGTGTTCATTCATCCCCCTTTTCAGCTCTACAGTGTTAGCAGTTACATGCTGGACCCTTGTGCCTGAAGAAGATAAGGGGGTGCACAAACACTGCCTTGGAGACCCTTTGAACCTCAGAGTGCTTAGAACTGAAGTTTTCAAAGAAGCTAACAAAAGCTAAATTTTAAAGACCTTTTTCTCCCACTCAATTCAAAAGCCAGCACAAGTATACAACTTGTTACTTTCCTTTCTAACTGTATCCTAACCTAATCCCCCACTGATGGCAGTACTAACAGTGATGGGGCTACATGCACCATCCGCACACAGTCAGATGTGTGTTCTCATTTCCATCTGCCCAGTGAGTGATCCAGCTATAAAACCCCACCTTGAGTATCTGTTTTCTAAGGTTCCTTTTGATGCCAAATGCACTACTTTGGGATCCCTCCAAAGCAGAGCCCTGAGACTAAAGTTCAGCAGCTGGTGCTTTACTTGGAAAGTGATCCCAGGAAGCAGAAATGAGCAACTGGAGGAGTGAAACAAGGAAAGAGAGACAACCAAGAAAGGGCGCTGGGTCACACTTACCCCTTATATGGATTCCGGAGCACAGGTCTCACTGCTGTCTAATTCACTACTGAAGAGCAGGTTTCCAAGGTCCAATCAAAAGTAACAGGGTTACCAGATTCATCCTTCCTCTCAGGAGACCATGGAACCTCTGTCCCTTTGAGCCTGCCCAAACTGCAGCAAAAGGATGAAGACCTCTAAACCTTGGGCAGCCTGTCTGACTTCACTTTCTCCCTGCTTCCTGACTCAGTGGTCACTGATTCATTAGGTCTCTGATGCACCTTGGCGGTATCTTGCCACATTCTCTAGTTGCTTTGAGGGGATGAAATGGTCCAAATTACTTACTCATCCATATCACACAAACAAAATCATCTTTTAAATAAAGGTCATGAACCAATAAACCACAAAACAATTTACAAATGGTTAGTAAGCATTTAAAAGACATCAGCTTCCTAATAAAAACTTTTGTATTAAAAATGATATGATTTCAAATGTTAAGGTACAAAGATGAAATAAACAGATGGAAGTTATTGGGGAAGCTATTTAGAAACTTTTCTGAAAGTTTCTTGGTGACTCTCACTAGCGGTATCTGAGGGGACCCAATAACTTCTCTCAGTGCATTTTGGCAATTAATAGAACTTTGGCGGTATTAACAAGAATGGTGTTATTTTCATACATATTGTCACAGTAACTCCACTTCTAAGTAACTTATTTATTCTAATGAAATAATCTAAAATGTTGGCAGGCATTTAAACCAAGTATATTTAACTTAGGGTTATTTTTAATGAAGAAAATATTTAAAATTTTCTATAATATATGTGCTTGTTAGTCGCTCGGTCATGTCCAATTCTTTGCAATCTCATGGACTGTAGCCCACCAGGCTCCTCTGTCCATGAGACTCTCCAGGCAAGAATACTGGAGTGGGTTGCCAGTTCCTTCTCCAGGGCATCCTCAAGATCCAGGGATCAAAAATGAAATCATAATACATCAAAGAAATAAAATGCAATCTTAAAAATTACATGCAATTTAATTTCCCTATGCAGGGAAAATTGCCTTTAAATACCACTAAGCCAAAGCAAAATTTAAAACATATACAACATGAATTCAATTAGGATAAAAAATGCATAAGGATAACTCTTGAAAAAATATTCCAGATGTTAAAATTGGTTTCTTGGGCATGGAGTTATAGATATTTTCTTCTCCACATTTTTATATTTTCAATTGCTTCTCAAATTTTCTACCGAGTGGACAATTCTTTTACAGTCAGAAATAACAAGGGAAAATAAAGAGAAAGTAGCTTCTATATTAGAATTAATAATAGTAAATTGTTTATCCAGAATAAGATAGAGAATGATGGTTGAAATAATTTTCAGATAACTAAATATTTATGATATGTCTACTCCAAATAGAGTGCCTTTTAGGAATACATAATAAAATAAATCTAATATCAAAACTGCACAAACAAATCAGCTTTTCTCTTACAATTCATAAGGAACTTCAGCTGTACACTCTTTGAGGTCACAATTAGGAACCTCGATTGCCATTCCATTAAAGTGTTTTAATCTCTTAAACTGTCTCTTGTTTCCCTAAAGGGGTGCTGGCTTGTTCTTTAAGACTTTTAAGACACTTTACATTTGATATTTTCATTAATTTTCTCCACACTTCATTTAAGGTAAATATTATTTCATGTGCAAATAAATTAGCACCGTTCTTTGCCAAATACTGCATCAAATCTTAGAGGTGGGACTTAAACACCAGTCTTGCCCCTTGCCCAGGCCAATCCTCTGGCTCCCGGCTGGAAATACTGGGGACCGGTAATTATTTGTTGGTTTTATATAATTTGTTTAGTCACTCGAGGACGACTTATTTGCATTTTCTCTCTTTTTATATTGATCTGTAACCAGCTCTGTCTTCTACCTAGCGGGTATTTGGGCACGAACTGGCCAGTGTCATTTTCCTGTCCTTTCAGGCGGGGTTTCGCCCCCGGGCTTCTCTGGCAGCCGCCTCCGTCGCTATGGTGACCCCGTGTCAGCTCTGACATCGAAGCACCTGCAGCTGCGCGGGGTCTCCCTGGCTCAATGCAGAGCTCAGCGCACTTGGCACCGCGGGCGGCAGGGTCTGAGCCGAGCTGCAAGGGCCTCTGTCCCTCCCCAGACAGGAGCCCACTTCCAAAGACAGACAGCCTGGCTACGATCCCAGCCATGAATGCCTTGAACTCAGCACTGGACTTGATTTCTCCTTTAACCAAGAGAGAGAAACAAAACCAAACAAAACACCCAACAGTACACACTGGTGTAGCGCTGTCTTCTGAATCTTGGAAACATCTCAGCAGAATTTACAATCTTTCGTTTCCAGGGTGCAGGCTAGGGGGCCTATTGTGATTAACACCCAGGGAACTTCCCATAACCCCATCAGATCAAAGTAATACGGAATACAGCACCACAGTATATAGTTTTAAAATTATATAAGAACATATAAATAGGAACTTATACTGTTAATTTTAAAAACTAAGATGTAAAATCATTTGCAAACTCAAAATACCACTAAATGAAAATACTCATATGCAAGTAAAGCTAAAAATATATACCAACAGGATTCATAGAGGCTGGATATTCCATGATAGAAATTGGCAGATACCTTGTTTGGTATTGCACTTAAATTAAATGTAATTTAAAGATATGTCATAACATTTTATCAAACTGCAGTGGGCTCTCTACAGCCAAAGAGAATAACTCTTTCAATGCAATAAACAAATGAGATAAGAAAAACTTTAATTCTATTGCATTATGAAGAACAAAATCACATTTCAAAAAGAAAACTACCTTTATATTTTTTTCTTTCAAGAAAAGTGTAAGACGTGTCCTTTAAAGAATATCCTGAAAGAAGCTGTGAGGCCAGAGAGTAAATGCTCCCAGCTGAGCTCCCCTCTGCCTCTCATGGGGCAGCCTCACCTCACCAATGACCCAACCCAGTCCTGGAATATACCAGGTCCTTAGTTACAGCTGGTAGTATTACTTCCCTGGGAACACTACATTTCATTTATTTTATCTTACAAAAAATCCTTGCAGCTAAAAATTTATATCTAATTATATAGAAAGAATAAGGAAATATCAATATACCTTTATAGAGCATTGACATCTGCTGAGTATCCTCCTCTCATCTGCTGAGATGAGAGTGAAAAAGTTGGCTTAAAGCTCAACATTCAGAAAACTAAGATCATGGCATCTGAGTATCTCCTCTCATCTGCTGAGATGAGAGTGAAAAAGTTGGCTTAAAGCTCAACATTCAGAAAACAGATCATGGCATCCAGTCCCATCACCTCATGGGAAATAGACGGGGAGACAGTGGAAACAGTGACAGACTTTATTTTGGGGGGCTCCAGAATCACTGCAGATGGTGACTGCAGCCATGAAATTAAAAGACGCTTACTCCTTGGAAGGAAAGTTATGACCAACCTAGATAGCATATTAAAAAGCAGAGACATTACTTTGCCAACAAAGGTCCGTCTGGTCAAGGCTATGGTTTTTCCAGTGGTCATGTATGGATGTGAGAGTTGGACTACAAAGAAAGCTGAGCATCAAATAATTGATGCTTTTGAACTCTGGTGTTGGAGAAGACTCTTGAGAGTCCCTTGGACTGCAAGGAGATCCAACCAGTCCATCCTCAAGGAGATCAGTCCTGGGTGTTCATTGGAAGGACTGGTGCTGAGGCTGAAACTCCAATACTTTGGCCACCTCATGTGAAGAGTTGACTCATTGGAAAAGACCCTGATGCTGGGAGGGATTGGGGGCAGGAGGAGAAGGGGACAACAGAGGATGAGATGGCTGGATGGCATCACCGACTCGATGGGTTGAGTTTGAGTAAACTCTGGGAGTTTGTGATGGACAGAGAGGCCTGGCATGCTACGATTCATGGGGTCTCAAAGAGTTGGACACGACTGAGCGACTGAACTGAATTGAACTGAACTAAGTATCCTCCAATGAGCTTTACAGATAGTCTTTCATTTAATCATCACAGCAATCCCATAGGGTAGACACCGTTATCCTCATTGTACAGTTGAAGACACTGAGGCCAGAGAGGTTGAGTATTGTGCCAAAGGTCACACAGCTACAGCAGGTTGGGTCCTTGCCTTGACAGAACTGGTTTCCTCACCCTCCCTTTCCTCCTCTTCCATCTTTCTCCTTCCTCACACCTCGATAGGCACAGATAGGCAAACAGACACACACACGTGAGAGTTGTTTTGTTCTAAGTAAATGTGATTATACAATAAATACTTCTCATTTTTATTGCTTTGAAGATTTTCTTTTTAAAAATCTTTTTCTTTTTTAAACTTAGGAGATATACCTGGGCCTAGAGAAATCCTGACTTTGTTCAACTGGCCACACAAATCCCCACTTCTCAGCCAATCCTGAGGAAACTGAGGCTTCAGAGCAGCCTTGCCCTAGTGACCCTCTTGACCTGAGTGGACCCAGTCATTCAAAAGGAAAAACAGGTTCTATGGTCAAGGAAGAGTTTATCTCTTCCCACACTGGACCATCCATCTTATAACTGAGAGACTTAAAGTGAAGCAAATTCTATGAGCAACGGAATAGAGCAATGAAAAGAACCTGTCACTGATGACACCACGGAGCCACTGAGTCAACCAGCCAGAGCTTGACTTCTGAACTCCTGCCTTGTGAGATCACAAGTGTCCTTATGATGTAATTTAGTTTGACTTGGTCACTCTTTTACTTCCTGCTGAACTGATCCAACAGGGTGAGGGTTTCTACAGGGCTTATTGTTACAAGTAGAATTGTTTGTTCAAAGGATATATGCAGCAGTGTGCTCAGAGAAGGCAATGGCCTTCCAGTACTCTTGCCTGGAAAATCCCATGGACGGAGGAGCCTGGTAGGCTGCAGTCCATGGGGTCCCTAAGAGTCAGACACGACTGAGCGAATTCACTTTCACTTTTCACTTTCATGCATTGGAGAAGGAAATGGCAACCCACTCCAGTGTTCTTTCCTGGAGAATCCCAGGGACGGGGGAGCCTGGTGGGCTGCCGTCTATGGGGTCACACAAGGTCGGACACGACTGAAGCGACTTAGCAGCAGCAGCAGCAGCTGGTAAATAGTTGACACATTCATAGAGGTAGAGGCGGGGAGCACAGGAAAGTCTTGAGGGGAAATCCCTGATTTGTAGCATTTGTTAATTTCTATAAGTACTCCCACCACAGCTACCAACATGGCGTCACTGAAGGCAGCTGGGAAAAGATGTGCACACTTAGTTCTCGGCCTCCTATGACACTTCACTGATTTATCTTCCAATTGCCGCTATAGAATAGTATCCACTTGAGGTATCAGGGGTTTCCAAACTCCAGGATCTAATAATGCCTCATGATCTGAGGTGGAGCTGAGGTAATAATAATAGAAATAGTGTACACAATAAATGTAATACACTTGAATCATCCCAAAACCATCTGCCACCACCCTCATCAGTGGGAAAACTGTCTTCCACGAAATCAGTCCCAGTGCCAAAAGACTGGGGACTGCTGCTCTCAAAACACTGATTTAAAATGCCGCATTTACTGAATATTAAAAATTCTGTATTCACATGGGTATATGCTATTGATCTGTTTTCAATTCTTACGTAATCCTGCAGTTTCAGTTGCCTTAGTTGCATTGTATGTTTGATTTCTGGTGGGATAAACTTCAACAGTACATGATTCAAGATCTTCCAAATGTTCAAGCTGGATTTAGAAGGGAGAGGAGCCAGAGATTGGTGATGGACAGGGAAGACTGGCTTGCTGCAGTCCATGGGGTCACAAAGAGTCAGACACAACTGAGTGACTGAACTGAACTGAAACTGTGATGAGTGAACATTGCTTCACTGCTAATCTTCTTCAAACTTTCCCTTGACTAATCCTGCACATGACTATTCCAGATTAACTTCAAAATCAGCTTGTCAATTTTTTTAAAAAGTGTCTCAAGGTTTTTGTTTTACAGAGTCATTCCAGGTTAATTGGCATGCTTATTATAATAAATCTTCCTTACTGTGAACATGGTTTCTATTTATTTTTATTCACAAAGTGTATGTTTTTCACACATATCTTATGTAACCCACATTTATTCTAAAATTTTTATAGCTTGAATTGTTATTGTAAATTGAATTATTTTGTATTATTTATAACTGTGTGTTGTTAGTATATAGGAGAACATGTGATATTATATTTTGATCCTTTATCTTTTTTTGGTTGTGTCTTGAGAATTTCTGCATAAACACAGCATCTGCCAAAGACTGTAGCCATGTCATTTTTTTAACCTCATGATTTTGCTATTGTATTACATTATCTTGAAAGTGAAAGTGAGAGTTGCTCAGTCGTGTCTGACTCTTTGCGACCCCATAGACTGTATAGTCTATGGAATTCTCCAGGCCAGAATATTGAAGTGGGTAGCCTTTCCTTTCTCCAGGGGACCTTCCCAACCCATGGATCGAACCCAGGTTTCCTACATTGCAGGTGGATTCTTTACCAGCTGAGCCACAAGGGAAAAGCCCTACATTGTCTTAAACCTCCAGAATACAGATGAATAGTAGCATTAAGATTTCACATTTTTGTGTTCTCTGACTTCACAAAATCAGTTCTAAAGTTTTACCATTAAGAATAATGTTGCAAAAATTAAATAAATTGATGCTCCTGTAATTTTCCAGTAGGTCCACTTGCTTTTTAGGTTATGGATTTTCTTTCTATTGAAAGGTTATTTATAATTCTGTTAGAAATGAGTCTTGCAGTTTTATATACTATCTGGGCATCTGACAACATATGAACATTTTTCCTTCATCCCTTGGTCTAATATTTTAAAGTTCAGTTTTCAGGACACCTTATTAATGCAAAACAAACAATATTCTATATTTTTGTTTCATTTCTTTTTTAATTATTTATTTTAACAAAAATATTATATATATATACATCTTTAAATTAAAATTTTCTTCTTTATTTATTAATTTGCCAAACAGTATTCTAAATTTCCTACATATATTTACTCATTTACCTCAGACAAAGCTTAATGAGGTAGCTGCAACTATGATAACTGCTTTACAAACGAAGACCCAAAAGAGCAGAAAGTTTGAGTAACTTATCCAAGGTTGTAAGGCTAAAACCTGACAGACCTAAGATTCAAACTGAGGCAGTCTGGTTCCAGAGTCCACAAACTTAACCATACTATTTAGCCTCTTATTAATATAAATTACACAAATATATTTCTTAGTATTGAGCAATCCTTGCATCCTTGAGATATACTTCTTGGCCTTCAGATAGTCCCAAGGGGAATTTTTAATAATATATTTGGGATTTTTAGATCACTCGTTATTAAAATCAATTATAATTTTTGGTATTATTACTTTCATGACAATCTTATAGAGTAAATTTAAAAGCTCTCCATTTTCCTAAACATATGGGTAAGTTTAACAATGGTATGGGTTTTTTTTTTATTTTGGTTTTGATTAAAGTCATTCCCAAAACTACAAAGGCCATGTTTCTTTTCTGTCTCTATCTCTGTCTCCCTCTCCCTCTCACTGTAGACTTTTTTCCTTTGGCTATTAGTTTTCTTTGGTTTTCATTGTCCTCAAAGGTTACATCAAGAAATTAATATTTATCTAGAAAAATCAATACAAAAATTTGTCTACAGGATCACCTAGATTTTCTTATCTACTGCATTAAATATTCTGTAATTTTTAATCTCCATTATATTTATATCT
The DNA here is from genome assembly GCF_019320065.1 of Cervus canadensis. Classification (NCBI taxonomy): domain Eukaryota; kingdom Metazoa; phylum Chordata; class Mammalia; order Artiodactyla; family Cervidae; genus Cervus; species Cervus canadensis. The sequence continues at coordinate 58,515,699 of NC_057407.1, read as the reverse complement.
TTTTTATTCCTAATACTTTTGTTAATGTTTTTCTCTAATTTTCATGATCAAACCTTTCTAATGTTTGATCTTTATGAAAAAAACTGCTTTTGATTTGATTTGTCAGGCTAACTTTTGGAGATTGGTTTATTTGCTATTTATTTTCTCTTGTTTAGTTTTATTATGTCATCTTACTTATGGTCACTTTTGCTATTCCCTTTGTAGCTTGGGAAGATCCCCTGGAGAAGGGAAAGGCTACCCACTCCAGTATTCTGGTCTGGAGAATTCCATGGACTGTATAGTCCATGTGGCCATAAAGAGTCGGACGCAACTGAGCGACTTTCACTTTGTAGCCACTTATTTTCTAACCTATTGTTTCCTAAAAACTGTATATATGGCTATACATTTTCCTCTTAGTACAGCTTAGAACATGTATTACAAGTTTTGGTTATAAAGTTTCCAGCTTTGCTTATTCTTAGTTTTCAGTTTCTGTTAGATTTCCTCTTGAGGTATTTAATGCATCATATTTTAATCTTCAGTTAGGCAGATTTTTATTCCTATTCTCTTCTTAGTATATATGCACTGTTCAGTTTAGATAATATGGTCTGTATTATTTATAAATCTTCTTATCTATACAGATATTATTTGTAGCCTAATACCAGATCAATATTAAGTGATCCACGGGCATTTGAAAAAGAAGAATACTGTTTTTAGAGAGAGGTAGTTTGTTATACATCTTTAAAGCTTGAGTTTGTTAGTGATATTGCTCAAACATTTTTTAGATTTTTTTTTCCAAGCAGTCAGTTTCTGAATTTTTCTCTCTGACTATGGATTAGTTAATAATTCCTTGTGTTATTAAGAGCATTTACTTATAATATCATCATAATATAATCTTTGTAAATATTAATATTACATGGAGGGCACAAAGATTGATTACTATCATCTCTATGAATTGCTTTCTATTTACAGGCAACATTCTATTTTCGCATTTTATGATTTTATTCTTGGTTCCATTAGTCTTGGTTCCATCTTGTTAAATTTGACCCTCACTTCATTTCTGTTGCACTTTACTTTGTATATCATTATTCATGTCTAGATAGGTCTTTTTTTTTTTTTTTAATATGCACTTCCTCTAAAAAGTTTTGAGTTTCTGTCTTTAGCTTTCTTAATTTTTTTAAACTCATTCTGAGAGTCTGTATTTTAAGTTCAGTTCAGTCACTCAGTCATGTTCAGCTCTTTGTGACCCTATGGACTGCAGCATACCAGGCTTCTCTGCCCATCACCAACTCCTGGAGCTTGTTCAAATTCATGGCCATTGAGTCGGTGATGCTATCCAACCATCACATCCTCTGTTGTCCCCTTCTCCTCCTGCTTTCAATCTTTCCCAGCATCAGGGTCTTTTCAAATGAGTCAGTTCTTTGCATCAGGTGGCCAAAGTATTGGAGCTTCAGCTTCAGCATCAGTCTTTCCAATGAATATCCAGGACTGATTTCCTTTAGGATTGACTGGTTGGGTCTCCTTGCAGCATATTAAAAAGCAGAGACATCACTTTATCAACAAAGGTTCCTCTAGTCAAAGCTATGGTTTTTCCAGTAGTCATGTATGGATGTGAGAGTTGGACTACAAAGAAAGTTGAGCATCAAATAATAGATGCTTTTGAACTGTGGTATTGGAGAAGATTCTTGAGAGTCCCTTGGACTGCAAGGAGATCCAACCAGTCCATCCTAAAGGAGATCAGTCCTGGGTATTCATTGCAAGGACTGATGCTGAAGCTGAAACTCCAATGCTTCGGCCACCTCATGCGAAGAGTTGACTCATTGGAAAAGGCCCTAGTGCTGGGAAGGATTGGGGGCAGGAGGAGAAGGGGATGACAGAGGATGAGATGGTTGGATGGCATCACCAACTCGATGGACATGAGTTTGGGTGAATTCCAGGAGTTGGTGATGGACAGGGAGGCCTGGCGTGCTGCAGTTCATGGGGTCACAAAGAGTCAGACACGACTGAGCAACTGAACTGAACTGAACAGATTTCTTTATGGTCCAACTCTCACATCCACACATAAATATTGGAAAAACCAAAGCTTTGACTAGACGGACCTTTGTTGGCAAAGTGGCATCAGTGCTTTCTAATATGCTGTCTAGTTTCGTCATACACTTTCTTCCAAGCGGCTAGCATCTTTTAATTTCATGGCTGCAGTCATCATCTGCAGTGATTTTGGAGTCCAAGAAAATAGTCTTTTACTGTTTCTAATGTTTCCTCATCTATTTGCCTTGAAGTGATGGGACCAGATGCTATGAGCTTAGTTTTTTGAATGCTGAGTTTTAAATCAGCTTTTTCACTCTCCTCTTTCACTTTTATCAAGAGGCTCTTCAGTTCCTCTTCGCTTTCTGCCATAAGGGTGGTGTCATCTTCATATCTGAGGTTATTGGTATTTCTCCTGGCAATCCAGGGTCCAGTTTGTTTTTCATCCAGCCCACCATTTTGCATGATGTACTCTGCATAAAAGATAAATAAGTGGGATGGTCTATTTCAACTGAATGTCCTTTTTAAAAAAATGTCCTCTTTTATGCTTTTCTCATTGTGAGTTTTTCAAATTTATAGAATATTTCATACACACAAAAATATATTTAAAATATTATGATGTAGAACTACACACACCACCTAAATTGAGAAATAAAAAACCCTAAAGAAAAAATAAAAATTAACCCCCCTTGCCATCTGTTCAACCCCAAGACTCTTTCTCTGAACTGCAAAGAACCACTCTCTTGATTTTGGTGATTACCCCTATCTTTTTGAAAAGCTATGACCCATTGCTCCCAAGACCCTACACTTTTTTGGTGTCCTCTTGTCTTGTTAGCTCTGGCAGTTACTCAACCCTACCACAAATATGATAGTCTGGTGGGCTTAAACCACAAAAATTTATCTCCTCACAGTTCTGGAGACTGGACATCCAAGATCAAAATGCTTGCAGACTGCACCTTCTTGCTGTGACCTCTTCACATGGACTTTCCTCAGTGTGTATGCATGGTGGGATGAAGTAGGGGGAGGGGGAGAGACTGAAAGAAAAGGAGAGAGGGAAAGACTTTCCTCATTTTATAATACCACTAACTCTATCATACTAGGCCATCACACTTCTGTCTTCATTTAACCTTGATTTCCTCCTAAAAGTTATATCTACAAACACAGTCATGTTGGGAGTTAAAATTTCAGTATATAAATTTTGGGAGGACACAATTCAATCCATAGCACCTCCTATATCACTATCTCTTTAGTTTGTTCTTTTTATATCAATAAATTCCCAAAATTGGGCCCCATCTTTAAACCTGCTTTTTCTTTGCCTTTATTCACAGCCTTCATGATTCTACTTCACATCTTGCCTCTATTACCATCTATGTATTGTGATGTTACTGTACATTTCCAGTCTTCCTGCACAAGCCTGACTGACCCACCCCATCTTCTCCATTACAGGCAATGGCCATTCGAGTCCTCTGGTTACTCAAGTCAAACATTGGAGTTACTCTGCACTCCTCTCTTTTTAATACTGTATTCTGTTTAACTGACCTATGTGTCTGTTTTTTTGCTATTCATACTGTTTGTTGTATACTCTCTGAAGTCAGGGAGGGTGTAATTCCCTCAGCACTTCTTTCTCAAGATTGTTTTGGCTATTTAGGGTCCTTTGTATTTCCATATAAATTTAAAAATTGTTCTAGCTCTGTGAAAAATTTTGACAGGGGTTGCATTGAATCTATAGATTGCATTGGATAGTATGGTCATTTTAACAATATTGAGTCTTCAAATCTAAGGAAACAATATATCCTTCTATCTGTTTATATTGTCTTCAATTTCTTTCATCAACATCTTACAGTTTTCAGAGTACAGGTCTTGTGCCTCCTTAGGTGGCTTTAGTCCTAGATATTTCTTTCTTTTTGATATGATGGTAAATGGGATTGTTTCCTTAATTTCTCTTTATTTTGTTTTTAGTGCATAGAAATGCAACAGATTTCTGTATATTAATTTTGTATTTTGCAACTTTATTGAATTCACTGATGAATTCTCTTAGTTTTCTGGTAGCATCTTTAGGATCTTCTATTTGTAATATCACATCAACTGCAAACAGTGACAGTTTAACTTCCTCCTTTCCAATCTATTCCCTTTAATTCTTTTTCTTCTCTGATTGCTATAGCTATGACTTCCAAAAAACTGTTGAATAAAAGTGCTGAGAGTGTGCGTCATTTTCTTGCTCGTCATCTCAGAAGAAATGCTTTCAACTTTTGGCCATTGAGTATGATGTTAGCTGTGGGTTTGTCATAAATGGCCTGTATTATGTTGACATATGTTCACTTTATGCCTATTTTCTGGAGAGTTTTTTTTTTTTTCCATGAATGGATGTTGAACTATATCAAAGCTTTTTCTGCATCTGTTGAAATGATCACATGGTTTTTATTTTTCAGTTCATTGATGTAGTTTATCACATTGACTGATTTAAGGATATCGAAAATTCCTCACATCTCTGCAATAAAGTTCACTTGATAGTGGTGTATGGTCCTTTCAATATATTGTTGGATTCAGTTTGCTAGTATTTTGTTGCAGATTTTGGCATCGACTGTCATCAGTGATATTGACCTATAATTTTCTTTTCTGTCTGATATCTTTGTCTGGTTTTGGTATCAGGGTAATGCTGGCCTCATAGAATCAGTTTCAGAAAGATAAGCATTGTAAGTGCTCAGTAGCTCAGTTGTGTCCAGCTCTTTGTGCCATTTTGGACTGTAGCCCGCCAGGCTCCTTTGTCCATGGGATTTTTCATGCAAGAATACTGGAGTGGGTTGCAATTTCCTCTTCAGAGGATCACCCCAACCTAGAAATCGAACCCATATCTCCTGCATCTCCCACACTGCAGGTGGATTCTTTACCTGCTGAGCCATCAGGGCATTGACTCTTCTCTAAATGTTTGATCAAATTCACCTGTGAAGTCATCTGGTCCTGGACTTTTGCTTGTTGGAAGTTTTTAAATTACTGATTTAATTTTATTACTGGTAATTGATCTGTTCATATTTTCTATTTCTTCCTGCTTCAGTTTTGGGAGATTGTTCCTTTCCAAGAATTTGTCCATTTCTTCTAGGTAGTCCATTTTATTGATGTGTAGTTGCTTGTAGCACTTTTGTGAGACTTTGTATTTCTGTAATCTGTATAACTTTTCCTTTTTTATTTCTGATTTATTTATCTGGGCCCTCTCCCTTTTTATCTCAATGAGTCTAGCTATAGGTTTATCAACTTTATCTTTTCAAAGAATTAACTTTTCATTTCATTGAATGTTTCTATTTTTGTTTTAGTCTATATTTTATTTCTGCTCTGATCTTTATGATTTCCTTTCTTCTACTAACTTTGGGTCTTGTTTGTTCTTATTTCTCTAGTTCCCTTGGGTATAAAGGTCAGGTTGTTTATTTGAGATTTTCCTTGTTTCCTGAGATAAACTTTTATTGCTACAAACTTCCCTCCTAGAAATGCTTTTGCTACATCCCGTAGGTTTTGCGTCATCATGTTTTTGTTTTCATTTCTGTCTGAGTCTTTTTTATTTCTTCCGTAATTTCTTAAGTGATTCATTGGTTGTTTAGAAGCATGCTTTTTAGCCTCCATATGTTGTGGGGTTTTGCTGCTTTTTCTTTTTTCTTTTTTGTAGTTGACTTCTAGTCTTAGAGTGTCGTGGTTGGAAAAGATGCTTGATATAATTTCAATTTTCTTACAGTTACTGAGGCTTGTTTTGTGACCCATTATGTGGTCTATCCTGGAGAATGTTCCATGTGCACTTGAAAAGAATGTGTGTTCTCCTGTTTTTGGATAGAATGCTCTATATATCAAGCAAGTCCATTTAGTCTAGTGTGCTATGTAAGGCCTGTGTTTCCTTACTTATTTTCTCTCTGGATGATCTGTCCATTGATGAAAGGGGGGTATTAAAATACTCTACTGTTATTGAGTTACTATTGATTTCTCCTTTTATGTCTGTTATTATGTGCATTTTATATTGAGGTGCTCTTATGTTGGATGCATGTATATTCTAATTGCTGTAACTTCTTGGACTGATCCCTTGATCACTATGTAATGCCCTTTTTGCCTCTTGTAAAGTCTTTATTTTAAAATGTATCTTCTCTGATATAAATATTGCTGCTCTGGTTTCCTTTTCATTTCCATTTGCATGGAGTATGTTTTTCTACTCCCTCACTTTTAGTCTGTATGTGTCTCTAAATCTGAAGTTAGTGTCTTGTAGGCCACTTGTACACAAGTCTTATTTTTTTAAATCCATTCAGTCACTCTCTATCTTTTAGTTGGAACATTTAGTCCATTTACATTTTAGGTAATTATCAGTATGTATGTTCTTACTGCCACTTTGTTAATTGTTTTGAATTTGTTTTTGTAGGTCCTTTTTTCCTTCCTTTATTCTCTTCTCTCATTATCTGGTGACTATCTTTAGTGTTATGTTTGGTTTCCTTTTTCCTTTTTGTGTGTATGTCTATTATAAATTTTTGGTTTGAAGTTTTTCTATAGCAATCTCTTTCTATATATCTATATGTAGAGAGAAATATGATTGTTTTAAGTTACTGATGTCTTAATTATATATAGTTAATATATGCTATATCTATTATATTATTAATGATCTCTTAATTTTATATATATAATTCAGTAACTATAGACAAATAGAAAAATCAATAACATATATATATAGAAAGAGAGAGAAAGACAGAGAGATGATTACTGTTTTAAGTTACTCATCTCTTAATTTCAAACACATTTTCAAAACCCTGTATTTATACTCTCTTCTCCTAATGATTACTGTTTATGATGTCAAATACTACCTCTAATTGTTTTCCGTATTCCTTAACTGCTTCTTGTGTATATAGATGACTTTAGTACTTTTGTCTTTTGACTCACTACTAGCTTTGTGTGCGGATGATTTCCTACCTTTACGTATTGGGCTTCCCTGGTGGCTCAGAAGGTGAAGCAGCAGCCTGCAATGCGGGAGACCCGGGTTTGATCCCTGGGTGGGGAAGATCCCCTGGAGAAGGAAACGGAAACCCACTCCAGTACTCTTGCCTGGAAAATCCCATGGATGGAGAAGCCTGGTAGGCTACAGTCCATGGGGTCACAGACAGTCGGACACAACTGAGTGACCTCACTTTCACTTTCACTGTATGTTAACCCTTTCCAGTGAGCCTTTTCCTTTTGTAAGTTTCTTATTTCTAGTTGTGGCTTTTCCACCTAAAAAAGTTAACATTCATTGTAAAGGTAGTTTGGTGATACTGACCCCTTTTAGCTTTAGCTTGTCTGTGAAGCTTTTGATTTCTCCATCAAATATGAAAGAGAATATACTTACTTGGCAGAAGAGATCCCATGATCATGAAGGCATTTTCCTTAGGACAAGGCTTATCCATTGCACTCTGAATGTGCTGATCCTTGCAATTTCCACAAATGTGGGAAACTTGACTGTGTAATTTGTGATAGCACTCTCCTAGGCTTAAAAACTCTGGGGAAAAAAAAAAAAACACCTTGCTTGGCAGAGTTTATTCTGCTTTTTAAATTTTTTTAAGTCTTTATTGAATTTATTACAATATAACTTGTTTCATGTTTTGATTTTCTGGCTGCAAAACATGTGAGATCTTAGGTTCCTCACCAAGGATCAACTCACATCCCCTGCCCTGGAAGGCAAAGTCCTAACCACTGTACTACCAGGAAAGCCCCCAGAGTGTGTTCTTGGCTATAAATTTTTCTCCTCTATCACTTTAAATAAATTGCACCATTCCCTTTTGGCCTACACAGTTTCTACTGAAAAATCTGTTGATAGCTTAATGGGAGTTCCCTTATATGTTATGTGTTGCTGTTCCCTTGTTGCTTTTAATGTTCTCCCTTTAACTTTAGTTTTTGTCATTTTAGTTGCAACATATCTTGGTTTGTTCCTGTTTGTGTTTGACCTGTATGGGACTCCCTGTTCTTCATGAACTTGGGTGACTGTTTTCTTTCTCAAGTTAACGAAATTTTCATCTGTTATGTCTACAATTGTCTTCTCAAGGCTCTTTCTCTTTCTCTTCTCTCTCTCTTCTTCTGAGGCCCCGACAGTGAGTGTATTACTGTGCTTGATGTTGTCTCAGAGCTCTCTTAAACTGCCCTCATTTCTTTTATTCTTTTTTTTTTTTTTCTGTTCAGCAGCAGTGATTTCTACTTCTCTGCCTTCCAGCTAAATGATCTGTTACTCTGTATCATTTAATTTAGTATTGATTCCTTCTAGTGTATTTTTCATTTCAGTTATTGCATTTTTCAAATCTGTTTGGTTGCTCTTTATATTTTCTAACTCTTTGTTAAAAGCTTCTAGCTTCTTACTCTATTCATTCGTTCTCCTCCCGAGTTCTCTGATTATCTTTGCAATCACTACTCTGAACTCTTTCTCAGATAGGAACTTCACTAGTTTTTTGGGGATTTTATCTTGTTCCTTAATCTGAAACATTTTCCTCTGACACCTAATTTTGTCTAAGTTACTATTTGTATTCTTATGTATGTGATAGGTTAGTTACATTACTTGGCCCTGAAGAAATGGCCCTCTGTAGGAGACATCCTATGCATTACCTTCTCTTCACTTAAGCTATATGCTCCAGGGATTCCCCCTGAGAGGACTGCATGGTTCCTCCTGTTGTGGCGGCCTGACTGTGCGGGCAGTCTGCTAGTCTTGTTTGGCTCCTGTTTTGGTAGGTTGCCAGGCCCTGCCTTGTGTAGATGCTGCTGGCTGCTGGTCACTGGGGCCTGGTCACAAGGCAGTCAGCTGTAGAACTGTAGGGGGTCCCAGGGCTAATGCTGGCTTACTGGTGGGTGGAGTCAGGGTCCCAAAGACCTCAGAGCTGTTGCCCACCCACTGGCAGGTGAGGCAAGGTCCTGGGGTTATTGCCAAACTACTAGCAGGCACAGCTATTTCCTGTAGTCTCGCTGCAGGGCCCAGGAATCCCAGAACTCATTTCAGATATTTTGGTGGATGGGGGTGGTTTCTGACACATTTGGATATGGTGTCATGTTGTCCTGAAATGTGTTCACCTGCTAACGGGCAGAACCAGGGCCCTGCTAGTCTCAGGGTAGAGTCTGACTCATTGAGGGCAGGCTGAATCCACAGGCTTTGAGACTGTAGTGTTCTTGCTACTTCTTACCCTGGTGAGGGAGGGTAGTCTAAGAGCTAGTGTAGGATTCCAGGGGAGATGTGCTGGTGCCTGTCCATTGGTGGGTAGAACTGTGTCTTGGCCCTCTGGTGGGCAAGGCCAGGTCTAGGGTCATGTCTAGAGGTGGCTGTGGGGTCAGGAAATCCTTAGGCAGCCTGTTGGTTGACACTCACCAAGTTGGTTGTTCGTCCTGAGGTGTTCCAGCACTGGCGCCTACAGGCTGCTGGGTGGGGCAAGGTCTTGGTGCTAATACACCAAGAAGGCATCCACCATCAGCAGTGTTCATGTGGTTTGATGTTCCTAAATATGTCTCCCACCAGTGTCCCTGTCCTCAGGGTGAGCAACAGTCAAACCCTGCCTCTCCAGGAGACTCCAAAATCAGCAGATATGTTTGGCTGAGAATCTTATCGAATCACTGCTTTTACCCTGGGCCCTGGGGCATGTAAGTTTTTGTGTGTGTGCCTTTGAAGAGTGAAATTTCTTTCCCCCCAACTCCCCCATCCTGTGGAGCTCCTGAAATTAAGCCCCACTGGCCTTCAGGGCCAAATGCTTTGGGGGCTTATCTTCCTACTGCCATACCCCTGGGCTGGGGAGTCTGATGTGGGGCTCAGGACTCTCATTCCTATGGGAGAACCTCTGCAATATTCTCCAGGGTATGGATCATCCACCTGGCAGGTATGGGATTTGATTATATCACAAGTTCACCCCTTTTCCCAGTCTCATTGTGGTTCCTCTTTAAGTCTTTATCTGCAGAAAACCTTTTCTGGTAGGTTCTAGTCTTATTCATCCATGGTTGTTCTGCAGATCATTGTGAGTTTGATGTACTCATGAGAGGAGGTGAGTTCAGAGTCTGTCTGCCATCTCAGTCAGTCTTCCTGAATGACATTCTTTTTTTTTTTTTCTTTCTTTCAGTGTGATTTTTATTGTACTTCACTTCAAACTGCTCATTTCTACATGAAATATTTTTTTCCAACATTTTATTATAAAAGTTCTCAAGCTTCCACAAATTGTGAGAATTTTATAGTGAAAACCCACATACCCAGAATTAGATTCTACTGTTAACATTTTGCCATATTTACATTGTCACATTTCTATTATTCTACCAATTTAACCATCATCTTATTTTCACAACATTGCAGTGGGTTTTGTCATACATTGACATGAATCAGCCACGGAGTTTGAATGACATTCTTAAAGAAACTTCCCTCTGCTTCAAGTTTGAAGCAGTAAGTGCTAGCTTTCAGCTCCCTTGAATTCCCTGCATCCTGATTTCACAAAATTAAGCTTCACAATTTGTATTTAAGGTTGTATTATAGCTAGTTCTTTGTTTTATTAAAAAGAAGTGTTTTTTTCCCTGTATTTTCATTCTTTGTCATTTTAATTGTATTTTAGAAATGAGGTAGGGCAAAGATGCCTTAACTGTATCATATGGGTATGTAGTCTTTAGATGTTTTAAAGCTAGGGAGTAATAAAAACAGAATGTAGGGTAATAGTTGCTTCTGTATGGTGTCAGGGAATGGGACTGAGAAAGAGTATGCAAGTTGATGCAATAGTGTAAATAATACTCTAGTTTTTAAGTTGGCAGCTGGGTTCCCAGCTTATTATCTTGTTTTCATGCTCCATTACTTACTTTATTTTGCATTTAATTTTAATCTACTATTATATAATTTAAATTTTCCCCTTCCAGAATAAAGGATTAATTAGATAGAAATTCACTGCTGAACAAAGAGGAAAAGCCCTTACCAGTTGAAAGTACAGATCTTCCTCAACTTACAATGGGGTTGTTTGTTATTGCTATTAATCACTAAGTCATTTTCAGTTCTTTTGTGACCCCATGGACTGTAACCTGCCAGGCTCCTCTGTCCATGGGATTTTCCAGGAAAGAATGCTGGAGTGGGTTGCCATTTCTTTCTCCAGGGGCTCTTCTCAACCCAGGGACTGAACCCACATCTCCTGCATTGGTAGGTGGATTCTTTACCACTGGGTCACCAGGGAAGCTTACTACAGTGGGGTTGCATCCCAATAAATCCAATAAATTTTCAATAAATTGAAAATATTGTAAGTTGAAAATGCCTTTAATATACCTAAATTACAGAACATCATAGCTTAGTCATCTAACTTAAGCATGCTCAGAGCCTTGGCCTACAGTTGGATAAAATCACTTAACACAAAGCCTATTTAATAATAAAGTGTTAATATCTCATATAACAATGAATACTGTATTGAAAGTGAAAAACAATAGTTGTCTGGGCACAGAATGCTTGTCACCCTGTAATCCTGGGCTGAGTGGGAGCTGTGGCTGCCACAGCTCAGTATTAGGAGAGAGTATCAGACCACATCACACTCACCAGGGGAAAGATCAAACTTCAAAATGAATGTTTCTACTAAATACACCACTGTAAAATTGAAAAATCCTAAGTCAACCCACTGTAAGTCAGGGGTCATTTATCCTATTACTGTGTCTTTATAGAGTTTCTAAGACTCTCCTGAGTTAATGGCCACCCTGGAAAGGACTGTGCTGTCATGTCCCCACCCTCCCCTATGTTGACTTTCTGTTCTCTTTTATCATCAGGATTTTGGTCACTTTGTCTTATTTAGTAGTTGCCACCAAAGAATCAGGAAACAATAAGAAAAATCAAGTATTACACAAATACAAATGGCAATCAAGAATCGAATATTGCTGCTGCCCTCAGGGCATTAATGGGCCCTCCAGACATTGCTCCATTATCTTCTGTGTTCCAGTGCTGCTGATGACAGTTCAGTTCAGTTCAGTTCAGTCGTTCAGTCATGTCTGATTCTTTGTGACCCCATGAATTGCAGCACGCCAGGCCTCCCTGTCCATCACCAACTCCCGGAGTTTACTCAAGCTCATGTCCATCGAGTTGGTGACGCCATCCAGCCATGTCATCCTCTGTCTTCCCCTTCTCCTCCTGCCCCCAATCCCTCACAGCATCAGGGTCTTTTCCAATGAGTCAATTCTTCGCATGAGGTGGCCAAAGTATTGGAGTTTCAGCTTCAGCATCAGTCCTTTCAATGAACACCCAGGACTGATCTCCTTTAGGATGGACTGGTTGGATCTCCTTGCAGTCCAAGAGACTCTCAAGAGTCTTCTCCAACACCACAGTTCAAAAGCATCAATTCTTCAGCACTCAGCTTTCTTCACAGTCCAATTCTCACATGCATACATGACCACTGGAAAAACCATAGCCTTGACTAGATGGACCTTTGTTGGCAAAGTAGTCTCTGCTTTTGAATATGCTATCTAGGTTGGTCATAACTTTCCAAGGGACTAGGTCTGATAGACAGAGTGATTGATGAACTATGGACAGAGGTTCGTGACAATGTACAGGAGACAGGGATCAAGACCATCCCCATGGAAAAGAAATGCAAAAAGGCAAAATGGTTGTCTGAGGAGGCCTTACAAATAGCTGTGAAAAGAAGAGAAGTGAAAAGCAAAGGAGAAAAAGATATTCCCATTTGAATGCAGAGTTCCAAAGAATAGCAAGAAGAGATAAGAAAGCCTTCCTCAGCAATCAATGCAAAGAAATAGAGGAAAACAAAAGAATGGGAAAGACTAGAGATCTCTTCAAGAAAATTAGAGATACCAAGGGAATATTTCATGTAAAGATGGGCTCGATAAAGGACAGAAATGGTATGGACCTAACAGAGGCAGAAAATATTAAGAAGAGGTGGCAAGAATACACAGAATAACTGTACAAAAAAGATCTTCACAACCCAGATAATCACAATGGTGTGATCACTCACCTAGAGCCAGACATCTTGGAATGTGAAGTCAAGTGGGCCTGAGAAAGCATCACTATGAACAAAGCTAGTGGAGGTGATGGAATTCCAGTTGAGCTATTTCAGATCCTGAAAGTTGATGCTGTGAAAGTGCTGCACTCAATATGTCAGCAAATTTGGAAAACTCAGCAGTGGCCACAGGACTGGAAAAAGTCAGTTTTCATTGCAATCCCAAAGAAAGGCAATCCCAAAGAATGCTCAAACTACCGCACAATTGCACTCATCTCACACGCTAGTAAAGTAATGCTCAAAATTCTCCAAGCCAGGCTGATGATAAGTTTAATTCTATTTTGATTCTTAATTCTTTTCTTGGAAACTATTTCTTCCTCAAGTTTTGCTACAACACACTCTAGAGTGTATTGTTGCAAACTGGGCACGCTGGTGTTAGGTTGTGCCTTTAGCCTAGAAACTCAGGTCCTTCAGTCCTGAGAAATTTCTTGACTTGTTGCTTTCATTTTTTCTTTTCTGTTTAATGTTTCTCACTTTCTTTGGAATTTCTATTCTTCAGCTATTCAATGTCTCAGAAAATCTTCCCAGGTTCTGCTCTTACATTTCTTTTCTTTATGTTCTGCTGTCTTGGAGACATATTCTACTGTCTTTCATTCCTTTTTTTTCAATGTTGTTGTCGCATTTTTAACTTCTATGAACTCTTTTTGTTCTTTGAATATCTTCTGTCTTTTTCATCTTTATTTTTCAATAGTATCTCCTTATGTGTTTCATGCCTTCATTAACTTTCTTATCTCTCAGAGGACATTAAAGGTAACCACTTTTGAAGTTTCCATTCTTTTAACTAGGACAGTATGCCTACACATTCATGTATAGATGAAATATAGAGAAATTTCTGTCTCTAGGCTGTCTTGGCCAGATCTCTTTCTTAGAGCAGTTGTTATCCAATTTGTTGGTATCAGAATCTCTTTACCCTTGTGAAAATTATTGAGGATTCAAGGAGATTTTTGGAAGAATGAAGAGTGGAAGAGAAAAGATAAATTGTTTCAGCAGAAGACTAGGCTCAAGAGGAGTCCAGCTCAATGCAAGAGCAGAAGGTGTGGATGAAGTGTAGAGTACAGGTTGAAAATGACAGAAAATTGGAAAGATTGGCACAAATTCTATGTTGCCAGATCCTGCCTTCTAGTTACAGAACTAAGATCTCAAGAAGAATCATGGAAAGGTTTCATCTGGGGAGCAATAAAATTTAAAAATAGCCTTTTTGGAAACCCCTTCTGCTTGCAGTCTGGAAATGGAATAGAAAAGGAACAAGTCTGGAAACAGCAAGATTAGATTGGAGGCTCCTGAAGCAGTCCAAGGAAGGCATAACACGGCCTTGGATAGAGCAACTGACAAGAGGGTTGAAGAGAAATGAACAGGTTTGTGAAGTATTTAGAATATGGAATCATCACAAGTGTGTGACAGATTAGATGGAGGGGGAAGGCAGGTGAGACATTGAGATGAGTCAAGAATAACCCCCATATTTTTGCCTTGAACAAATGAATAAGTTACAACTTCACTGAAACATGGAAAGAACACATTTAAGAGTAGCTATTTATTTGCACACAAAGTTGTTCATTATGTGAAAATATCTGAGTCAAATTACTTTGGATCCCAAATCTTGATTATTACTCAATAAAGAATAATAGATATGCATTAAACACTTATTCAAGCCCTGTTTTATACTCTCTGTATACACACACACACACACATATATTCATTTATTCCCCATAAAATCCTTATGAATTAAGGGCTATTAATATTACTATTTTATGTTTCTTTAGAAGAGGCACAGACTGGGTAAGTAGCCTTCCCAAGGACCCACAGCTTAGTGTTGGCACAAGGATGAGAAGAATCTGACTCTGGATGGCAGTGATGACCACTAAACTGCACTGTTCATGGTGTGTACATACGTGTGTTTTCTAAACAAACCTTATGTGTGCATGCTCACTCACTTCAGTCATGTCCAACTCTATGTGCCAGACTACTCTGTCCTTGGGATTCTCCAGGCAAGAATACTGGAGTGGGTTGCCTTGCCCTCCTCCAGGGGATCTTCCCAACCCAGGGATTGAACCTGCCCTTCTCACATCGAACCTGCATTGGCAGGCAGGTTCTTTACCACTAGCACCGCCTGGGAAGCCCAAGCCTTGAGTTTAGATGCAAATAAATTATTGGTGGAATCCATTTTCTCCACTGATAACTTATTTTCTATTCCCACTTATTCAATCTTATATTTATTGAATAAGCTTGTATTTATCAGCTCTTGAGTTAGATAAAAATTCACATACGGAAAACCTAATTCATGTCTTCAAATTAGTCTAGTGGGGATGGGAGACAGGTTAAAGGACAATGACAGCACAGTGTGACAAGGTAGGCTCAGAAGCCATGAAAGCACAGAGGCAGGAAGCCTAAATCAGAGTGGACTGGGGCGGGAGAGTAGATACATGCTGAAGGAGACACACAAGAGCTGTCCTAACGCTAGAATAAGAGTCACACACATGCAGAAAGAGGAAGGAGAAGCTTGAAGTTGGAGCCACCTGCATAAAAAAGTAACTGAGAATCAAGTGGATTTGAGGATAAACTTTACACCTTCACAATCTCCTTCATGTCATAACCCTCACAAAAACATGAAGATGCTAATATGGGCACCTGAGAATATGCGGTTGCCTGCTGGTTAATAGATACATGGGTCGGAGCTCAAGACAACTTCGAGATGCATGATACTCTGGAGCATCATTACTGCTACCTTTCTGAAAGAATCAATATGCACGTTGCAAAGGCTCAGAATGAATGATGGAATTTGGGCAAAGAAGTGGAGAAATAATTATGTGTTTGTATATACAAGTATAAGATGCTTTAAGGTAAAACTAAACATTTTGGGGTAGGGAAAGAAAAAATAAATAGCTGAAGGGATGATGTAGGAGGAACACTTGTTATGGTCTTCTCTTCCATTTTGAATTTTGGTTGGTGGGAAATATGACTTATCCTCATATGTAAACACAAAATTCACACTTTGACAGGTTGGTGGGTTATAAAGAGCAGAGGATAACATTCTGTTTAATTATACTACAAACATGGGCTCTTTTGCTATTTTATGTCCTCTGACTGTATGGCCAAGCATAATGGCTTATTTTACACAATTTAAATTTGTCACTTTTAAAACAATTCATCAAACTATATAGTACAATTTCTTATAATGTTTGTTATGCTCATATTTATATGTTAATCCTAATAATCAAAGCCGAACAACCTCAAAGACTCCACAAATTGGATCACAGTGTAGAAAAACCTTATCATCTAGAAAAAAAATTTGACATCAACAATTTTGTTCCAAACTATTTGGCAAAATTTTATGACCAAACCAATACCAGAGAGCTCCACCTTCTTCTCTAGGGAAAAAAGTTCAGAATGGAAGGCAGATTCAACTGTTAAATGTTAGGGTATAAATGATGCATCCAGAGAGGAAGAAGTTATAGCTTGGAAGCCAGTCTCTGAGGAATTTGCAACATCATCTCATGTCTGGGGTCATCTTGTCCTCAGATCTCAAGGATATTTTTCTCACTGAACTGACCTGAAGTCTAGGCTTCTCAAGGGGATTGAGCATAAAATCATAGAAATTAAAGATGATTTTATTCAATGTCTTCATTTTACAACTGCAAGAAAAAAGTGCTCAAGGAGGTTAAATAAATAGCCTGAACCAGTTGCAAAGCTAGACTGGAATGCAGGTCTCTGAATTAAATCTTACTTTATGAACTCACCATGGGACAGACTAGACAGGAATGGTGATGCAACAGGATGATTCAAATATCTGTGATTCCAGGGTCTAATAATCCAGGACATTTGATCCACAAGTTTAAAAAATCGTCCTTAAGAAAAAGATTCTACTGTCAAATAAGTCTGATAATTGAATGAATTAACCAGAGGCAAACAGACTTTTGTGTTTTGTTGGTAAGTAGGTTAGTTGGTTTTTACTACAGGAGTCCTTAGGGCCTTTGATCTTTAAGGGAGCATAGTAAAAAGAATATGTTTCAAACTAATGTGCTATAGAGCATCATTTTCATGGAACATATGTCACCATCTTACTTCCATGGAGAAATATTAGCTTATAAAGTTCAGAAAGCTTCATCATGGCTTTCAAGTTTTTTTTACAATATGAATATAAACAACTTTTTAAGTCTATACATATTTCAGACTCTTCATGAAATTCATGACTTCCCACATTTGTTCTGGAGAAGGCAATGGCAACCCACTCCAGTACTCTTGCCTGGAAAATCCCATGGACGGAGGAGCCTGGTAGGCTGCAGTCCATGGGGTCGCTACCAGTCGGACACGACTGAGCGACTTCACTTTCGCTTTTCACTTTCATTCATTGGAGAAGGAAATGGCAACCCACTCCAGTGTTCTTGCCTGGAGAATCCCAGGGACAGGGGAGCCTGGTGGGCTGCCGTCTATGGGGTCGCACAGAGTCAGACAGGACTGAAGTGATTTAGCAGCAGCATATTTGTTCACATTGCTCTCTCTTCCATCTCCACTGTGGAACTTCATAACCCATCTTGACAGAATTATCTCCAATCCTTTCTGTTAGAGTTCACTCACATTTCCTTTTTGTCATTCACCAAGCCTTTCTTTAATTTGATGAACATTTAGAAAGTGCCTACTATGTGCCAGGTACTATTCTAGGAACTGAGGGTATAGTTCAGTTCAGTTCAGTCACTCACTCACGTCCGACTCTTTGCGACCCCATGAGCCACAGCCAGGCCTCCCTGTCCATCACCAACTCCCAGAGCTTACGCAAACCCATATCCATTGAGTCGGTGATGCCATCCAACCATCTCATCCTCTGTCGTCCCCTTCTCCTCCTGCCCTCAATCTTTCCCAGCATCAGGGTCTTTTCAGATGAGTCAGCTCTTCGCATTAAGTGGCCAAAGTATTGGAGTTTCAGCTTCAACATCAGTCCCTCCAATGAACACCCAGAACTGATCTCCTTTAGGATGGACTGGTTGGATCTCCTTGAACAAAATAAAAATCACTGCCCCATGGAGCTTACGTTCTTCTGAGATGCAGAGGTGGGGAAAGAGAAATATTTTAAAAATTAATAAGCATACCTACAACAACATTTTATCTCTAATATAGCATCTTTATGATACCTTAGGGTGTTTACACATTTGTCTCCATTTAAAGGACTTGTTGAGGGTTGTGCCATACTAGTCTGCTTGGGCTGTCATAATGAAATCCCATAGAGCAGGTGGCTTTAATAGTAGAAAATTCTTTCTTATACTTCTGGAGGCCAGAAGTCCAGGATCAAGGTGCAGGCAAGGTGGGTTTCACTGTGAGGCCTCCTCTCTGGGCTGGCGGCAGCCACCATCTCCCTATGTGCCACTTCCTCACATGCTCCAGACAGGAGAAAGCTCTCTTCTCTCTCCCTCTTTTTATAAAAACCCCAGCCCGATCATGGGGCCCCACTCCAATGGCCTCATCGAAACCTAGTTACCTCCCAAAGGCCCTACCTCCAAATACCATCACACAGTGTGTGTGGCGGGGGGCGGGGTGGGCTTCAGCATACAAAGTGGGGAGGGGGACAAAGACATACAGTCTACAACTACAGTGCTTCTTAGTGGTTTTCATACCTTTCAGAGCTCAGCAGGCTCTTCCCATCTAATAGGCCTTTAATAAATACGACTGAATTAATGCTTCAGAAAGGACTGTCTTACAGCATTAGGAGCAGCCATTAGTAGGACTGCCCCAGGGAAGGAGGAGCAAGGTTGCCAGGGACCATCTGTGAATGTGGCTTTCTTCTGAGGGGAGGGCAGACGAACATGGCAATTTTCATGGTAGGTTTGCCAGGCATCATGCACGTTTCTCTTTCTTCCTTTATTGACTTCATAGTTGGTTGTTTAGATGCTAGTCACATTTGATTCTTTGCGACCCCATGGACCCTAGCTTGCCAGGATCTTCTGTCCACGGGCTTTCCCAGGCATAATAATAGAGTGGGTTGCCATTTCCTTTTTCAGGGCATCTTCCCAACCCAGGGATCAATCCCTGGTCTCCTGCACTGTAGGCAGATTCTTTACTGTCTCAGCCCCCAGGGATGCCCTTTTCATTCAACTTCTGCAAATAAGTTACAAAAATTTGCCAGTTACAGCTGTTTTCTAAATTTAAATGACATCCTGTATTTTTATTTGCTAAATATACAACTTTACCTTTTGGGTATGTAAAAATGACTGAAGTCTTCATTTCTATATTACTTTTTCACATAAAAACACAAGTCTCAGCGAAAGCCAACAAAATCATTGTCTGCTTAGGCACTTGTATACACACAAACTTTAATGGAAAAGAAGCTGCCTCTCTCCTTCACATAGGAAAAATGAGTATTCTTTGGTTAAATGGGAAGAACACAGATAACTTTTACTGCATAACTGGCGTACAAACTGGCTGGCATATCAACTCAACAGAAGTTTCTACCCCAACCCTTTAAGAATAGGAAGGACACCCTCTATAAACCTTGTAAATACAGTATGATCACTCCCTGTTTGCTTAACCAGCATCCATTAAGCATGTGAGGCAGGCCTGGCTCTCCTCAGGTGCCAAGCATGTAACAATGAGCATGGCATCTGGGACAACCTACCATTTTTTTATTTTTCCAATTGATTATTTATTCATTTACTTAGTTATAAAATGTTTTTCAGAGTTGATCCAAAAGTACTTAAAACAACATTTGACATACAGTACTACACACCAAAAAATACATTCAAAAATAAGTGAGGAATACACAACTCTAAAGTCTAATTAGACTGAAAATTTCTAAGAAAACAAGAATACATGCTAGAAGAAATGGCAAGGGACTATATATACCTAGATATAATTATATATAATTTAAATCTTATGTGCATTATAAAAACCCACCCACAAAATTAAAAGGGAAATAAAAGGAGAAAACATATGCAATTTTTATAAAATACAAACAGTTAATATTCTTTGCAGATAAAAGACTTTCATAAACAGTAAGAAAAAGGTAAATATTCCTATTCAAATGATGCCAAAGGACATAAAGCATACATTAAGAACTCAAAGTAACTTTCCTTCTTCTTTCCAGCTTGTCTCAAACAAAAGTAATGTTATTTCAGAAAATAAAAATCCACAAGAAATAGTAAAAGAAGGGATCATCATGAGGAAGGGAAAGGACCTCAAAGAATTCAAGGGCAGAAAATATGGCCAGGCAACTGGAAGTGAGAAGAAGAAAAGTTTCTTAGGAGCAGGAAAGGGGCAAGTCTCTCACAAGAGGTCACGGTGTTAGGATCCTCCCAGGCACCCCTCTCGGGGCTGCTGCCGCCGCCGTTAAACTTCCAAGTCATGAAGACAGATGTCATGGAAAGGCCCACATTTTAAATTTGAGAAAGTCAGTGGTGCAAACTTGGACACTGGACCCAGGTAAACCTGAATTAGGCTCCTGTCCCACAAGGCACTTAAGCTACACTGAGTAAAAGCTATGCCACCCCTCTGGAGTCTGTTACCTCACCTGTAAGGTAAGGGACAGAGGAGCCTGTCTCACTGAGTCGCTGCAAGTGCTGCAGAGTCTCTAAATGCCATTGATGAGAGGCATGATTCTCAAGCAACATCTGTCTCCCTCCTATGTCTGAGTTGATACGTGATCATAAACAACATGAGGCCAAACAGCAGATTAATTAAAATGGAATATTCAGTTAAACAAAAGTGCATGCTGTGTTTTAACACAGCAGTTCCCAAAGTGAAATATTATTCCTGAAGGAAGTTTCTTGAAAAGGCCATCTTCAGCCAAATAAGTCGGAGAAATGATATGGACTCTTTCCCCACTTACAGATTTGCACCGTATTAAAAAGATTTTTCACCTATTAAATGTATTTCTATGTCCCATAGTAAAGCAACATGTTCAATTTTGCTTAATCTGGCAACTTCCAGTTCTCCAAATGCTTAATTATGAAATAAGAAGAGAGGCTTTTGTTTTGCTAACTCTTTAAAAAAAATCTCATAAAACTAATTTTCAGTAGAATGTATTTTCAGAAAAGCCACACTTCACTGATTCAAGCTTTATACTTGTTAGAAAATATAGTTCTTTTTTTCCTTTATGAAACATACACAATATTAGCATGATATTAACAAGTCTTATTTAGTATTCATTCATATCCTCAGTGGATACATTTGAGGCATTCACTAAAGTCTGGAAATTGAGGATATAAGAGGCAGGTCCTGACCTCACAGAAATGAAAGGCCCGCACTGTTAACAGCAAACACTAGTGTTATGATGAAGATGTGCAAAATCCAAGGAGGATGTTCAAAGGATGGAAGGCAAGTCCTAATTCTAAGACCACTAGAAAATTTCAAGATCATTTATTAAAAATAATGCATATTCTATCATTTAAAAAATTTGTGTGTACTTATATCAGGGCCTATAAAAACACTTCATTTCCTTAAAACTGATCTATTCAAAGTCCCAAGGTAATGAGGGAGGGGAAAAGATCAATTTGCATAATAGATTTGGATGGTTTTCTTCTATTCTTTTGAAGCCAGCAAGAATTCCTTCAGACTGCTTCTTAATCATGCCCACTTCTCACCCATAATAAAGGAATGCAAAGGAGGAGAGGGGAGAGCTCTAATCAATCTCCTTTCAGAGGCATCATTCAAGTATTTATCTCTTTCTCAGAACTTGTGAGTTTTCATGATCCCTCAGTCCATCAGCTGAGCTAAGCTTTTCAATGTAGAAAAGTGAGGATGTTGGGTAAGGTGTTGTCCTCTGGATAGAGAAGATGGAAAAACTGCAAGAAGTCTAGTGCAAACATGTACATTCAATTCCTTATCCAATGAGTTATCCCAAAACTTCATTTAGCTGATTATCAGTGAGCATCTAAGTTTTAGTGTTAGGGAGATATTCCTGAACTTACTCCATTTCTAATGAATGGACTACCATCCCCTTGCCCACTGACGTAGAATGGGACACTGAAACAGAAGTTGCACATCTTCAGAAACTTGGGAAATAAAAGATTTATATGACATTGTCTTGGTTTACTATTTGTACAAAGTTAAAACGAATTCCACATGCAAAAAAGAAAACAAAATTATATCATGAGAATTGAGTTCCGGGAAGACTGTCAGAGAATGCAATGATGAACACACAGGGTATTTCACAACTTTAGTTAATGGCCATTTGTCTTATCATATGTAAATGGGACTTTTCTAAATAATTAATTCAAAGCGTTCCATCAGTTTTGATATGCTTCTCCATATAGACATGTCTGTGACTTAGATCAACTTTCCCCTACTCTACATTCTTTTTATCATCTGTATTACTTTCCCTTTGTAAGAAAATTCTCTTTTGCCTCAGTCTACAAGGGAAAAATACAGATCTGGACCAAATTGAAACAAACCTTTATGCGAAAGGAGCTTTGGCAGTGAGAAAACAGCCAAAAAATCTGAAGAGAAAATGAAAGAAAATACAGAGTAGGTCCCTGTTGGGAAGCAATGCTCTTAAGTGCTCATAGCTTGATAAAATGACCTGATTTATTATGAAACTAAATCCCCTATCCAAATTCTTGACCTAATTTTCCTTCTATTTTATGCTAAACTATTTTTGCATAGAAAGGCTTTATGTTTAAAAATAAGAAATCAATGTACTACAATAACAATTTAACAAAATTTTCAATAGAGGAACCAAAACATCCAACTACTACAAGGCTTTGGGGAGCCCAAAAGCATCTATTAGGACTTCTCAAATTTTCTATTTGGGTATTTGAGAAAGATTTTGGTTTTTAAAATTATTTTCTTAAATGTATGATAAGTACAGAAAAGAGTGTGACTGATGTATGCTTATTTACATGTTTGTGTGTGGTGTGTGTAGCTTGTGTGTAGTTTGAAATGCAATAAAACAAATACTATGCACACAGGATTAGTTTAAGAATAGAACATTACCAGCCCCTCAGAAATGCTTCCTGATTTTATCCCACTCCTCTATCCTCTCCAAGGTAACCACTGTGCTGAATGACTCACTAATCCCTTCCTTAGTTTTATTTGTAGTTTTTTCATGTACATGTGTATACAGAATAAATACATTATTCAGATGTCTTAAGAGTTGCTCCCTCAGAAACAGTCAATCTTGCCACTGTTAGAAAAGTTTCCTGGATAAGAGAGGCTGGTCTGTATCTTTCCCAGGATCACGGTGTGACTTCAGTTTACCTGAAACATTACCAAAGCCCCATTTGGGAATGTCAGTGATAGATGAAAAAGTAAAAACTTATAGAAAGGCTCTGGTGTGTTTCAGCAAGTGTATGTTTGGGGTCTCGGATGAGAACGGGATGTTTTCTTCTAAGCTATACAACATAGCCAATGTCCCACTCTCACGGGTAGCAGGGGAAAATGCTTGCATGAAGTGACCAAGTTATCTCAGCTGATTCAGGCAACAAAGTGTGGAAGGCAGAGCAGGAACAATCTTTGCTCTCAACTCTGGTTAGAGGTCAAAATCACCTTCAAAATCATCCTGGAATTCCCATTGCTTCTCCCTTCTGTTGCATCTTCTTTTTCCTTTTTCCTGCTTTCCAATTAACTGGTATTTTCAGTTATTTGGGTGAAACTACCTTCCAGTAAATTCCTAAAGGTAGCTTGGGAGCAGAAAAGGCTGAAAACATATTCACAGTCAGTTCTCCTTATTTGCAGTAGTTATGTTCTATGAAGTTTCCAAGAACACTGGATTAGCAAATACTGAACTATTGTTCCTGGGGTTATTCCTACACACCTGTACTCAGGTTTGTTTTTCTACCCATCAGTACCTTACAAAGGGATAGACAAACAGATCAAAGGAAAAAACACCTCAATATACTAAACTGATTTTTGTCAAAGTTATAAAGGCAATTCATTGGAGAACAAAAAGTCTTTTCAACAAATGGTACTAGAATAATGGTATGTCCTCTGCAAAAGAAATTAATCTTGACCAGGATCTCACATCTTATGTGCATGTGTTTGTGTGTGTGTGTCTGCAAGTTAGTTGCTCAGAAGTGTCTGACTCTTTGTGAACCCATGGACTGTAGACCACCAAGCTCTTCTGTCCATGTGGATTCTCAAGGCAAGAATACTGGAGTGGTTGCCATGCCCTCCTTCAGGGGATCTTCCCAACCCAGGGATCAAACCTGTGTCTTTTGTCTCCTGCATTGGCAGGTGGGTTCTTTACCACCAGCACCACCTGGGAATAGCATATCTCAAAATGCAAAATATAAAATTACAAAAAAAAAAAAAAAAAGACAGGAAAAAAATTCTCTGTGACCTTGAGGTAGGCAGAGTTCTTCAAAATGACACCAAAAGCCCTAACCATGGAAAAAAACTTGACAAATTGAATTCATCAATATTTAAAACCTTTTGTTATTTAAATGACACTGTTAAGATAATGAAACCACAAGTCACAGAAATAGATGCAATATTTACAAATCACATTCTGACAATGAACTTGTATCCAGAATGCATGTAAAATACTTTAAAACCCGACATTTAGAAATCAATCTAATTTTTTAATGAGCAGAAGATTTACATAAAGACCTAAGAAAGGAAGGCTTGTATAGATGACAAATAAGCACATAAAAAGATTCCACACATGATTACTCATTAAGAAATGTAAACTAAAACCACAATGAATACCATTACACAACTATTAGAATGGCTAAAAACAAACAACAAAAATTGGCAATACCAAGGAGTCATCAACAGTGTCAAGGTCATTAACAATAAGGAAAAAACAAGGGAAATATCACAGACCAGAGGATAGTAAAGAAACATGACACTAAAAGCAATGTGGGATCCTGGAGAGATTCCTGGAACAGAGAATAACATCAGTGAAAACTGATGTAATCAGTTTGAAGTTTGATTAATATTCAAGTGCCAATGTCAGAATGTCGGAGGTCTTGGTGAAGAAGGAATATGATTCCAATCAGAACCAAAATGCATGAAGACATGAAAGCAAAGGGAAGAATAAATATATCAGTAAATCTAAACAAATATTAGTTTTATAAAACAACAATAATAATGTCTTCATGGTGTGAAATGCTTGAAAAGTAAAATACATGAAAATATCACAAAAGATGGGAGGCTAAATGTAATAAATGTGTTCTCAAGTTCTTACATTGTCTGAAATGTGATAAAACTACTACTTCCAGTTAGACTCTCATTAGACAAAGGTACGTGTTCTAATCTCTAGAGTATCCATTAAAGAATCATAAGAAGGTATCACTAACTATTTAATAGAGAGTTGAAATAATAAAAAGTGCTCAATCAAGCCAAACAAGCAAAAGATGAAAGAAAAGGAAAACAAAACAGGAAAACAAGTAGAAAGCAATTGCTTTTCAACTCTTTGAATCTATGAGAAAATGGATTTCAACCTAATTATATCTAGAATTACTTTCAATGTAAATAAATAAACTATTTCAATTAAAATACAAAGACTGTTGACCTATAGACTAAAATAAATTAATAAATTCCTGACAAAAGCATCCATGCATTACATTTTAAAAGACATTTTGCTTGTTAATTTCCATTGCTATATATTAATTTCCCATTTAAACAATTTCTGTTTTTGTCTATTTCTCTTCTTTTTGGGGGAAAAGATTTAACTTGCTGTTCTTTTTATAAGGTTTTGAGATGCTACTATAAACTACTTCTCACAGTGTGTTTTGATAAAAACTAGACAATCTGAGGTTTCCCTATGTGGCTCAGATGGTAAAGACTCCACCTGCAATGCTGGAGACCCGACTTTGATCCCTGGAGAAGGAGATGGCTAACCACTTCAGCATTCATGGACAGACCAGCCTGACTGGCTGCAGTCCATGGGGTCGCAAAGAGTCGAATACAACTGAGTGACTAACGTATTAGACAACTTAAAGCATGTCCTCTCAAAAGATAAATAAATCAAAAAACAAAAATTTAAAGTAAAGTATGTTCTCTCGTATGTCATGACTATACAGACAAGAATGAATCCTTCTGTAGAACATAGAGAGAGGACCTGTTCCTACTGAGATGAGTTGCCCTCACACATATGTGTATCTGCTTAGTCGCTCAGTCATGTCTGACTCTTTGTGACTGCATGGACTATAGCCTGCCAGACTCCTCTCTATGGGATTCTCTAGGCAAGAACACTGGAGTAGGTAGCCATTCCCTTCTCCAGAGAATCTTCCCAATCCAGGTGTTGGAACCATGTCTCCTGCATTGACAGGTGAATTCTTTACCACTGAGCCCCCAGGGAATGAAGTAGTCTCACAAAAATGATTTGAGGATGGACTTTCCTAGCGGTGGACGACTGAGCGACTAACACTTTCACTTTCAAATTAAGTATGTGTGAATCACATTAAGTGGGCAAAGGTGTAGTGTTAAAATGTCAGTAACAGTTTGCCAATTGTAAAGACATCCCAGGTTACCAGTTTTAAAGACAAACTTCTGCCACTGAAAAGCCTTATTATAATATTAGACTTTAATTTCCACTGTTGAGATCTTGATGCTATGAGACCCCACATGAGGGTGGTTAAATGTGTTACTTTAGTTGCTGGTATACTAATGATCAAAGATCAGAAGTGGAGTTAATGCAAAACAATGCCCTGAAAGCCAAGTGCAGGCTAAACGATATTGCAGCACATTGGGATAATGAAGCGATAGAATTTGCTAGAGTAGAACAAAGCAGTGAAGAAGTGAGCTAACTTACAGAGTGGGTCAGTGTAATCAGCCAGAGAAACTCAGCAAGTCAGCACTTTATTGTGCTGACGAAAAATTCAGTCACCTTTGTGCCAGCCTGAAACATGCTTTTAGTAGCAGGGATATTAGTTAATAAGCAATGGTTTTTATAAATGGGATTTTTTAAATTAATAATGCATTTTGAAGTGCACAACTAAGTGCAGGCTTGGATTTAACTGTTAAGACAGGAAAGTGTAAAATATAAAATGTAATCTCCCAACTATGAATTCCAACAAGTATCACCAGTCACTATGAATTAATGTTGCTTTTGATTGTTATGGTATTTGCTTAGTAAATGTGTTTTGTTTTAGAGCTGTGTAAGGACGATAAATGCAGGAACTTATGTTGAATACATACAAAAATAATGCAAATAATATATCAACATAGGATATATTGAGCTTCTTTTTTCCTGTTAAAGGGAGTCTTTCTTGAGAAAAACACATCAGCATCAAGTCTGGAGCTTTGTTAAAAGTTATGAACATTGCAGCTCAGATCACATAAGTCAGGATTTCCTGGGTGGGAGCCTGGGGATGTGGGTGAGTCTGTGACCCAGATACAAAGAGTCACAAAGAGGTGAACATGACTGACAGCCTGAACAGCAGCTGGATATCAGACTAAAATGGCTTCATCTGATGCAGAAGAAATATAGCGTCTGAGCCTGACAGGGCACCTGCTCCAGGGCTTGAACCATGGGGAATGCGGACCATCTGGAAGTGGCAAGAGGAGTCTAGGGCAGCTGCCAAAGTTTGTGTGTCTCCATTGCTATGGACGTTTCTTTACAACAAGAAAAACGAATAGAGTTCAGAGCCATATAACACGTAGTGACCTTTAGTGAACTTTCTGACACTAAACCCAGAAACCCAAGTCTGGAAGCTGTACTCCTCAACCTAGAAATTCCCACTCTCCTGCAAACCTTCCAATCATTTGAGCTGGAAGGGACAAGGAGTTGTTGACAACTGTGGACGTAAAGTCTCAGGAGCCTTTGAAAGGTGGGCCGCCCGGTATCCACTGTGTCCTTCAGCCACGGCGCCGATCGATGCCCCATGCAGACTTTGATACAGAATAAGCCATGTCAATTGTGCAATCCAGTTCAACAAATCAAATATACAGAGAAAAAAAACAGCACTGGGTTCACTCTAGGGTAACTGATGGAGAAAGAGTTCAAAGTTAACAAAAGGTGATGAAATGGGAGTGACTCTCTGAGCCAAGAGACAAACTGTTGCAAGGACTTTAAATGTAAATATTTCATGATGTCAGGAATGAGCCTACACCTGCCAGATAAAGTTGGAAGTGTCCTTCTTTTTGTGGACAGTTACGTTTTTCTGAGTTTGAAGTGTATTTTGACAGTTCAATATATCAGAAAATTGCCTTTTTGTTGAAATTTATTTGCATGTCTGGTGTTTCATATTCTCTTATAACTGTTTCCTACATATATAGGTTATTTTCACTTTCACTTTTGAAACACTTGTGTGTTCTTTTTCATAATTACATTTTCTAATTTATGCTATTTTCCTTCTGAGTTCCTCCTTATTTTCTAGTGAACTGTCTAGTACAAAATTTTTTTTTCTCATTGTTCAATGACATTTTTTAAAATTTTTTTCATTTATTTTTATTAGTTGGAGGCTAATCACGTTACAATACCACAGTGGGTCTTGTCATACATTGACATGAATCAGCCATGGATTTACATGTATTCCCCATCCTGATCCCCCCTCCCACCTCCCTCTCTACCCAATCCCTCTGGGTCTTCCCAGTGCACCAGGCCCAAGCACTTGTCTCATATTTTAAGAGCCAACTTTTGTTATCTCTGTTTATTGTTTTCTTTGTTCTAATTGCCAATTTCTGATTTAATATTTCAATACTGTTTTTTTTAAGACTCCTGCTTTTTTAAAAAAAAACTTTTTTTAGTTTGTATTGGGGCATAGCTGATTACAATGTTGCAATAGTTTCAGGTGGACAGCAGAACAGCTCAGCCATACATAAAGGTATATCCATTCTCCCCCAGACTCCTCTCCCAACCAGGCTGCCACATAACACTGAGCAGAGTTCCATGTATAGTATGTTCTTGTTGGTTATCCATTTTAAGTTAGCAGGGTGCACATGTCCATCCCAAATTCCATAATTATCCCTTCCTTCCAGCATCATAAGTTCGTTTTCTAAGTTTGTGTGTCTCTTTCTGTTTTGTAAGTTCATTTGTATAATTTCCTTTTAGATTCTACATATAAGGGAGGGCTATTGCTTTTTGTACACTATGGCATCTAATGGAATATATTAGTTTCTCTCTTAAGCTATTTCTGGCTGTAAAATTATCAGAGCCTTGAACATATACTTCAAAAAGGAAGATATGCAAATGCCCGATAAGGATATGAGAAAGTATCCAACAGCATTAGTCATCAAGCAAATACCAAATCAGATGTCACAACCCACCCACCAGAATGGCTAAGATAAGGAGAACGACATCTCCATCATCACTGGGGGGCAGTGAAAATGGAGCAGCCACCTTAGAAAAGGCTTTGCTGTTTTTCATCAAACACACATCTACCCTGTGGCCCAACACTTCCACTCCTAGAAATGAAATCATTTAACCACAGAAAAATCTGTACATGAGTGCCCATAGCAGTTTTATTCATAATATGCAAAAACGGGAAGCAGTCCAGATGTCCACCAACAGGAAACTGAAAGCAAAGTGCAAGACAGTCATACACTGGTCTCTTACTGCTCAGCATTAACAGAGAAATGAAAATAACAGCAACATGGATGAGTCTAAAAAATATGTCTCTGAATAAAGATATGTGTGTGTTACTCAGTTACGTCTGACTCGTTGTGACTTCATGGAGACTGTAACCCGCCAGGCTTCTCTGTCTTTGGGATTCTCCAGGCAAGAACACTGGAGTGGGTTGCCATCTCCTTCTCCAGGGGATCTTCCCAACCCATGGACTGAACCCAGGTCTCCCGCATTGCAGGCAGATTCTTTACCATCTCACCTCCCAAGGAGGACTTACATAAAAGAACAATTTCATTCATACAAAGTTCTAAAGTAAGAAAAATAATATATGGTAAAAAAAAAAAAAAAGTCATAACCATGCTTCCCTTTTTGGTGGAGGAGTGAGCAGGGTAGTAATTAATAGCGAAATAGCCCAAAGGAATTTTCTGCATTCTAGCTATTTTTTTATTTTGCTGCTAGAAGTTTGTCAAAATTGCAAATTATACACTTAGTATTTGTACCTTCCACTGTATGCCAATTTTACCTTAAAAAATTAAGAACAAGAAACAAATGCTAATAAGACAGTTGAAATATTTAGAAGTAAAACATATTGATATTTACAACTTCCTTTGAAGTACATCAAAAAATTAGGAGGATTGATGAATAGATAGACTTACTATATATGTGGGTTAGCTAGAACCCAGGAAATTCCCGTGGGTCACATCTCTATCAATTTCCACCCTTCATACTCTTCACTCCAAAGGTAATCATGGTTCTGATTTTTTTATTTTACTATATTATTTTTTCCACTTTAGAACTTTGTATAAATGGAATCATGCAGTATTTCCCTTTGTAAATTTTACCTAAAAGGTTAAGAATCAGAAACAAATACTGATAAGAACATTGAAATTTTATAAGTAAAGTGTACTGATATTTGCAACTTACTTTGAAGTGTGTCAAAAAATAACATGGATTAATGTATGGAGAGATTTATTATATATGTGATAAAATGAAAGTAACAAAATGTTAGTAATCATGGGACCTAGGTTGTGGGTATGTGGATATTCATTATTTAGTTATTTCGACTTTTCTGTATAGTTGAAAATTTTATTTGGGTTACATGTATTTTTTTGAAGCAAAATATGCGGAAAATATCTTTGGGCACACTTGAGTTGTAGCCCAGTGGTAGACCCCTGGATAAAGCCTTGCACCATAAGCAGAAGCTGAGTGACCTGGACTTTAACTGGAATGAGCAATTATGAAGTATTTAAGAGGCAGGCTGTTGTGTGTGTGCTTAGGTTTCCAATAAGCACTGTCACTAGCGGAGGAACAGGAAGCCTGTTCCTGTGACACTTGTGATCACCCACAAGCAGCCCCATTGCAACCTTGGCCTCATTCCTGTGTCCCTTGGTACTTTAATTTGTGCATCGCTTTGCGATTCATGATCCACTATTGTTTTATAATTTGGTTATGAGGAAAATTAAGTACAATGATAGTTTTTAATAACATGATATGGCCTTTAATTCTTTAAAAATAATTTAGGTCAGAACAGAAATACCTCACAAAATAGTAAGAAACAATGAGCATGGATTTTTTGGTTAATATTTTGTCTAATGTATAGTTTTTCTAGACACATCTCAAGATACTACAAAATATTCAAAAGACATGATTCATACATGAAATAGTGTAATATAAATACTTATTTAGAAAGATCAAAAAAACTTTAAAAGAAAGTGTTTTAATACAGTGATTTTAAAAATTCTAGAAAGGTTCAAAAGTATGCTGATAGGAAAAAGGTACATCAAGAATGCAAAAACAACCTTAAATGGATAAACTGTTTTTAATGAAACAGCAACCAAAGTATGGTTACTAGTTTTAATTTAAATCTTTGATAGCAATGCCTTTAGAAAACTGGCTAAAATATCTTTGAATTGTTCAGAGTTTCAGTTCAGTTCAGTTGCTCAGTCATGTCCGATTCTTTGTGACCCTATTGACTGCAGCACGCCAGGCTTTCCTGTCCATCACCAACTTCAGGAGCTTGCTCAAACTCATATCCATTGAGTTGCTGATGCCATCCATCACCAGTTGGTGATGGTTGTATGGTGATCCAACCATCTCATCCTCTGTCGTCCCCTTCTCCTCCTGCATTCAATCTTTCCCAGCACCAGGATCTTTTCAAATGATTCAGTTCTTCGCATCAGAGAGTCAAAGTATTGGAGTTTCAGCTTCAGCATCAGTCCTTCCAATGTATATTCAGAACTGATTTCCTTTACGATTAATTGGTTTGATCTCCTTGCAGTCCAAGGGACCTTCAAGAGTCTTCTCCAACACCACAGTTCAAAAGCATCAATTCTTTAGCACTCAGATTTCTCTATCGCCCAACTCTCACATCCATACATGACTACTGGAAACCATAGCTTTGACTAGACGGACCTTTATTGGCAAAGTAATGTCTCTGATTTTTAATATTCAGGGGTTAGAAAAATATAAATAAGCATATCTTAAAAATTTTTTTTCAAAAGATGTTGAAACAATCCTGTTACACATAAAATAAAAGTAATAGTATGATGCAATGTCCCAGAACATCTGTCAAAGACCAAATAGAATCCTCTTCCAATCTAGCTTACCAGGACTGCTTATGATAAAATCATCTTCAACATTAAGTCCATAGTTTAAAATAGCCAACTAAAGGAAGAAAAAAAATGAATGAGAGTCTAAAGCAAGAGCAAACATTAGATTTACACCAATATTTAAATAACAAAATATTCTAATGAGGAATATAAATGCTGTATAAACTTTTAAACAATTAAATTGAAAATATAGATAAGAAAGATAATTTTTTTAAAGAAACAAAATTTAATAGATTTAAAATAGTTGAAAGATTTTTGTGAATTTGAATATAGCCAGAATTCAGCACATGGAAACACGTAACTAAAAAATATGATACAGAGGTTACAAGGCATGTTGTCTAGAACTAGAAATATGAACATGTATCTAATCAAAATACAGTATTATTTCTATTATCTAAATCTAATCATAAAATTAGAAAATCCCAAATTGAATTATGAAGAATGTCCTGTATTCTTTAAAACCACCAATGGCATGAACTCCAAACTATTCCTAGCTAAAATTATACTAATTAGATGTGATTAGCTACAATGCACAATTCTGGACTAGATTCTATACTGGAAATCTTTGTTATAATGGACAAATTGTTAATAAGAGAGACAAAGCTATATGCTGTACCACGCTAAGTCACTTCACTTGTGTCTGACTTTTTGTGACACTGTGGAACCCACTAGGCTCATCAGTCCATGGAATTCTCCTGGCAAGAATACTGGAGTGTGCTGCTGTGCCCTCCTCCAGAGGTCTTCCCAAACCAGGAATGGAACCCACATCTCTGACATTGGTAGACTGGTTATTTACCACCAGTGCCACCTGGGAAGTCCAAACTATAACAGGGATTATAGTCTAAAGAACAATATTGCATAAATAATAAATTTCCTGAATTTTATAACTTAACTACAAATATCTAGAAGAATATTATTGTTCTCAGGAAAACGTGTTGGATTTCTAGGCAATGAACGTACTTAATTTTGCAATTTTTGGAGTCCAAGCAAAAACACCACCCAGTTGTGGATGTGACTGGTGATGGAAGTTAAATCCAATGCTATAAAGAGCAATATTGAATAGGAACCTGGAATGTTAGGACCATGAATCAAGGTAAATTGGAAATGGTGAAACAGGGGAGGCCAAGAGTGAACATCAACATTTTAGGAATCAGTGATCTAAAATGTGGAAACAGTGGCTGACTTCATTTTTCTGGGCTCCAAAATCACTGCAGATGGTGATTGTAGCCATGAAATCAAAAGACACTTGCCCCTTAGAAGGAAAGTTATGACCAACCTAGACAGCATATTATAAAAGAGATGTTACTTTCCCAACAAAGGCCCAACTAGTCAAGGCTATGGTTTTTCCAGCAGTCACGTATGGATGTGAGAGTTGGACTATAAAGAAAGCTGAGTGCCGAATAATTGATGCTTTTGAACTGTGGTGATGGAGAAGACTCTTGAGAGTCCCTTGGACTGAAAGGAGAATCGATCAGTCCATCCTAAAGGAGATCAGTCCTGGGTGTTCATTGGAAGGACTGATGCTGAAGCTGAAACTCCAATACTCTGGCCACCTGATGTGGACAGTTGACTCAGTTGAAAAGACATTGATGCTGGGAAAGATTGAGGGAAGGAGGAGAAGGGGACGACAGAGGATGAGATGGTTGGATGGCATCACCGACACAATGGACATGGGTTTGGGTGGACTCCGGAGTTGGTGATGGACAGGGAGGCCTGGAGTGCTGCAGTCCATGGGGTCACTGTGGTTCATGGAGTCGCAAAGAGTTAGACACGACTCAGTGACTGAACTGAACTGATCTAAAATGAACTGGAATGGGCAAATTTAATTCAGATGACCATTATATCCACTACTGTCGGCTAGAATCCCTTAGAAGAAGTGGAGCAGCCCTAATAGACAACAAAAGGGTCTGAAATGCAGTACTTGGGTGCAATCTAAAAAATGATCTCTGTTCATTTCCAAGGCAAGCCACTCAATATCACAGTGATCCAAGTCTATGCCCCAACCAGTAATGCTGGAGGAGCTGAAGTTGAATGGTTCTATGAAAACCTACAAGACCTCCTAGAACTAACACCCAACAAAGGTGTCCTTTTCATCATCGGGGACTGGAATGCAAAAGGAGGAAGTCAAGAGATACCTAGAGTAACAGGCAAATTTGGCCTTGGAGTGCAAAATGAAGCAGTGCAAAGGCTAATAGAGTTTTGCTAAGAGAGCACTGGGCATAGCAAACACCCTCTTCCAACAACACAAGAGAAGACTACACATAGACATCACCAGATGGTCAATACCAAAATCATATTGATTATAGTCTTTGCAGCCAAAGATGGAGAAGCTGTATACAGTCAGCAAAAACAAGACTGGGAGTTGATTGGCTCAGATCATGAACTCCTTATTGCCAAATTCAGACTTAAATTGAAGAAAGAAGAGAAAACCACTAACCATTCAGTTATGACCTAAATCAAATCCCTTATACAGTGGAACTGACAAAAAAATTCAAGGGATTAGATAAGATAGACAGAGTGCCTGAAGACTGTAACAGAGGTTAATGACATTCTACAGTGTGCAGGGATCTAGACCATCCTCAAGAAAAAGAAATGCAAAAGGGCAGAATGGTTGTCTGAGGAGGCCTTACAGATATCTGAGAAAAGAAGAGAAGTGAAAGGCAAAGGAGAAAAGGAAAGATATATCCATTGAATGCAGAGTTCCAAAGAATAGCAAGGAGAGATAAGAAAGCCTTCCTAAGTGATCCATGCAAAGAAATAGAGGAAAACAATAGAATGGGAAAGACTAGAGATCTCTTCAGGAAAATTAGAGATAGCTAGGGAACATTTCATGCAAAGATGGGCACAATAGAGGACAGAAAAGGGTATGGACTTAACAGAAGCAGACGCTATTAAGAAGAGGTGGCAAGAATACACAGAAGAGCTATACCAAAAAGATCTTCATGACCCAGATAACCACGATGGTGTCATCACTCGCCTAGAGCCAGACATTCTGGAATGCAAAGTCCAGTGTATCTTAGGAAGCAACACTACAAACAAAGCTACTGAAGGTGATGGAATTCCAGTTAAGTTATTCCAAATTCTAAAAGATGATGCTGTGAAAGTGCCACGCTCAATATGCCAGCAAATTTGGAAAACTCAGGAGTGGCCACAGAGCTAAAAAATGTCAGTTTTCATTCCAATCCCAAAGAAAGACAATGCCAAAGAATGTTCAAACTACTGCACAATTGCACTCAGCTCACATGCTAGCAAAGTAATGCTCATAATTCTCCAAGTGAGGCTTCAACAGTATGTGACCCATGAATTTCCAGATGTTCAAGCTGGATTTAGAAAAGGCAGAGATCAAATTGCCAACATCCATTGGAACATCACAAAAGCAAGAGAGTTTCAGAGAAACATCTACTTCTACTTTGTTGACTATGCCAAAACCTTTGACTGTGTGGATCACAACAAACTGTGGAAAATCTTAACTAGATGGGAATACCAGACCACCTTACCTGCCTCCTGAGAAATTGATATGGAGGTCAAGAAGCAACAGTTAGAACTAGACGTGGAACAACAGATTGGTTCCAAATTGAGAAAGGAGTACATCAAGGCTGTATGTTGCCCCACCCCACCACTCCCCGCCGGGTTTATTTAACGTATATGCCGAGTATATTATGTGAAATGCCAGGCTAGATGAAGCACAAGTTAGAATCAAGATTTCTGGTAGAAATATCAGTAACCTCAGATACACAGATGGCATCACTCTTATGGCATAAAAGTGAAGAAGAGCTAAAGCACTTCTTGATGAAGTTGAAAGAGGAGACTGAAAAAGTTAGCTTAAAACTCAACATTCAGAAAACTAAGATCATGGCATCTAGTCCCATCACTTCATGGGAAATAGATGGGGAAACAACAATGGAAACAGTAAGAACTTTATTTTTGGGAGCTCCAAAATCACTGCAGGTGGTGACTGCAGCCATGAAATTAAAGGACGCTTGCCTCTTGGAAGAAAAGCTTTGATGAACCTTTACAGCATATTAAAAAGCAGAGACATTACTTTGCCAACAAAGGTCCATCTAGTCAAAGGTATGGTTATTCCAGTAGTCATGTATGGATGTGAGAGTTAGACTATAAAGAAAGCTGAGCGCTGAAGAATTGATGCTTTTGAACTGTGGTGTTGGAGAAGACTCTTGAGAGTCCCTTCGGCTGCAAGGAGGTCAAACCAGTGAATCCTAAAGGAAATCAGACCTGAATTTTCATTGGAATATTCATTGGAAGGACTGATGCTGAAGCTGAAACTCCAATACTTTGGCCACCTGATGAGAAGAACTGACTTATTGGAAAAGACCCTGATGGTGGGAAAGATTGAAGGCAGGAGGAGAAGGGGATGACACAGGATGAGATGGTTGGATGGTATCACCGATGTGATGGACATAAGTTTGAGTAGGCTCTGGGGTTTGATGACGGACAGGGAAGACTGGTGTGCTAGGGTCCATGGGGTCACAAAGAGTTGGACATGACTGAGCAACTGAACTGAAATGACTGATCCTATTAAATTAGTTTCCTCTTTCTATTAAATAGTCCTAGTTGTTTATTCATTTTACTAAACTATCTTCAAATTCTGAATAATATTACAATAAGAGGTTTGTATGTAATCTCGTGTTGATATTGCATATTTGGCAGTAAGACAGAGAGACTGATTCATTCCACAAGCAAATTTTGAGTCCATAGGGTCACAAGGAGTCAGACATGACAGAGCAACTGAACTGCACTGAACTCTCAAATGGCTGAGAGACGTTTCAGCTACACTATATGTTTTAGATAAAAGTGAATGCAAAGTATGACAAGTATTTAAAATTGTCAAGTATGAATTGTGTTGAATTTCTTTGCATTATTCTTGTACCTTTTTTGCAATATGGAAATTTTCTATTAGTTTTAAATTACTAAAAAATAAAATGCTAAAAAGTAAAGATATAATGTGTGATACCTACTAAAAAACAAGAAATAAATCTAACAGAGACACAGAAACTTTGGGAAGAGAAATTATAAACATTTATTAAAAACATTAAATAGAACTTAGAAAATGGAGGGAAATACCATGTCCATAAATAGAAAGATTTAATATCATAAAGGTAAACAGTATAAGGAGAGAGAACACTAACAGAATGCAATAGCCTTGCCGAATTGAGAAGACAGATATTGACTAAAATTTGCACACTATACTAGAAAAGAGGGAGAAATGTAGAGAAAGAGCTCCAGAAATCTGAATATAGAATCTCCTTAAGTCTTTGGCTAAAGAGTAAGCTATGCATTCAGAGAGTATGATTCCATCAGACCAAACAAAAGACTACTGTGGAAAGAACAACTCCTAACAAACTAAAGCTGGAACTTTGCACCACTGGAACTTGCGCAGGGCAGACAAGCTCAAGTGTAGAAAGCTCATTAGACACCAAAGGCATCCAGTAGAGATCCCAGAAAAGTCAACCTGAGTAGTAGAACTAAACTATCCCTAGAACAGGGTTACTCTAAACCTGTCCTAATGACACATTTCCAAAAGTTTTAATAGGATCAAGATGATTTAGAAGAAATGCAGCTACCTTTCAAAAAATTGTTGTGTTCTTTTAAAACACAGCAAAATCCAAACATCAACATCACGGTGTACATTATGCAGCATTTACTTAAGGAGCACCAAACATGTGAAGAACAGGAAACCCATAACCAGCAAATAAATCAGTGAATAAAAACAGATCCAGAAGGGACAACAATGATGGAACTGACACATAAGGACTTTATAACAACTACTGTATCAAGGTTTTAAAGGAAAATGTAAACAACAGAAATGTAATAGAATGAGAATTAATATTGTGGAATCTGAGCAGGTGGATGTGTACATTTGAATGCACCTGTCAAGGTGCAGATGTCAACACTGGAAATGATACACATTCATTCTCTAAGTCTGAAGGAAAGGAAGGAAGGATGGATGATAAGAGGGATGGGGAGGAATGTGACTGTATCCAATAACTGGTAAGAAAACTCACATCAGATGGCCTTTTTATGAGTATAAGCTTCATAGTAAAAATTTTTTAGATCTTCTGGAATTAAGAGGAATAAAGTAGATGGACTTGGAAACAAATGATAACACAAAACAAACAAATATAGGATGATATGAAAGACACAAACTGCCTTTAGACCTAGTTAATTTCCAGCAGAAAATTCTAACATATCACATGGCCCTTTTAATCAGAGTTTTAAAATCAGCAAGGCTGATATGTTACCAGGTCTGTCAATAGACAGAATCAAGGGTGTTAGTTAAGCCAAGTTATGTGGAAAAAACTCAGGATATAAATGGCACAGTGGAATACTAGGAAAAAATAAAGGTCTTAGAGATTATAGAAATGGAAAAGTTGATTCAAGAAAATTGGGGGAATGGCAACAAGACAGATGACTTGCCCACCAAGTTCAGTTCAATTCAGTCACTCAGTTGTGTCCAATTCTTTGCAACCCCATGGACTGTAGCATGCCTGGCTTCCCTATCCATCACCAACTCCCAGAATTTGCTAAAACTCATGCCCATTGAGTCGATGACGCCATTAAACCATCTAAATCCTCCGTTGTCCCCTTTTCTCCTGCCTTCAATCTTTCCCAGCATTAGGATCTCCTCCAATGAGAAAGTTCTTCATATCAGGTGGCCAAAGTATTGGAGTTTCAGCTTCAGCATCAGTCCCTCCAATGAATATTCAGGACTGATTTCCTTTACGATTGACTGGTTTGATCTCCTTGCAGTCCAAGGGACTCTCAAGAGTCTTCTCCAACCCCACAGTTCACAAGCATCAGTTCTTTAGTGCTCAGCCTTCTTTATGGTCCAACTCTCACATCCATACATGACTACTGAAAAAACTATAGCTTTGACTAGATGGACGTTTGTTGGCAAAGTAATGTCTCTGTTTTTTAATATGCTGTCTAGGTTGGTCGTAGTTTTTCTTCCAAGGAGTAAATGTTTTTTAATTTCATGGCTACAGTCACTATCTGCAGTGATTTTGGAGCCCAAGAAAATAAAGTCTGTCACTCTTTCCCCACCTATTTGCCATGATGTGATGGGATCGGATGCCACAATCTTAGTTTTCTCAAGATTCTTTGTTGGTTTTAAGCCAACTTTTTCACTCTCCTCTTTCACTTTCATCAAGGGGCTTGTTAGTTCCTCTTCACTTTCTGCCATGATGGTGGTGTTATCTGCATATCTGAGGTTATTGATATTTCTCACAGAAATCTTGATTCTAGTTTGTACTTCATCCAGCCCAGTATTTCATGTGACTTTGAGGAGATTCCCCAAGTTCAAGGACAAAGGAGAAGCCCCAGCAAGATGTAGGAGGAGCAAAATTGCATTTAGAATCAAATCCCATACCTGCCAGAGACACTCAGACAAACCTTGTACACACCAGGACCCAGAGACCCCACAGAGAGTGAGACAGAACACTGTTTGAGTGTCTCCTGCAGAGGTACGGGTCAGCAGTGGACTGCTGCAGGGGCAGAGGTTCTGGGTGCAGCAGACCTGAGTTATGGCATAAGCCCTCTTGGAGGAGGTCACCATGAACCCCTCCACAGAGCTGCCAGAACTTACACAGGGCTGGGAAACAGACTCTTGTAGGGCACAAACAACCTTGTGTGCACCAGGTCCCAGGAGACAGGAGCAGTGACCCCACAAGAGATTGACCCACACTTGCCTGTGAGTGTCCAGGAGTCTCTGGCACATGGCCAGAGTCAATGATGGCCTGCAGCAGGGTTGGGGGCACCGAGTGTAGCTGTGTGTGCAAGGGACCTTTTGAAAAAGGTTGAAGTTATCTTCATTACCTGCACCATAGTTTGGCCTCAGGTCAAAAAACAGGAAGGGAACAGAGAATTGGATTAAAGATTTACTGAGCATGGCCCCACCCATCAAAACAAGACCCAGTTTCCCCCTCAGTCAGTCTCTCCCATCAGGAAGCTTCCATAAGCCTCTTCTCCATCAGAGGGAAGACAGACTGAAAATCACAAACACAGAAAACTAACCAATCTGATCACATGGACCACAGCTTTCTCTAACTCAATGAAACTATGAGCCATGTGTGTAGGGCCACCCAAGACAGACGGGTCATGATGGACAGTTCTGACAAAACGTGGTCCACTGGAGAAGGGAATGGCAAACCATTTCAGTATTCTTGCCTTGAGAACTCCATGAACAGTATGAAAAGGCAAAAAGATAGGACACTGAAAGATGAACTCCCCAGGTCAGTAGGTGCCCAACATGCTACTGGAGATCAGTGGAGAAATAACTCCAGAAAGAATGAAGAGGAGCCAAAGCAGAAACAACACCCACTTCTGCATGTGACTGGTGATGGAAATAAAGTCTGATGCTGTAAAGAGCAATATTGACTAGGAACCTAGAATGTTAGGTCCATGACTCAAGGCAAATTGAAAGTGGTCAAACAGGAGATGGCAAGAGTGAACATAGACATTTTAGGAATCAGAGAACTAAAATGTATTGGAATGGGTGAATTTAACTCAGATGACCATGATATTTACTACTGTGGAAAAGACTCCCTTAGAAGAAAAGGAGTAGCTATCATAGTCAACAAAACATTCTGAAATGCAGTACTTGGATGTAATCTCAAAAACAACAGAACAATCTCTATTTGTTTCCAAGGCAAACGATTCCATATCACAGTAATACAAGTCTGTGCCCCGACCAGAAGTTGAAGTTGAATGCTTCTATGAAGACCTATGGGGCTTCCCTGAGGGCTCAGAGGTTAAAGCATCTTCCCGCAATGTGGGAGACCTGGGTTCGACCCCTGGGTTGGGAAGATCCTCTGGAGAAGGAAATGGCAAGCCACTCTGGTATTCTTGCCTGGAGAATCCCATGGACAGAGGAGCCTGGTGGGCTACAGTCCACGAGGTCACAAAGAGTCAGACACGACTGAGTGACTTGACTTACATGAAGACCTACAAGACTTTCTAGAACTAACACCCAAAAAAGATGTCCTTTTCATCGTAGGGCACTGGAATGCAAAAGTAGGAAGTCAAGAAATCTAATCTGTGGAATAAAAGGCAAATTTGACCTTGGACTACAGAATGAAGCAGGGCAAAAGCTAATAGAGTTTTGCCAAGAGAATGCACTGGTCATAGCAAGCACCCTCTTCCAACAACACAAGAGAAGACTCTACAGATAGACATCACCAGACGGTAAACACAGAAATCAAATTGATTATATTCTTTGCAGTCAAAGATGGAGAAGCTCTATACAGTCAGCAAAAACAAGACCAGAAGATGAATGTGGCTCAGATCATGAACTCCTTATTGTCAAATTCAGGCTTAACTTGAAGAAAGAAGGGAAAACCACTAGATCATTCAATTATGACCTAAATCAAATCCCTTATCAAATAGAGTGGAAGTGAGAAATTTATTCAAGGGATTAGATCTGATAGACCAAGTGACTAAAGAACTATGGGGGGAGGTTCGTGACATTGTACAGGAGGCAGGTATCAAGACCATCCTCAAGAAAAAGAAATGCAAAACGCAGTATGGTAGTCTGAGGAGGTCTTATAAACAGCTGTGAAAAGAAGAGAAGTGAAAGGCAAAGGAGAAAAGGAAAGATAAACTCATTGGAATGCAGAGTTCCAAAGAATAGCAAGGAGAGATAAGAAAGTCTTACTCTGATCAGTGCAAAGAAATAGAAGGAAACAATAGAATGGAAAAGACTAGAGATCTCTTCAAGAAAATTAGAAAGAGCAAGGGAACATTTCATGCAAAGGTGGGCACAATAAAAGACAGAAAGGGTATGAACCTAACAGAAGCAGAAGATATGAAGAAAAGTTGTCAAGTATACACAGACAGACTATACCAAAAAGATCTTCATGACCCAGATAACCACGATCATATGATCATTCACCTAAAGCCAGACATCCTGGAATGTGAAGTCCAGTGCATCTTAGGAAGCATCACTACAAACAAAGCTACTGAAGGAGATGGAATTCCAGTTAAGCTATTCCAAATTCTAGAAGATGATGCTGTGAAAGTGTTGCACTCAATATGCCAGCAAATTTGGAAAA
Organism: Cervus canadensis; assembly: GCF_019320065.1. Lineage (NCBI taxonomy): Eukaryota > Metazoa > Chordata > Mammalia > Artiodactyla > Cervidae > Cervus > Cervus canadensis. Next base: position 58,473,614 of record NC_057407.1, on the reverse strand, counting down.
CTCAGCAGTGGCCACAGGGCTGGAAAAGGTCAGTTTTCATTCCAATCCCAAAGAAAGGCAATGCCAAAGAATGTTCAAACTACTGCACAATTGCACTCATCTCACATGGTAGAAAAGCAATGCTCAAAATTCTCCATACCAGGCTTCAAGAGTATGTGAACCATGAACTTCCAAATGTTCAAGCTGGATTTAGAAAAGGCAGAGGAACCAGAGATCAAAGTCCAACATCCACTGGATGATCAAAAAAGCAAGAGAGTTCCAGATAAACATCTACTTCCACTTTATTGATGATGCCAAAGCTTTTGACTGTGTGGATCACAATTAACTGTGGAAAATCTGAAAGAGACAGGAATACCAGATCACCTGACCTGCATCCTGAGAAATCTGTGTGCAGGTCAAGAAGCAACAGTTAGAACTGGACATAGACAACAGACTGGTTCCTAATAGGAAAAGGAGTACGTCAAGGCTGTATATTGTCACCCTGCTTATTTAAGCTATATGCAGGGTACATCATGAGAAACGCTGGGCTGGATGAAGCACAAGCTGGAATCAACATTGCCGGGAGAAATATCAATAATCTCAGATATGCAGATGACACCACCCTTATGGCAGAAAGTGAAGAAGAACTAAAGAGTCTCTCCTTGAAGTGAAAGAGGAGAGTGAAAAAGTTGACTTAAAACTCAACATTTAGAAAACTAAGATCATGGCATCTAGTCCCATCACTTTATGGCAAATAGATGCGGTACAATGGAACCAGTGAGAAACTATTTTGGGAGGCTCCAAAATCACTGCAGATGGTGACTCCAGCTGTGAAATTAAAAGAGGCTTGCCCCTTGGAAGAAAAGTTATGTTGAACCAGACAACATATTAAAAAGCAGAGACATTACTTTGCCAACAAGGGTCCATCTAGTCAAGATACGGTTTTTGCAGTAGTCATGTATGGATGTGAGAGTTGGACCATAAAGAAGGCTGAGTGCTGAAGAATTGATGCTCTTGAACTGTGGTGTTGGAGAAGACTCTTGAGAGTCCCTTGGACTGCAAGGAGATCAAACCAGTCTATCCTAAAGGATAGTCCTGAGTGTTCATTGGAAGGACTGATGTTGAAGCTGAAACTCCAATACTTTGGCCACTTGATGCAAATAACTGATTCATTGGAAACGACCCTGATGGTGGGAAAGATTGAAGGCAGGAGGAGAATGGATGACAGAGGATGAGATTGTTGATGGCATTACCGATCAATGGACATGAATCTGAGCAAACCCTGGGTGTTGGTGATAGACAGGGAGGCCTGGCATGCTGCAGTCCATGGGGTTGTGAAGAGTCAGACACGACTGAGCGACTCAACTGACTAGCTGACTGACTCTGCCTATAAATTAAACAAGCAGGGTTTCAATATACAGCCTTAAGGTACTCCTTTCCCAAGTTGGAACCAGTCTGTTGTTCCGTGTCCAGTTCTAACTGTTGCTTCTTGACCTCCATATCAATTTCTCAGGAGGCAGGTAAGGTGGTCTGGTATTCCCATCTCTTTAAGAATTTTCCAGTTTGTTGTGATCCACAGAGTCAAAGGATTTCGCATAGTCAATAAAGCAGAAGTAGTAGTTTCTCTGGATATCTCTTGCTTTTTCAATGATCCAACAGATGTTAGCAATTTGATCTTTGCCTTTTCTAAATCCAGCTTGAACATCTGGAAATTCATGGATCACATTCTGTTGGAGCCTTGCTTGGAGAATTTTGAACATTAGTTTGCTACCATGTGAGCTGAGTGCAATTGTGCTATAGTTTGAACATTCTTTGGCATTGTCTTTCTTTGGGATTGGAATGAAAACTGACCATTTCCAGGCTTGTGGCCACTCCTCAGTTTTCCAAATTCGCTGGCATATTGAGTGCAGCACTTTCATAGCATCATCTTTTAGAAGTTGAAATAGCTTAACTGGAATTCCATCACCTTCAGTAGCTTTATTTGTAGTGATGCTTTCTAAGATGCACTGGACTTCGCATTCCAGGATGTCTGATTCTAGGTGAGTGATCACACCATCATGGTTATCTGGGTCATGAAGATCTTTTCTGTATAGCTCTTCTGTGTATTCTTGCCACCTCTTCTTAATATCTTCTGCTTCTGTTAGATCCATACCATTTCTATTCTTTATTGTGCCCATTTTTGCATGAAATGTTCCCTTGCTATCTCTAATTTTATTGAAGAGATCTCTAGTCTTTCCCACTCTATTGTTTTCTTCTATTTCTTTGCATTGATCACTTAGGAAGACTTTCTTATCTCTCCTTTATCTTCTTTGGAATTCTGCATTCAGATGGGTGTATTTCCTTTTCTCTTTTGCCTTTTGCTTCTCTTCTTTTCTTAGGTATTTGTAAGGCCTCCTCAGACAACCATTTTGCCTTTATTGCATTTCTTTTTATTTTTCCTGCCTCCCAAATCTATTAAGAAACCTTCATCCTTTAGCATAAAGTTTACTTTTCTGTTTAAATTCTAAAACTTTTAAATTCATTCAACCTGATCCTTCACCTTTTATGAAGCTGGTAGTTTTCTCAAGTTTTTTACTGGAAGCAGTTTTAATAAAAAGAGGAGGGGACATGCTAGTTAATAGTGAAGTTCCAATGAGAAGAAAAGAATGCAGTAAAGAGAAACCTGGGAATGTGTCGTTTATTATTTCAGCTGAGATTGCTTTACATGCCACACCTTGCACACACCTGGCCATGTAACTCTGAGATGGGTGTGACACCACTTGTCCCAGGATGAGTTCAGGCAAAGACTCTTCCTGAACCCCTGTCAAATTTACTGCACAAAGTCTTGAGTTTAAGCCAAATCCCCTAAAAGGAAAGTCTTCACTCACTTAATAAGCTCAGTTTCCCCACTTTGTCATCAGTTGCCCTTAGAAGACTGAATGGGGGAAAAAATATTGCTATTGTAATCCCTGGGTGTGTCTGGGATGGAAGCTGGGAGCAGAGAAGGAAGGTGAAGAGGAAGGATGCCTGCTATTTGGTTGTCTGTATCCAGGGAGTTAATCCCTTTCTTTGAACAAGTCAAAATGATTTGACAGCTATAATTAAGAAATAGGTTCCATCTTAGAACTGAAAACCAGATAATAAGTACATTTCCAACTCTCCTGCTTGAACATAAAACATCATTATCTGTCCTTTATTTTCATCTGTGTGTGGGTTTCCACAAATGAAGCAACAAAATTCTCAAAGCTCTCCCTCTCGTCCAGAGTCACATAACAATGGGAGGTAGTAACCAGGTCACAGAATAGTTGTGACCTTCAGTGGCCACTCAAGGTTCTAAAGTTCACTTGTACTTTAGGGGCAGGAATGGGCTCCTCAATACAGCCTAAACCTGCATCTTTGCGCCCACTCTGAAAAGGTTTAGAGGAGGGGTGTGTAAAGATGAGATTCGGTGTGGGGATTGTGCGGTATGCAGTTTCTAGCTCACAGGTTTTAACAAAACCTTTCAATCATCCATATCAGTTGTATTCCATTTGCCATTTAATATGTTATTATAATGCTTCGAACAAGGCTTCATAAGCAGAGTCTCTAAAACTATGTGACCTCACACAAATAATAGTTTAATGATATAGTAATCTGTGGCATTCAAGATTTATAATCAAATGTTTACTTTTAAAATACAAAATAAATTTAGTGAATGATGTCAGTGAAAATGGCGGAGTAAAGAAATCCAAAAATCCTCTTCTCATAAAAACAATGAGAATACTGAAAAAAATTGCCAGAATTAATATTTTCAGAACTCTGGGCATTAACCAAAATTCTTTCAGCAATCTAGGAAACAGTTATTCTTCAAATAACTGCTGACTTTCAGGAAGAACAGCAAAAATGTGGCATTTCAATGTGATCCCTCCTATCCCACTTCCCAACTCTACAGTAGCCTGGAAAACAGCCTGCAGTCACTGTGGAAGCCAGCAATCTGACAGCCACTGGAGGAAGAAGAGCATGGGTGGAGCTCCTTCAGAGCCCCATTTTCAGATTATTGTCAGTATTTGACCTTCCTAGTGGTTCCTTGGAAGATCTTACGTATAAGACTGGCTATTTAACCAGACTTGGAGATTGCCCAGCGCAGAGCCTTTTCTCCGGGGATGTTTGTCAAAGACTGTCAAAGAAAGAGAGAGAGAGAGAGAAGACTCTAAAAAAAGAAAGAAAGAAAGAGAGAAACAAAAGAGGGGACATCACTACCTAACCTACAGAGGAACAAGAATACTATAAAAATATATGCTAACAAATAAGATAATGTACATGAAATGGAGAGATTCACAGAAAAACACAAGCTACCGAAACTGATTCTAGAAGAACTAGACAATCTAAACAGACTTACAGCAAGTGAAAAGATTGAATGAATAATTTTAAAAACCTACCCACAAAGACAGGCTCGGGTCCATATAATTTCCCTGTTGAATCCTACCAGGCATTTAAAGGAGAATTGATACTAATTCTTCAAAACTCTTCCAGAAAAATGAAAAGGAGTGAATACCTCTCTATTCGTCTTGTTGTTGTTCACTCACCAAGACATGTCTGACTGTTTGTCACCCTATGGACTGTAGCATGCCAGGCTCAATTCATCTTACAATGTCAGTATTATCTTCATACCAGAACCACTCAAAGACATCAGAAGGAAATAAAACTCCAGGCCAATATCTCTCATGGATATGGATACAAAATTATTCAACAAAATAGTAGCAAACTATATCCAGCAACATATGAAAGGAATTATACATTATACCAAAGTGTGATTTATGTCAAGTATGCAAGGCTGGTCTGGAAATCAATTAACACAATGCACCATATTAATATTTTTTTCAATGACAAGATCATCTGAATAAATGCAAAAAGCTTTTGACAAAATCCAATATCCTTTCATAATAAAGGCACTCAACAAACTAGGGACATTCTCATCTTGATAAATGGCATCTATAAACAACCACAACTAGCATCACATATCATGGTTCAGGACTGGATGCTCTTTATTTAATATCAGGAATAAGACAAAGATGCCATTCTTGCCACTTCTACTCAACAGTGTCCTAGAGGGATTTGAGACAGTACAATTAGGAAAGAAAAAGAAATAAAAGTCATTTAGACTGAAAAAGAAGAAGTAAAACTATCTCTGTTCACATATAACATGCTCTTGTATTAAATATATAGACAATCCTATGGAATCCACTAAGAACAATTAGAACTAATAAATGAGTTCAGCAAGTTTGTGGGATATAAAAATCAATTATATTTCTAGACACTTGTAATACACAATTTAAAAATAAATAAGGAAAAAAGTTCAGTTACAATAACATCAAAAAGAATAAAATACTTAGGAATAAATTTAACAAAATAAGTACCTGAATGCTTTTACACTGAAAACTACAAAACAATGTCGAAAGAAATTTAAGAATATCTAAAAGATGAAAAAATAGCACATATTCATAGATCAGAAAACTTAACATTTTTAGAAGAGTAACACTACTCAAATTAATCTGCAGATTCAGTGTGCAATCCCTATGAGAATTTCAGTTTATTTTTTTGAAGAAATTGACAAGTTGATTCTAAAATTCATATGGAACTGCAAGTGATCCATAACATTACCTCATATTTGATCGCTTCTTAGATGCAACACCAAAAGCACAACCAGCAAAAGAAAAACATATATATATATATATAAAAGATAAATTGAACTATTAAAATTTTAAACTTTTGTGCATCAAAAATACAATCAAGAAAGTGAAAAGCAACCCAAAGAATCATAGAAAATATCTGCAAATCATGTATCACATAAGGATCTAGTATTCAGAACATACAAAGAATTCCTACAATCTAACAACAAAAATACAAAGTACTCAATTAAAAACTGGATGAAAGATTTAAATAGACATTTCTCCAAAGAAAATATACAAATGGACAATAAGCACATGAAAAAATAATCATCCACATTAACCATTAAGGAACTGCAAACCAAAGCCACAAAGAAATACCACTTCACACCCACTAGGATGACTACAACAAAATGGATAATGGAAATTAAACATCAGCAAGGATATGTAGAAATCAGACCTCATAGATTGCTGGCTGGAGGGTAAATAATGCAGTCACAATGGAAAACAGTTTGGCAGTTACTCAAAAGGTTAAACATAAAGATATCATATGACTCTGCAATTCCATTTCTAAGTATATACCCAGAAGGTTTGAAGACATGTGTCTACATAAAAACTTGTGCATAAAGTTTTTACGCATTTGTGCATTGCAGCTTTGTTCATAATAGCCTCAAATTGGAAACAAACATTCACCAATAGTTAAAAGGGTAAACCAACTGTGATAGACCCATACAACAGAGATTATTATTCAACCAGGAAAAGGAATACTTCATTCAACTATGTGGATGAACTTGGAAAACATTATGCTAAATGAAAGAAGTCAAACACAAAGAGCATATATTATATGATTTCATTCATATGAAATGTGCAAAACAGGCAAAACCATACAGAGAGAAAGCTGAATAATGGTTGCTATGGGCTGGGGACAGGAGATGAGTGTGGAGTGACTGCTAACAGATATCAAGCTTCTTTGGGGGATAATGAAACTACTACTCTGGAATTAGATAACAGTGATAGTTGCTCGACTTTGTGAAAATACTAGAAACCACCTTGTTGTTGTTCAGTTAGTTATGTCTGACTCTTTGTGAACCCATGAACTGCAGCATGCCAGGCTTCCCTGCCCTTCACTATCTCCCAGAGCTTGCTCAAATTTATGGCCATTGAGTCTCTGATGCCATCCTGTCATCTGGTCCTCTGTCATTCCCTTCTCCTCTCACCTTCAATCTTTGCCAGCATCAGGGTCTTTTCAAATGAGTCAGTTCTTCGCATCAGGTGGCCAAAGTATTGTAGCTTCAGCATCAGCATCAGCCCTTCCAATGAATATTCAGGACTGATTTCCTTTAGGATGGATTGGTTTGATCTCTTTGCAGTCCAAGAGACTCTCAAGAGTCTTCTCCAACACCATAGATCAAAAGCATCAATTCTTCAGCATTCAGCCTTCTTTATGGTCCAACACTCACATCTATATATGACTACTGGAAAAACCATAGCTTTGACTAGATGGACCTTTGTTGGCAAAGTGATGTCTCTGCTTTTTAATATGCTGTCTAGGTTGGTCAAAGCTTTTCTTCCAAGGAGCAGGCATCTTTTAATTTCATGGCTGAAGTCACCATTTGCAGTAATTTTGGAACCCCCAAAAATAAAGTCTCTCACTGTTTCCACTATTTCCCCATCTATTTGCCATGAAGTGATGGGAACAGATGCCATGATCTTAGTTTTCTGAATGTTGAGTTTTAAGCCAATGCTTTCACTCTCCTCTTTCACTTTCATCAAGAGATTTTTTAGTTCCTCTTCGCTTTTTGCCATAACGGTGGTGTTATCTGTGTATCTGAGGTTATTGATATTTCTCTTGAAAATATTGATTCCAGTTTGTGCTTCATCCAGCCTGGCATTTCATATGATGTATACTCTGCATATAAGTTAAATAAACAGGATGACAAAATATAGCCCTGACATACTCCTTTCCCAATTTAGAATCAGTCCTCTGTCCCATGTCTCATTCTAGCTGTTGCCTCTTGACCTGCCTACAGGTTTTTCAGGGGGCAGGTAGGTCTGGTATTCCCATCTCTAAAAGAATTTTCTACAGTTTGTTATGATCCACACAGTCAAATGATTTAGTGCTGTCAGTGAAGCAGAAGTAGATGTTTTTCTGGAATTCTCTTGCTTTTTCTATTATCCATCAGATGTTGGCGATTTGATCTCTGCTTTTTCTAAATCCAGCTTGTTCATCTGGAATTTCTCAGTTCATGTACTGTTGAAGCCTTGCTTCAAAAATTTTCAGCATTGCTTTGCTAGCATGTGAGATGAGTACTATTGTGCAGTAGTTTGAATATTCTTTGATATTACTGCTGCTACTGCTAAGTCACTTCAGTCGTGTCTGACTCTGTGCGACCCCATCCCTGGGATTCTCCAGGCAAGAACACTGGAGTGGGTTGCCATTTCCTTCTCCAATGCATGAAAGTGAAAAGTGAAAGTGAAGTCGCTCAGTCATGTCCGACTCTTCGCGACCCCATGGACTGCAGCCTACCAGGCTCCTCTGTCCATGGGATTCTCCAGGCAAGAGTACTGGAGTGGGGTGCCATTGCCTTCTCCATCTTTGACATTAAGTGGCATTGAAAAAATCACTTAATGCAATTTAAAAATGAGTTTAGCTTTAAAGTGTGTCAAGCTAATACTACTTAAAAAAATGTTACACTCTCTTTTGCTCTTTCAATTATAGTCACCTTTTGTCAAAGTTGATTCCAAGGCAAAATTTTTATCCCTGGACAGGAAGTTTTCTTTCACCAACTTGGGATCTCTGATTCTATTTTAGAACTTAAACAAAAACTTATCAGCTGGATAAGTAAAGACATCCAAGCAAAATTCAGCAGGTTTAAATATTTAATCTATTTCTCAAACCATGGCTAAAATTGCTACTGGTATGTTTGGGTTCTTAATTTAGAGTCAGAATTCTCTTTATTCTATTTATTTTCATTCTTAGGAGGATTTTAATTTTTCAAACTGTCTCCATATGTAAAGAACAGACTTTTGGACTCTGTGGGAGAAGGTGAGGACAGGATGATTTGAGGGAATAGCATTGAAACATGTATATTATCATATGTGAAATAGATCGCCAGTCCGGCTTCGATGCACGAGACAGGGTGCTCAGGGCTGGTGCACTGGGATGACCCTGAGGGATGGGATGGGGAGGGAGGTGGGAGGGGGGTTCAGGATGGGGAACACATGTACACCCATGGCTGATTCATGTCAATATATGGCAAAAGCCACTACAATATTGTAAAGTAATTAGCCTCCAGTTAAAATAAATAAATTTAAAAAGTAATAAAAATAAAAAATAAAAGTGTCTTCATAAATCTAAGAACTTAATTTTTCTCATCCTTTGGTTAGGTATACTTGAGGAATCAGACTTTAACCCTGCATCAGTGGATGTGTCAGACTTAAGGCAGAAAAATGTTTCTTGAATCTGAATTGATTTTTTTTTAATGTGTTTTTAGTCTGACTTTTAAAATGCCTACCTCTTCTTCTCAATTCCTATTTGACATTTGCACACACAAGCATCTTCCAAACAATTACTGAGTCTACTTTTAGTAACAGAATTATTATCTAAAATGCAAGTATTTTGAAGAGGAAGAGAGATGCAACATAATCAAAGAGAAAGTAACAAGTCAATGCAATCATAATTTACTTCACATAAAAAAGAATGACTAGGTGCTCGCTTCGGCAGCACATATACTAGAATTGGAATGATACAGAGAAAATTAGCATGGCTCCTGCACAGGAATGACATGCAAATTCATGAAGCCTTCCATATTTTTTTCTGTTTTCACTTTGCTTATGGGTGTATATGTGTATGAGCATATACCATTATTTTAATTACTATTTGTCTGATTTTGTAACTGTCATGGGTCTGGGGTTCACCTTTCGTTTCTCATTTTTGGATATTTGTTTTACTCTCCCTTAATGCCATAACAAACCATTTGTGGAATATTTATTCCTGACCAGAGATCAAACCCTGAGCCTTTGGAGTGGGAACACTGACTCCAAGACCCTAGACTACCAGAGAACTAACCCTAGGGAGTATCAAATAGTGAGAACTCACACAAAGGAAACCAGATGAACACAAGACCCAGCATCACCCAACCACCAGTGGCACCCTGTGCAGGATGTCTCGTCTACACAACAAACAAAACAAAAATACAAACCCAATCATCAGCAGACAGGATTACCACCCCACTCAGCCTTTCCCATCAGAGGAAAAGCAAATGAACAAAAACTCAGCACAAATTTCACCCTATATGAAACTCACACAAACCACTGGACCAAGCTTAGGAGGGCAGAAACCAAAAGGAAGAATTCAACCTTCTTCAAGAAAAGAATACAACTTTCCTTAAAGCCTGGGGAAAGAAGACCTCAAACATAATAACTTTAAAAAAAAATGAAAAGGCAGAGAAATACTGCAAAAATGAAGGAGCAAACTAGAAACACAGAAGTCCAGATAAATGAAGAGGAAATAGGAAAATTACCTGAAAAAGAATTCAGAATAATGACAGCAAAGATAATCAGAAACCTTGAAAACATAATGGAGAAAATGCAAGAATCAATTAACAAAGACCTAGAAGAATTAAAGAATAAACATTCAGAGACAAACAACACAATTATTGAAATTAAAAATACTCTACAAGGAATCAATAGCAAAATATCTGAAGCAGAAGAATGAATCAGTGACCTAGAAGATAAAATGGTGGAAATAACTTCTGAAGAGCACAATAAAGTAAAAAGAATGAAAAGAGCTGAGGACAGTCTCAGAGACCTCTGGGACCATATCAGATGCACCAACATTCGAGTTATAGGGGTCCCAGAAGAAGAAGAGAGAAAGAAAGGGTATGAGAAAATTTTTTAAGAGATTGTAGTTGAAAATTTCCCCAACATGGAAAAGGAAATAGCCAATCAAGTCCAAGAGGCACAGAGAGTCCCATACAGCATAAAAACAAGGAAAAACATGCCAAGACACATACTAATCAAACTAACAAAGACTAAACACAAAGAAAGAATATTAAAAGCATCAAGGGAGAAGCAGCACGTAACATAAAGGGAAACCACATACACTTAACAGCTGATCTTTCAGCAGAAACTCTGCAGGCCAGAAGGGAAAGGCAGGATATATTTATAGTACTGAAAGAGAAAAATCTACAACCAAGATACTGTACCCAGCAAGAATCTCATTCAAAATTGAAGGAGAAATAAAAAACTTTTCAGACAAGCAACAGTTAAGAGAATTCAGTACCACCAAACCAGCTTTACAACAAATGTTAAAGGGACTTATATAGTCAAGAAATACAAGAGAAGAAAAAAGATCTGCAAAATCAACCCCAAACAATTAAGAAAATGGCAATAGGAATATATATATCAGTGAATTTTTCAAAGTTGCAGGATACAAAATCAATACACAGAAATCACTTGCATTTCTATATACTAACAATGAAAAATCAAAAAGAGAAATTAAAGGATCAATCCCATTCACCACTGCAACAAAAATAATTAAACATCTAAGAATAAACTTACTTAAGGAGACACTCTGATAGACACTTTGATAGACAAAGTGCCTGATGAACTATGGACAGAGGTTCGTGACATTGTACAGGAGACAGAAATCAAGACCATCCCCGAGAAAAAGAAATACAAAAAAGCAAAACGGCTATCTGAAGAGGCCTTACAAATAGCTGTGAAAAGAAGAGACATGAAAAGCAAAGGAGAAAAGGAAAGATATACCTATTTGAATGCAGAGTTCCAAAGAATAGCAAGGAGAGATAAGAAAGCCTTCCTCTGCGATCAATGCAAAGAAATAGAGGAAAACAATAGAATGGGAAAGACTAGAGATCTCTTCAAGAAAATTAGAGATACAAGGGAACATTTCATGCAAAGATGGGCTCAATAAAGGACAGAAATGGTAAGGACCTAACATAAGCAGAAGATATTAAGAAGAGGTGGCAAGAATACACAAAAGAACTATACAAGTAAGATCTTCATGACCCAGATAATCAAGATGGTGTGATTACTCACCTACAGCCAGACATCCTGGAATGTGAAGTCAAGTAGGCCTTAGGAAGCATCACTACGAACAAAGCTAGTGGAGGTGATGGAATTCCAGTTGAGCTATTTCAAATTCTGAAAGATGATGCTATGAAAGTGCTGCACTCAATATGCCAGCAAATTTGGAAAACTCAGCAGTGGCCACAGGACTGGAAAAGGTCAGTTTTCATTCCAACCCCAAGGAAAGGCAATGCCAAAGAATGCTCAAACTACCACACGGTTGCACTCATCTCACATGTTAGTAAAGTAATCCTCAAAATTCTTCAAGCCAAACTTCAGCAACACATGAGCTGTGAACTTCCAGACATTCAAGCTGGTTTTAGAAAAGTCAGAGGAACCAGAGATCAAATTGCCAACATCTGCTGGATCATCAAAAAAGCAAGACAGTTCCAGAAAAACATCTATGTCTGCTTTATTGACTATGACAAAGCCTTTGACTGTGTGGATCACAATAAACTGTGGAAAATTCTGAAAGAGGTTGGAATACCATACCACCTGACCTGCCTCTTGGGAAACCTGTATGCAGGTCAGGAAGCAACAGTTAGAACTGGACATGGAACAACAGACTGGTTCCAAATAGGAAAAGGAGTATGTCAAGGCTGCATATTGTCACCCTACTTGTTTAACTTATATGCAGAGCACATCATGAGAAACGCTGGGTTGGATGAAGCACAAGCTGGAATCAAGATTGCCAGGAGAAATATCAATAACCTCAGATATGCAGATGACACCACCCTTAGGGAGAAAGTGAAGAAGAACTAAAGAGCCTCTTGATGAAAGTGAAAGAGGAGAGTGAAAAAGTTGGCTTAAAGCTCAACCTTCAGAAAACTACGATCATGGCATCCAGTCCCATCACTTCATGGCAAATAGATGGGGAAACAGTGGAAACAGTGGCTGACTTTATTTTTCTGGGCTCCAAGATTGCTGCAGATGGTGATTGCAGCCATGAAATTAAAAGACACTTACTCCTTGGAAGGAAAGTTATGACCAACCTAGACAGCATATTAAAAAGGAGAGACATTACTTTGCCACCAAAGGTCCATCTAGTCAAGGCTATTGTTTTTCCAGTAGTCATGTATGGATGTGAGAGTTGGACTATAAAGAAATCTGAGTGCAGATGAATTGGTGCTTTGAATTGTGGTGTTGAAGAAGACTCTTGAGAGTCCCTTGGACTGCAGGGAGATCCAACCAGTCCAACCTAAAAGAGATCAGTCCTCGGTGTTCATTGGAAGGATTGATGTTGAAGCTGAAACTCCAGTACTTTGGCCACCTGATGCGAAGTGCTGATTTATTGGAAAAGACCCTGATGCTGGGAAAGATTGAGGGCAGGAGGAGAAGGGGACGACAGAGGATGAGATAGTTGGATGGCCTCACCGACTCAATGGACATGAGTTTGGGTAAACTCCGGGAGTTGGTGACGGACAGGGAGGCCTGGCGTGCTGTGGTTAATGGGGTGGCAGGGAGCTGCACACGGTTGAGCAACTGAACTGAACTGAACTGAAGGAGACAAAAGAACTGTACACAGAGAATTATAAGACACTAAAGAAAGAAATCAAAGATGACATAAATATATGGAGGTCTATTCCATGTTCCTCGGTAGGAAGAATCAGTATTGTGAAAATGACTATATTACCAAATGCAATCTACAGATACAATGTGATCCTTATCAAATTACCAAGGGCACTTTTCACAGAACTAGAACAAAAAATTTCACAATTCATATGGAAACTCAAAAGACCCCAAATAGCCAAAGCAGTCTTGGGAAAGAAGAATGGAGCTGGGAGAATCAACCTTCCTGACCTCATGTTATACTACAAAGCTACAGTCATCAAGACAGTACAGTACTGGCACAAAAACAGAAGTACAGACCAATGGAACAAGATAGAAAGACAAGAAATAAACCCATGCACCCATGGGTACCTTGTCTTTGACAAAGGAGACAAGCATATACAATGGGGCAAAGACAGTCTCTTAAATAAATGGTGCTGGGAAAACTGGAAAGCTACATGTAAAACAATGAAATTAGAGCACTTCCTAACACTGTACACAAAGATAAACTCAAAATGGATTAAAGACCTATGTGTAAGACCAGAAACTATAAAACTCTTAGAGGAAAACATAGGCAGAACACTCAATGACATAAATCAAAACAAGATTCTCTATTACCCACCTCCTAGATTAACAGAAATAAAAGCAAAAGTAAACAAGTGGGACCTGATTAAACTTAAAAGCTTTTGCACAGCAAAGAAAACTATAAGCAAGGTGAAAAGACAACTCTCAGAATGGGAGAAAATAATAGCAAATGAAACAACTGACGAAGGTTTAATTTCCAAAATATACAAACAGCTCATACAACTCAATACCAGAAAAACAAACAACTCAATCAAAAAGTGGGGAAAAGACCTAAACAGAAATTTCTCCAAAGAAGACATACAGATGGTTAACAAACACATGAAAAGATGCTCAACATCGCTCATTATTAGAGAAATGCAAATCAAAACTACAATGAGATATCACCACACACCAGTCAGAATGGCCCTCATCAAAATGTCTAAAAACAATAAATGCTGGAGAGAGTGTGGAGAAAAGGGAATGCTCTTGCCCTGCTGGTGGGAATGTAAATTGATCCAGGTACTATGGAAGATGGTATGGAGATTCTTTTAAAAACTAGGAATAGAACCACCGTATGACCCAGCAATCCCACTCCTAGGCATATACCCTGAGGAAACCAAAATTGAAAGAGACACATGTATCCCATTGTTCACTGCAGCACTATTTACAATAGCTAGAACATGGAAACAACCTAGATGTCCATTGACTGATGAATGCATAAAGAAGTTGTGGTGTATTACTCAGCCATAAAAAAATGCATTTAAGTCAGTTCGGATGAGGTGGATGAACCTAGAACCTATTATACCAAGTGAAATGAGTCAGAAAGAGAAAGATAAATACCATATTCTAACACATACATACGGAATCTAGAAAAATGGTACTGAAGAATTTATTTACAGGGCAACAGTGGAAAAACAGACATAGAGAATAGACTTATGGACATGGGGGGAGGGGAGGAGAGGGTGAGATGTATGGAAAGAGTAACATTGAAATGTATATTACCATATGTGAATTAGATATAACCAACAGGAATTTGCTGTGAGGCTCAGGAAACTCAAACAGGGGCTCTGTATCAACCTAGAGGGGTAGATGGGGAGGGAGATGGGAGGGAGGTTCTAAAGGGAGGGGATATATGTATACCCATGGCTGACTCATGTTGAGGTTTGACAGAAAACAGCAAAATTCTGTAAAGCAATTTACTTCAATAAAAAATAAATTAATTTTTAAAAAATCACTAGTACCTATACATAAGTTTCAGAAACTAAAACCCTGGAAATATGTCATTAAACTGCTTCATTTAACAACTTGATTCAGCTTAGGGAAAAAAAGTCTTCACAGTAATCATTTAAAAATATATGTAATGGCGTGATCCCATAGATGAGGTCATGGCAACCCACTTCAGTATTCTTGCCTGGAGAACCCCATGGACAGAGGAGCCTGGTGGGCTACAGTCCATTGGGTTGCAAAGAGTCAGACACGACTAAGCGACTTAGCATGCACACATAATGGGGTGAGCTAATAAGTCATCATCTGAAGAGAGTATATATTATTTATCTAATTTAGTAAACAACAAGATAGGCCAACAGTATAACATCCTGGCATATTAGACTAAAGAGGCAATTTGAAGTTATTTCATACAACCTTTGCCTAAATTACCAGGGACTTTTATTTATCATCCCTTTAATGTGAGATAGAGTCTACTTCAATGATACATGACAAAAAAAATCATGATAATATTTCTTTAGTTCATTTCCGGCATAATAGAGATTAAATTGCCAACATTCATTGGATCATAGAGAACACAAAGTAATTCCAGAAAAATTTCTACTTCTGCTTCATTGACTGCACCGAAGCCTTTGATTGTGTGGATCACAAACTGTGAAAAATTCTTAAAGAGATGAGACTATCAGACCACCTTACCTGCCTCCTGAGAAACCTGTATGCAGGTCAAGAAGCAACAATTAGAACAAAACATGGAACAATGGACTGGTTCCAAATTGCGAAAGGCATACATCAAGGCGGTATACTGTCACTCTGTTCAGGACAAGCAGATCCATACAAACAGAAAGCTGAATAATGGTTGCCAGCAGGTCCTCAGAGCTGGTCCTGTGGATGTGGTAAGCCTGCCCTAAGGGAGCAAGTAGACCAGCTGGCTTCCTGAATCCTTCCACCCCAGGAAGGACTCTGGTTGAGCTACTGTGGGTCAGCACTTAAGAGGACACTCTTACATGCTGATCAACCAATCTCCAGGCTTCATGACCTTGATGTGTCAAAATGAAAGAACAAAATGAATCAGATTAAATGAACTGTGGTGATCCTTGAATAAAGTAAGACATAGAATTAGCTTGGGCTTCTCTGGTGGCTCAGATGGCAAAGAATCTGCCTGCAATATGGGGACCCAGATTTGATCCCTGGATTGGGAAGGCATCTTCCCCAGGTTTGATCCCTGGAGGATAAAATGGCAACCCACTCCAATATTCTTGTCTTCTGGAGAATCCCACGGACAGAGGAGCCTGGTGTGCTACAGCCCAGAGGGTCACAAAGAGTCCAACACATGTGAGTGACTAATGCTAGCTATGCTACTAGAATTGACTTGAAATTTATCCAAAGCCAGTGAATTGATAAGTTGCACTTATTACGAAGGTTAACATGTGCAACATTGTCTTCAATCATTTCCTTAATATCACATTAATATTAGTAAAGAGGAATGAAATTCCTAGTAAATATCTGGTATGCACTGCATGTGAGCCAAATAATTTAGTCTTCCTGAGCCTTATTGCCAAATTCAGACTTAAATTGAAGAAAGTAAGGAAAACCGCTAGATCATAATGATGTGACTTAAATCAAATCCTTTACAGCTATACAGTGGAAGTGACAAATAGATTCAAGGGGTGTGATCTGATAGACAGATTGCCTGAAGAACTATGGGTGGAAGTTCACTTTTGTACAAGAGGCAGGGATCAAGACCATCCTCAAGAAAAAGAAATGCAAAAAAGCAATATGGTTGTCTGAGGAGGTCTTACAAATGGCTAAGAAAAGAAGAGAAGTGAAAGGCAAAGGAGAAAAGGAAAGGTATACCCATTCGAATGCAGAGTTCCAAAGAATAGCAAGGAGAGATAAGAAAGCCTTCCTCTGTGGTCAGTGCAAAGAAATGGAGGAAAACAATAGAATAGGAAAGACTAGAGATCCCTTCAAGAAAATCAGAGATACCAATGGAATATTACATGCAAAGATGGGCTCAATAAATGATAGAAATGGTATGGACCTAACAGAACCAGAAGATGTTAAGAAGAGGTGGCAAGAATACACAGAAGAACTATATAAAAAACATCTTCATGACCCAGATAACCACAATACTGTGATCACTCACCTAGGGCCAGGCATCCTGGAATGCAAAGTCAACCGGGCCTTAGGAAGCATCATTATGAACAAAGCTAGTGGAGGTGATTTCCAGTTGATCTATTTTAAATCCTAAAAGATGATGCTGTGAAAGTGCTGCACTCAATATGCCAGCAAATTTGGGAAACTCAGCAGTGGCCACAGGACTGGTAAATGTCAGTTTTCATTCTAATCCCAAAGAAAGGAAATGCCAAAGAATGTTCAAACTACCACACAATTGCACTCACATCACACACGAGCAAAGTAATGCTAAAAATTCTCCAAGCCAGGCTTGAACAGTATGAGAACCATGAACTTCCAGATGTTCAAGCTGGATTTATAAAAGGCAGAGGAACCAGAGATCAAATTGCCAACATCTGCTGCATCATCAAAAAAGCAAGAGAGTTCCAGAAAAATAACTACTTTTGCCTTATTGATTAGGCCAAAGCCTTTAACTGTGTGGATCACAACAAACTGTGGAAAATTCTCCAAGAGATGGAATAACAGACCATCTTATCCGTCTCCTGAGAAATCTACATGTAGGTAAAGAAGCAATGTTAGAACTGGACATGGAGCAACAGACTGGTTCCAAATCGGGAAAAGAGTACATCAAGACTGTATACTGTCACCCTGTTTATTTAACTTATATGCAGAGTACATCATGTGAAATGCCAGGCTGGATGAAACACAAGCTGGATTCAAGATTTCTGGGAGAAAAATCAATAACCTTGGATACAAAGATGAGGTTATGGCATAAAGTGAGGAAGAACTAAAAAGCCTCTTGATGAAAATACAAGAGGAGACCGAAAAGGTTGGCTTAAAACTCAACGTTCAGAAAACTAAGGTCTTAGCATCTGGTCCCATCAGTTCAGTTCAGTTCAGTCGCTCAGTCGTGTCCGACTCTTTGCAACCCCTTGAAGCGCAGCATGCCAGGCCTCCCTGTCCACCACCGACTGTGGAGTCCACCCAAACCTATGTCCCTTGTGCTGGTGATGCCATCAAACAATCTCATCCTCCGTCGTCCCCTTTTCCTCTTGCCCTCAATCTTTCCCAGCATCAGGGTCTTTTCCAATGAGTCAGCTCTCCGCATCAGGTGGCCAAAGTATTGGAGTTTCAGCTTTAACATCAGTTCTTCCATTGAACACCCAGGACTGATCTTTAGGATGGACTGGTTGGATCTCCTTTCAGTCCAAGGGACTCTCAATAGTCTTCTCCAACACCACAGTTCAAAAGCATCAATTATTCAACGCTCAGCTTTCTTTACAGTCCAACTCTCACATCCATACATGACTACTGGAAAAACAATATCCTTGACTAGATGGACCTTTGGCGGCTAAGTAACATCTCTGCTTTTTAATATGCTGTCTAGTTTAGTCATAACTTTCCTTCCAAGGAGCAAGCGTCCTTTAATTTCATGGCTGCAATCACCATCTGCAGTGATTTTGGAGTCCAGAAAAATAAAGTCAGCAACTGTTTCCCCATCTATTTGCCATGAAGTGATGGGACTGGATGCCATGATTGTAGTTTTCTGAATATTGAGCTTTAAGCCAACTTTTTCACTCTCCTCTTTCACTTTCATCAAGAGGCTCTTTAGTTCTTCTTCACTTTCTCCCTAAGGGTGATGTCATCTGCATATCTGAGGTTATTGATATTTCTCCCGGCAATCTTGATTCCAGCTTCTGCTTCGTCCAGTCCAGCGTTTCTCATGATGTTCTCTGCATATAAGTTAAATAACCAGGGTGACAATATACAGCCTTGACATACTCCTTTTCCTATTTGGAACCAGTCTGTTGTTCCATGTCCAGTTCTACCTGTTGCTTCCTGACCTGCATACAGGTTTCCCAAGAGGCAGGTCAGGTGGTATGGTATTCCAATCTCTTTCAGAATTTTCTACAGTTTATTATAATCCACACAGTCAAAGGCTTTGTCATAGTCAATAAAGCAGACATAGATGTTTTTCTGGAACTGTCTTGCTTTTTTGATGATCCAGCAGATGTTGGCAATTTGATCTCTGGTTCCTCTGACTTTTCTAAAACCAGCTTGAATGTCTGGAAGTTCACGGTTCATGTATTGCTGAAGCCTGGCTTGGAGAATTTTGAGCATTACTTTACTAACATGTGAGATGAGTGCAATTGTGCGGTAGTTTGAGCATTCTTTGGCATTACCTTTCTTTGGGATTAGGATGAAAACTGATCTTTTCCAGTCCTGTGGCCACTGCTGAGTTTTCAAATTTGCTGACATATTGAGTGCAGCACTTTCGTAGCATCATCTTTCAGAATTTGAAATAGCTCAACTGGAATTCCATCACCTCCACTAGCTTTGTTCATAGTGATGCTTCCTAAGGCCCACTTGACTTCACATTCCAGCATGTCCAGCTCTAGGTGAATGTGAGTAATCATACCATTGTGATTATCTAGGTCGTGAAGATATTTTTTGTACAGTTCTTCTGTGTATTCTTGCCACCTCTTCTTAATATCTTCTGCTTCTGTTAGATCCATACCATTTCTGTCCTTTATTGAGCCCATCTTTGCATGAAATGTTCCCTTGCTATCTCTAATTTTCTTGAAGTGATCTCTAGTCTTTCCCATTCTATTGTTTTCCTCTATTTCTTTGCACTGATAGCAGAGGAAGGCTTTTTTATCTCTCCTTGCTATTCTTTGGAACTCTGCATTCAAATGGGTATATCTTTCCTTTTCTCCTTTGCTTTTCACTTCTCTTCTTTTTACAGCTGTTTGTAAGGCATCCTCAAACAGCCATTTTGCTTTTTTGCATTTCTTTTTCTCGGGGATGGTCTTGATTTCTGTCTCCTATACAATGTCATGAGCCTCCATCCATAGTTCATCAGGCTCTCTGTCTATCAGATCTAGTCCCTAAAGTCTAGTTCTCACTTCCACTGTATAGTCATAAGGGATTTGATTTAGGTCATACCTCAATGGTCTAGTGGTTTTCCCCACTTTCTTCAGTTTAAGTCTGAATTTGGTAATAAGTAGTTCATGATCTGAGCCACAGTCCATTCCTGGTCTTGTTTTTGCTGACAGTACAGAGACTCTCTATCTTTGGCTTCAATGGATATAATCAATCTGATTTCGGTGTTGACCATCTGGTGATGTCCATGTGTACAGTCTTCTCTTGTGTTGTTGGAAGAGGGTGTTTGCTATAACCAGTGCGTTCCCTTGGCAAGACTCTGTCAGCCTTTGCCCTGCTTCATTCTGTACTCCAAGGCCAAATTTGCCTGTTACTCTAGGTGTTTTTTGACTTCCTACTTTTGCATTCCAGTCCTCTGTAATGAAAAGGATATCTTTTGGGGGTGTTAGTTCTAGAAGGTCTTGTAGGTCTTCATAGAACCATTCAACTTCAGCTTCTTCAGGGTTCCTGGTCGGGGTATAGACTTGGATTGCCG
This sequence comes from Cervus canadensis, assembly GCF_019320065.1. Lineage (NCBI taxonomy): Eukaryota > Metazoa > Chordata > Mammalia > Artiodactyla > Cervidae > Cervus > Cervus canadensis. The sequence continues at coordinate 58,453,031 of NC_057407.1, read as the reverse complement.
TGATATTGAATGGTTTGCCTTGGAAACGAATGGAAACCATTCTGTAGTTTTTGAGATTGTATCCAAGTACTGTATTTCGGACTGTTTTGTTGACTATGATGGCTACTCCATTTCTTCTAAGGGATTCCTGCCCACTGTAGTACATATAATGGCCATCTGAGTTAAACTCACCCATTCCAGTCCATCTTAGTTCGCTGATTCCTAGAATGTCAATGTTCACTCTTTACATCTCCTGTTTGACCACTTCCAATTTGCCTTGATTCATAGACCAAACATTCCAGGTTCCTATGCAATAATACTCTTTACGGCATCGAATCTTGCTTCTATCACCAGTCCCATCCACAACTGGGTGTTGTTTTTGCTTTGGCTCCATCCCTTCATTCTTTCTGGAGTTGTTTCTCCACTGACCTCCAGTAGCATATTGGGCACCTACTGACCTGGGGAGTTCATCTTTCAATGTCTTATGTTTTTGCCTTTTCATACTGTTCATAACGGTCCCATCATTGCATGGTAAATAGATGGGGAAACAATGGAAACAGTGAGAGAATTTATTTTGTGGGGGCTCCAAAATCACTGCAGATGGTGACTGCAGCCATGAAATTAAAAGATACTTGCTCCTTGGAAGAAAAGTTATGACCAACCTAGACAGCATATTAAAAAGCAGAGACATCACTTTACCAACAAAGGTCTGTCTAGTCAAATCTATGGTTTTGCCAGTAGTCATATATGGATGTGAGAGTTGGACTATAAAGAAAGCTGAGTGCTGGAGAATTGATACTTTTGAACTGTGGCATTGCAGAAGACTCTTGAGAGTCCCTTGGACTGCATGGAGATCCAACCAGTCTATCCTAAAGGAAATCAGTCCTGAAAATCATTGGAAGGACTGATGCTGAAGCTGAAGCTCCAATACTTTGGCCACCTGATGTGAAGAGCTGACTCATTGAAAAATACTCTGATCCTGGGAAAGATTGAAGGCAGGAGGAGAAGGGGATGACAGAGGATGAGATGGTTGGATGGCATCACTGACGCAATTGACATGAGTTTGAGTAGGCTCCAGGAGTTGGTGATGGACAGGGAAGCCTGGCGTGCTACAGTCCATGGGGTTGCAAAGGGTTGGACATGACTGAGTAACTGAACTGAACTGACTGAGCCTATTGAATTAGTTTCCTCCTTCTATTAAATAGTCCTAGTTGTTTATTCATTTTAGTAAACTATCTTCAAATTCTAAGTAATATTGCAATAAAAAATTGCTTATGTAATCTTGTGTCGATATTACATATTTGGCAGTGAGACAAAGGTACTGATTCATTCCACAAGCATATTCTGAGTTTGGTTGGGTGTCTGCCTGATGCTACCACACTGTTGGCACGTAATATGTAAAGTGCTTTTCTCCAATCTTTTCATGCCACCAAATTTAGTCCTTTTGCAAATAATAATTGCACTGTCTGCTGATTTATTTTTGTGTGGATAAAAGAAAATATTTATTTCATTTTATTTCCTGAGGCTTGAATGTTGCCACACCAGGCCCCCCTTGTAAAAGCGCATTCTGGGATAACTCTGAGAAGTCAGTTGACTGGGAGTTTTGAGGAAGCTGTGTGTGCCATCGTGCAGAGGAACAAACAGCCGGGAAATTGCAAGTCTTGCCAAGTATGGGCTCTGCCACACCAGGATGCAGAAATAAAAAATTAAAAAGGCCAGTCCAGGCCCCTGTGATTTCCTTTTCTCTGGGTCCAGCACTTTGGACTCCAGTCAAGGCCAGCAGCTGGCACCCCAGACAAGTCTTAGTAGGTCAGGTTAGAAGCCTCGCCATTCCCACTCAGCCCTTCATCTGTACCCGCCACACACAAGGGGCCATTTGAATGAGCACTTAAGAACCAGAGCTCTGCCCATTCTTCATTTTGGGCAAGATTCATCTTTGTTCCTCAAGAAACAATGGTTGTGCTCCTTTTCCTCTCGGCTGAACTTTTGGCAACCTACAAAGAGTGGGGCATCTGCCTCTGTGGTCTTAATTTCCCACCGAACACACTGTGTTCCTACTGCAGCATCAGGTCTGAAAATACATCTGAAATGCACTCATAGCTCCTGAATGAATAACTGTGAAGTTCATAGCTGATGTGTGCATTCCCCACTCGCCAAGTGCCCTTGGGGGCTGATAATAGCATGGGGCCATCGGGGGGGTGGGGGGGCTGCAGGGCTAGAAGCAGAAATTCCAATTAGCAGACAGTCCACAGGTGCCACTCCAAAGGAATTTTCCTCTCCACCCACCTGGATAATATGAACATTGACTGTGGAGGAAATATTTGGTGGACTCCAGGATGAATCAGGACTGTGCACGGTTGCACAGGTTGTGTGTTGGTGGTGTAAAGTCAGGTAAGATGTGATCCCAGTCCTTGAAGGATTTCAATTTAGTGGAGACTATATTAGATTGTGACATCCACTTGCTCTTTGAAGAAGTGTATCCTGTGCTCCTGACACGTGCCAGGTCTTGGACCAGCCATCTAGCCCTTGGCTCCTGCTTTCCTGTCACACTCACATTCTATCTGTTTTAGAGCCTGTAAGCTCTATCTTCAATATACATTCAGGATCCACCCTTTCTCATCACAACCACCACCACCACCACCTACATCAAGCCTTTTTCTCCTATGTCAGTTATTCAGAGAACACACCTCTCCCTGCCACTGTTGGCCTCATTGTCCACACCACAGCCCAGAGTGGTTCTTTCAGATGTGATTCAGTGACTAGATACCCATGTCCAGAACACTTCAAAGGTTTTCAGGTATGTGAAAAGTAAAATCTTTATCTCCTCACTGGCACACGAGGACTCAGAAGATGGAAGTCACAGCCACCTCTCCCAGATCATTCCCCATGGTTTTCATCTCCCTCCTCTCCACTGCCTGCCTTCCTCCTGTCCTTCAACTTGACCTTGGCAGGAGAGCTCTCAGCTCAGGGCCTCTGTGCTTGCTTTCCTTCAGGAAATTTCTTCCCTCAAACAGGCACACAGGCCACCACAGCAGCTTATTCAAGTTTGTGTTTAAATATCACTTTCACAAGAAGACTTTTTCTGACAGTTTCCAAAATTCTCATCTTATCATCAATCTTGTTTTACCCATATCTCCAACAATATCCTACCTTATTATTATTTTGAACTAAATATTCAATATCCTATCTTTATACCCATAAATGTTTTAAGAATGATTGTTTGTTTTAAAAAATAATCCCAATACCTTTATCACATAAAAAATTAACAATGATTTCTTAATATTACATAATATCCAGTTGGTATACAAACTTCTCCCAATGACCGATACATGCTTGTTTGTTTTTAATTTTGTTCAAATCAGAATTCAAGCAAGAATTTCTCTTACTGTTTTTGTTTTTTAATCTTCTTTCTCCATTTCTCTCTCTCTCTTCCTCTCTCCCTTCTCTCCTGCCTCTTTCCCAATTTATTTATTGAAAAAGATGAATGGTTTGTCTTGTAGAATTTTACATACTCTAGATTTTGCTGATTGTACACCATCCTCTATATTTCTGTAAACAGGTAGTCAAATTTAGATGTCTGATCAGATTCAAGTTCAAATTTTAATTGCACAGGTGATCTTATATATTTCTGTCATGAGGCACCTCATGTCTTCTTATTTCCCTGTTTCTGATCTAAGCAGCCACTATTAGACCCAGCAGTGCCTGGTTCTATTATCTCATTAGAGGTGAAAAGATGTTGACATTCAGCTCTACCAATCCCTCTTCATGTTTTGTTCACTGGAAGAGATAACAGTAAGTCAGGAAATCACTGTGCCAGGTTTGGATGAGGTCATCCAGGAAGTAAATAGAGAGAACACTGCAGAATGCCAACATTTAAGGGGAAAGGAGAAGAGAGGTGCTGAAAAGCAACCTGAGAATTAAAAATTCTGAAGGAGAGGAGAACACCATCAGAAGCCAATACAGAAAAATCTCAAGAAACAAGAGGGAGGCCACAGTGCCAGAGGTTACAAAGATATCAAATAAGATATTGCAAAGAAAATAATAAAATACTTAGGAATAAATCTATGTAAAGAAACAGAAGACCTATATATAGAAAATTATAAAGCACTGATGAAAGAAATCAAAGATGACACAAATAGGTGGAGAAATATACCATGTTCATGGATCAGAAGCATCAATGTAGTGAAAATGAGTATACTAACCAAAGCAATCTATAGATTCTATGCAATCCCTTTCAAGATACCAATGGTATTTTTCAGAGAACTAAAACAAATAATTTCACAATTTGTATGGAAATACAAAAAAATCTCTAATAGCCAAAGCAGTCTTGAGAAAGAAGAATGGAATTGGAGGAATTAACCTGCTTGACTTCAGACTATACTACAAAGCTACAGTCATCAAGACAGTGTGGTACTGGCACAAAGACAGAAATATAGATCAATGGAACAAAATAGAAAGCTTAGAGATAAATCCATGCACCTATGGACAACTTATCTTTGACAAAGGAGGGAAGAATATACAATGGAGAAAAGACAATCTCTTTAACAAGTGGTGCTGGGAAAACTGGTCAACCACTTGTAAAAGAATGAAACTAGAACACTTTCTAACACCATACACAAAAGTAACCTCCAAATGGATCAAAAATCTAAACATGAGACCAGAAACCATAAAACTCCTAGAGAAAAACATAGGCAAAACACTCTCTGACATAAATCACAGCAGGATCCTCTATGACCCACCTCCCAGAGTATTGGAAATAAAAGCTAAAATAAACAAATGGGACCTAATTAAACTTAAAAGCTTTGCACAATGAAAGAGCAAGGTGAAAAGACAGCCTTCGGGATGGGAGAAAATAATAGCAAAAGAAGCAACTGACAAATAATTAATCTCAAAAATATACAAGCAACTCCTGCAGCTCAATTCCAGAAAAATTAATGACCCAATAAAAAAAAAAAATGGGCCAAAGAACTAAATAAACATTTCTCCAAAGACATACAGATGACTAACAAACACATGAAAAGATGCTCAATATCACACATTATCAGAGAAATGCAAATCAAAACCACAATGAGGTACCATCTCACGCTGGTCAGAATGGCTGCTATCCAAAAGTCTACAAACAATAAATTCTGGAGAGGGTGTGGAGAAAAGGGAACACTCTTACACTGTTGGTGGAAATGCAAAGTAGTACAGCCACTATGGAGAACAGTGTGACGAATCCTTAAAAAACTGGAAATAGAACTGCCATATGACCCAACAAACCCACTGCTGGGCATACACACTGAGGAAACCAGAATTGAAAGAGACACGTGTACCCCAATGTTCATCACAGCACTGTTTACAACAGCCAGGACATGGAAGCAACCTAGATGTCCATCAGCAGATGAATGGATAAGAAAGCTGTGGTACATGTACACAATGGATTATCACTCAGCCATTAAAAAGAATACACTTGAATCAGTTCTAATGAGGTGAGTGAAACTGGAGCCTATTATACAGAGTGAAGTAAATCAGAAAGAAAAACACCAATACAGTATACTAACACATATATATGGAATTTAGAAAGATGGTAACAATTACCCTATATGCGAGACAGCATAAGAGACACAGATGTATAGAACCATCTTTTGGACTTTGTGGAAGAAGGCGAGGGTGAGATGATTTGAAAGAATAGCATTGAAACATGTATATTATCATATGTGAAACAGATCACCAGTGCAGGTTCAATGCATGAGACAGGGTGCTCAGGGCTGGTGCACTGGGATGACCCTGATGGATGGAATGGGAAGGGAGGTAGGAGGGGAGTTCAGGATGGGGAACACATGTACACCCATGGCTGATTCATGTCAATGTACAGCAAAAACCACTACAATATTGTAAAGTAATTAGCCTCCAATTAAAATAAATTAATTAATTTTTTAAAAAGACAAGAATGGAGCAGAAACCATTCAGAAACAGTAGCATGAAATTATGCTCCTTCCCACAGCTTCCAGTGTTGTATTTGAAGACATGAAAGGAGACTGACATTTATTTATCACTTGACATGACACCTCCATTTCCCATGTGAGGTCTCTACCACAAGGGGAAGTTGACTCATCAGGCTAGTGGATATGGCTGGTGCCACTTTGGGAAAACTTCCAAGCAGTTTTTATAAAGCTAAGCCTAAAAGTACCCTTGACTCAGCAAGTCCAATTCTGAATATTTATCTAAGACAAATGAAAACAAATGTCCACAAAAAAAAAAAAAAACTTATGCATAAATGTTTGTAATAGCTTCAAACTAGAAACAGCCCATATGTCAATTTGTAGATGAATCAGTAAGTTATGGTCTATTTCCAAAATAGAATACTACTCAGGAATAAGAAAGAACAGATTAGTTACACAAGTGTGTAACATGATTTCATTTACACAAATGTCTAACACAGATGAAAACTCTGTTGAAAAATTCAGAACAGTATTACCTCTAAAAACATGGGGTTACAGATCGACTGTGATGAGGCATGAGGGAACATGGTGATGGTAATTGCCTATATAATTATAGGGATTTGGGTTGCATGAGTATAAGTGTTTGTCACCTTCAAATCATATACTTCAGACAATCATTTCATTGTATGAAAATTTTACCTCAAAAGAAATAAGGAACCACAAAAAATACCACTCTGGTTGATGATAATGCATGCTGAAGCAATTAGGAAGAAAGTACTAAAGTCTGCAAACTATTTCAAAATATATCCAAATAATAAGATAGACTGATGGGTGAATAGAAGGATATAGCAATGGATAAATATATGCAAAAGCAAATAAAATGTTAAATTCAAGTCAGTGTGGTGGTATATAAGTATTCATAGGGTTCATTGTAGTTTTTCAAATTTCCCATATATTTAAACATTTCCATAATGAAATTGTGAAAATTTTGCTGTTACATTGAAAAATTGTGTAAAAACATAACAGCAAAAAGATAAAGATTTAACAAGCAAATCATTTGCAATATCATTGAGAAATGGTAGGAATGAATCTAACAAAATATATTTTTCTATAGAAAACCTGAAACCTTATTATTGTAGAATGAACACATTAATAAACCAAAGAATTCATTATAGTCATGGTTTGGAAGGTATAATATTATAGATAAACCAACTCCTTCAGCTGACCTGTAGATTCTATAAGATTCCCACTCAGTTCCCCAGAAGGTATTTATTGTTATGTTGAAGTTGACAAGCCAATTCCGAAAACTTATTAGGAAATACAAAAGGTCAGAAATAGATAAGGCAATCTTGTAAAATAAAAACAAAGCTGGAGAACTTACCCTGCCAGTTGTCAATAAAACAGTAGTAACCAAGACAATGTGGAATTTATCTGAAGACAGGCAAATTGACCAATGGAATGAACAGCAAATCCAGAAACAGAGTCACATAAATACAGCCACCAGGTTTATAATAGCACACAGGACAGGGCCAATAGAAGATCCCCTTATGAAAAAATTTAATCTTGGCTCTTACCTCATATCATACACACAAAAAAGATCAATTCCAAATGTATCATAGGCTGATATGGAAGGAAAAACAATGCGTCTTTTAGAAAAAAGCAAAGTGGAATGTCTAAACAAGGCAGAAAGAAATACTAACCACATAAAAGAGAAAAATAATAAATTTGACTATTTTAATTTAAGAAAATCTGTTCATCAAACACACTTATAAAGGGTATGGAAATGAAAGCTACAAAGAGAGGAAGATGTGTGTATTGTTTATTTTCAACAAAGGGCCATATCTTATTAAGCTGTAGTATAAAGAACTACAGCTCAATAAGAAAAGAGAGAAATTCAGTTTTTCAAAATGAGGGTAAAGCTTGGTCAGATTCAACACCACAGGAGTTAGATTTGCTTACTTTTCCTCTTCCTGGGCTTTTTTTATTCCCCTCCAGTTTTACAGTGATACAATTAATGCAAATCACTGCATATGTCTAAGGTAGATAGCACAACGGTTTGACTTACAAATATTATGAAATGATTACTAAATGATTGTTAAATTTACCTAACATCCATCATCTCATATAGTTACAATAAAAACAAACAAACAAACAAAAAAGAACTTGTTTTTCCTTGTGATGAGAAATCTTAGGATTTAATCTTCTCTCAACTTTCATATATATCAGAGTGGTCTTGTCTACAGCTATCATGCCATACTTTACATTCCTGGCACTTAATGGAACTTCTCTAGCACTGAATTATACAGATGATCCCTGAAAGTATAGTCTTTCCAGGGTTTTTTCTACTTACTTATCTTCTAGGTTATTTGAAATTGTACTAGGAATTATCTCAACTTTCATCAAAGTTCTCTTCTATTTCTTCCATCATTTTTGTTCAGTTAGAACCCTTCTATTCAAAGACTCATCAGTAGAGTTGTAATTTTTTTTTCTTTATGTCTACTTGTAGAGCATTTCTCTCTACTATACAGGTCAGATGATAAACCATCAAACAGCTTGAAAACTTGGACCCTTCAGATAAAACATAGGGAGTGCTGGTGGGTAGAGGAACCTCTCTGTTCTTAGGCTCTCTTTACTTGATCAAATAGGAATTCAGCCTAGTGTTGCAGTTCTTTCAACCTGCTGGTTGGTGTCAGCAGGATGCTGCTTAAAGTATTCTGAACAACAAACCCCTTTCCCCAGACAGTCTGATGGGTATCTTTTGGGAATCTCTAAAACATGCTTTCCCAGGGTCTTCTTGTAAGAGACAAGACTTCTCCATGATCCCTGGACCCAAGTGTGTATCCTGGGGCCACAGATCCTTTAGAGTACTTGGACCTCCGAGTATACTGCCTGTGCAAGCATGGAGTTGGGAAGAAGATGATGCCACATGTGTATGTTCAGGCTTCCATCTTCCAGGGTGTCTTCCATGACAAAGGCTGGCCTCAAGTGCAGATTGATACTCCCTGCTAGCTCCATTCACCAAACTCATCTCTCACTTTTCTCAATCCCCTACAGGTATTCCCTCTATCCACAGGAACTTTGTACCAACCTCTATTGTGCCCTTTCATGTCTGCTGAACATGCAGCTCTATTCTGTGTCTCACATTGTCCTTGGCCTTGTCTTTAACTAAAGTGCCACATTTAAGTGGGTAGTCATTCCTTTCTCCAGGGGATCTTCCTGACCCAGGGATCGAACCCAGGTGTCCTATATGGTGGGCAGATTCTTTACTGTCTGAGCCACTGGGGAAGGCCATTAGTTAGTGGCTCAATAGTTGTGGTTCACAGGCTTAATTGCTTCAAGGTATGTGGGATCTCCCCCGATCAGGGATCAAATCCATGTCTTCCGCATTCGCAGGCAGATTCTTTACCACTGAGCCACCAGGGAAGCTCTTATTACTGACTTTTTATTGTGACAAAATATCTCTCTATATATATAATAAAGTTTTCCATTTCAACTATTTTTACATGTATAATTCAGTGGCATTGATTGCCTTCACAATGTCTTGAAACCATCACCATAATTTATTTCCAAAACCCCAAGCAGGAATTCTAGACTGCTGATTCTAAAATCTACTACTGATTTTAAATGATGAAAACGTTCATTTCTTTGATTTGAGAAAAGGTAGATTTAGCAATCACTTAGTTAAAGTCTTTTCTTATATTTAAAATACTTCTAATGGGAAGGGGGTATGACAATTAATTCTAAACTTGCTATAGTTACATTCCTGTTCCAGAGCTAACCTTGTCTTCAGAAGGGTTAGATCTCCTCCTCCAAGGCATGAACTGCATTCTCTATTTCATGATAAGATTCCCTGGACACCCATTAAGACAGACATGAAACAGATTGGGAAGATGTGTCCAGAGAAAATAAGTTATAGCAGCTCATAAATGGCACTCAGTCACTGACACACACATACACCCTTGCCTCATTAACAGCATCATTACACCCGAGGCAATGTGAGGCAGGTCAGAGGACAGAGCAGAATGTAGACACTATGGCTAAGAAAAGGGTATGACCTTTAGTGTTTCGATGCCAGGACATCTGTTTTGACTTTTCAAAAACTTTTGTTTGTGTTGGTCATATACCACACAGTGCAGTGTTAAGTCCATGAGTGGATTCTGGAATTAAGTTACCTTGGTTCAAATTAGAGCTGTGAAATTTACTAAACCTTATAACTTCCTAAGATTTACTCACTAAGGCAAGTTAACAAACCTCTCTAAGTCTCAATTCTCTAATCTGTAAAAAAACAGAAAGAAACTGTAACTAAGGCTGTCATAAGGATTTAATGAAGTAAATCTTCTAAATTGTTTAGCTCAGTATCTGGGCAATATTTAGCGCAATAGTTATAATATTAAAAAATATAAATGAAACAGATCAACAAATAATTTTCAACAAATGAAATATTTAGATACTGATTTTGAGGTGTAAAAGTATGACAGAAAAGATATAAAGGTTTTAATTAAAAAGACTGTTCAAAATGTCACACTTACAGATTATCAAACTATTTCTTTAAATAGCATTTGGATGTCAAGTTTCTACATGGAGCAAATTAAACATTCTTTTCATAGTCTTTGCCTTTTCAGTTCCAAGACGCCAAGTTTCAGACAAGCACCTGAATTCCAAGTGAAAATCTAACATAGCTCCAGTGTAAGGTGCATTCGTCATTACTCATTTACAACCTGGATTTAGTCCATTTGTTTTCTGTGGAGGAGGGGTTGGCATTCAATAGTTACATGGGGAGTCCAGAGAAAACTTCAAGTTCATGAGAAGTTTGTACTTTGTACTGTTTGAGGTTATTCTAACTCCAGCAGAACATCCCATTTCTATGTATTGCAACAGCCAGGGTGATTGCACACCTGAACGTGTCCTTGGAATGTGCCGAGACATAAACCCATGCCAACTATTCCAGCTATGTCTCCAAAGCTCAGTACACATATCTTTTCACAAACAAGAGCTGAAACAACCCCTGGTCCCATTGCTTGAATGAGTTTGGGAAACTTACACTCTCAGATCAACATCTCCCATCTCAGGTCATGCAGTAAACATCATAAATACAGATGACTCAGACTGAAGGCTAAAAAATAAATGAATGAGTTACCCAGCTGAAGTCATACTATCCAGTGTAAAGTTTTTTAGAGATGGTAGATAGAGTAGTGATTGGTCCTATTATAATCAGATCAATGAAAATCCTATATATATCCAACAGATGTGATCAACTCTAGACCTTGATAGACTGGGCAGCCAAGAAATGTGATGACAAGTGGCAGAGGAGTGCACAGAAGTAGCTGACATCTGAGGGGACGGGGAGCCACGATCCAGAGAAGGGAGGGTCAGCTGGACTGACTGAGGAGTTATGCTTGATTACAGACACAAAAAGAATCTAGCAGAACTTACAGAGCTGAAAAAACAAGCAAACAGAAAAAGTTCACCAATGTGACCTGGAGTATAAAACAAGAGACCTAGTACATGGCAGGTCAGTCACGTAGCTGACCATACCTGATGGTGGGGAGAAACAAAGTTGACCTAGTCTCCTATAGGCACTGTCAGCCCTGTTCCCAGGCATTTGGCAGAAAACCAGTTGCAGCCTGCATTTTGCACTCAAGGCTCAGCTCCCAAACACTCACATGTGTAGGCTCAGAAAGACTGAGGGCACAGGTGCCAGGCTGGGGTTGGGAGAGACAGGGACTAACACTCACAAAGCCTCTTAATAGCACCAACACCACTCATAAGGAACTAAAGTAAATTTTTATATTACATACCCCACATTCAATAGCAATTCATTTCCAAAATTGATCTTTGCTTAATTGTTGTTAAATTAATGCTGCTATCCCATTATGCCAAACTATTTTCATTTTTCTGTTGCAGAGAAAGGTAGAAATGAGTTTATATTTTTCTTTTATGTCAAGCATTTTCACATGGCATAAACTCTATAATTATTAAGTTTTGCATCCTTTAATTCACTTCCATTTTAATTTTTTGTGGAATATTAAGTTTGATGCCAGTATTTTATATTGACATTTATTGTGAATAAATACTATAGTAATCACCTTTTTACTTTTGGACACAGTCTTTAGTTTAAATTCCCAGATGTAGGATTCTGATTAAAAGGTGTGTTTTACTTGTCGCTGTGTATATCTATTCATTTGTTATTTTTCTCATAAAAGGTGCTGCTAAATTAATGGCAATATGCATTGCATTAATTTACATCAGACATATTATGGGTGAATGTACTACCTTCATCTCTAACATATCAGTTATTTTGTCATCCTGCTAGGCACAAAAGACAACTCAGCAGTCTTTAAAATAAAAACTCACTCATAAATAACTGTGTAGACTACAGTTTGATGTTTACAGATTTAAAACATTTCCTACTAGGTAAATTTTCTATACGTAAACACAGATATTTCATTTGATGCTTACTAGTTTGAATAACAATTTTTCCATATAAGCTGAAAACAACACAAATGTCTTATAAGTTCTGGAGATCAGAAATTCAAAATGGGTCCGTCTCGGCTGGCAGGGCTATGACCCTTCTAGAAGCTCCGTGAGAGAATTTTCCTCCTCATTTTCAAGGCTCTAGATGCTGCCTTCATTACTTGGCTGGTGGCCCCCTTCCTCCACCTTCAAAGTCAGCAGCATCAGGCCAAGTTCAGTGCTGCCATCTTTCTACCCATCTATCCACCTTGTCCACTTTTAAGGACATTGTGATTACACTGGGCCCATCTGGATAACTGACAGAATCTCATCATCTGAGCATTTATAAGTTAATTCAAATCTTCGAAGTTCCTTATACCATGTAAGGTTAATACACTCAAGTTCCGGGGATTAGAATGTGGGAAATATCTGGGGGGCCATTATTCTGCCTACCACTGCCCCTAAATCTGAAGTACTCCCTAGACCCTGCCAGAAGAAGATGCACATCCTCTAGATAAACACATCCTCAGTCTAATTCCACAGGATTTACACATAGAAAAAACAAACCTTAAGTCCACAATCAGCAAATATATGAGGAAGAAAGTCACCATGACTGAGAGACAGTAGAAACAACAAATAGAAGACTTAAGCCCCAAGGACTAGCATAAACAGATTATTGTGATGATTATAAATAGTAACAAGACTCAAAAAAATGAAAAAACAATTGTTGAAATGAAACAACCCCCCCCCCACACACACATACAATAAGTCAGACTGGAAGACAGAGTATAAGATATTACACAGGATACAGCATCAAGGGGCAAAGATATGGGGAAATTTTTTTAACTGAAGCTACATAGAGAAAAAAATTAAATGTCTAAATCCTGCCCAATCAGAGTCACAGAGAAAAAGAAGATAAAGGGAGAGAGAATAGAGGAAGGATAGTGTTTGAAAAGACAACAGTTGAAAATTTCCTGGAAATTATAAAACACAAAATCCATAGATTCGGGATATATAACATACATAAAACTGAAGAAGCAAAAGTGAAATGTGTAGGACAGGACTTCCCTGGTGGTCAGATTTTGCCTGCCAATACAGGGAACATGGATTCAATCCTCGGTCTGGGAAGACTCCACATGCCGTGGGGCAACTAAGCCCGTGCACCCCAACTGCTCAGCCTGCACGTCCTAGAGCCCGCACCACAAGGGAAGCCCACGTGCCACAGCTCCAGGGCAGTCCCTGCTTGCCACAGCTAGAGGAAGCCCACAGCGAGCAGCGAAGACCTAGTGCAGCCAAAAAGAAGGAAATTTTTAAAAATATGTAGGATACTTCTTGTGCCCCATCTCATTTTCTTGGCCACTTTTTACTCCAACCATTACTGCAACAACCATCTTTCTTCAGGTATAACTCACAGCTTTTCCTTTCTGTTCTAGCACTTCTCTGGTGCATGTGATACCCACCTGTGTATCAACCCTGATATTTCAAGAGAGTTAATACTTCATAGAACAACCCTTGACCAGCGAGGAACAGGAACTGGTGGATAAAAGCTCCCCTAGTGCATCCCCACAGAGTCACTTAAAACCTACCTCAGAGAGTCCCGGAGGGCTTAAGTCCCAATTTTCTATAGCAGTGACCAGATCAATAAGGTACCCTTGCATTGGCTTTCCCTACATCCTTGTTTCATTTTTTTTCTACTCCCACTTTTCTCTTCCCTCTGATCAGTTTCTCAATAAATAACCTATCCAGATCTATATCTCAGGCTCTGATTTACATGGGGAGGGGGAGATCAAGGTTTGTACCAAAAGTCATTTCCAGGTCTATCAAAGTATAACTGTAAAATACCAAAGATAACAGAACATCTTAGTATTATCCAGAGATAAAAGCAAAATCATATAAAAATAAAGACAGTAAGACTGACATCAGATTCCTCAAAGATATGAACACAGGAAACAGAAGGATAATAGTTGAAAAGACTGAGAGAAAACAATTATTAATCTACTCTGTACCCAGCAGAGCCATATTTTAAAGGACAGGACAAAATAAAGACGTTGGGGCTTCCCAGGTGGCACTAGTGGTAAAGAACCCCTCTGCCGATGCAGGAGACATAGAGACGCAAGTTCAGTCCTTGGATGGGGAAGATCCCCTGGAGGAGGGAAAGGCAACCCACTCTAGTATTCTTGCCTATAGAATCCCATGAACAGAGGAGCCTGGCGGGCCTATGGTCCATAGGGTCTCAAAGAGTCAGACATGACTGAATCAACTTAGCACTAATTCATAGATAAATAGAAATTAGAAAATTTACCATTAATACACCTACATTAAAGGAACTTTTAAAGAATGTTCCTCAGGAAGTAGAAAAATAAACTCAGAAAGATGTTATGAGACACAAAACAATGACAGGGAGAAAACTGGTAAACAAGTATAAATCTAAACAAAAATAACATCTATGACATAATATAAATAATACCTGGTTTGAAAGCTAACAGTAAAAAAGAACTATATTCTGGTAAACAATAAAGTAAGGAAGAAGTGGCTATCAAAGCTAGAGTGTTCCAAGTTTCCTGTAGCATTTGGTTGGGGGGTTAAGATATTAACTTTTAACCTGATTAAATATACATTGTAACATGTTAAAATTTAGCATAAAAGTAGAAATAGGATTTTAAACTTGATTTAAGTGGAATGCAAATCAAGTAAAAAGAAACAAAGTATAATCACAGAGAGCAAAAGCATAAAATGAGAGACCAAATGAATCTGTAATCATAATGAATAGTAAACCCTTTCACTAAAATACTGAGAATTTCTTCACAAATACAATGGCTTAACAAATAAAATCAAAACAAGCCATCTCTAGGTTGCTTGCAGAAGCCTCACCTAAATCATAGAGCACAGAAAATTTGAAACTAAAAGGACTGAAAATTTTACCAAGCATATACTTCCCAAATGCATATCTCTAGATGCTTACAATGCAAAAGAATAAATTCAAAGAAATTTAAAAGGAAAAGAGATTAAAAATAAGAGAATAAATGACCTAACTAGAAAACAAATGTATAATGGAGAAGATACACAAAGCCAAAAAGTAGAATCTTAGAAAAGACTCATAGAAGAGGTAAGATTTTGCTGAAATTGACCACGAAAAAAGCCTCAAATAGAATACTAGAACAAGAAAAGTAAGTATAACTGCAGATAGATCAAAGTCTAAATTAAACTACTAAGAACAACTTTATACAACTGAAAAAATTAAATGAGCAATGTTCTAAAAAAAATATAACTAACAGAAGCCATTCCAAGATGAAACAGAAAATCTTAATATTCCTATAATTGTAAAGAAATTAAATTATTTTAAAATATTCTAATAAATAAAACAACAGGCCCCAAACAACCTGCTGATAGGTTATACAAACTTTCAGGGAGCAGACTGTTTCAATCTCATGAAAATTTTTCTAGAAAACAGAGAAAGAGGAAGTACTCATAACACAGGCCAGGAAGCTGAAAAAACTATATAACAGTACCAGATATGAACAGTGTAAAAATTAAAAATTCAGCATTAACCTTTCTTTATAAATAGAAAAATAAATCTTAGCTAAAATTATAAATCTTTATTAAAACCATAAATAAAATACTAGCAACTAAAGCCAAGAATGTAGAACAAAGATAATAAGCATATCATTCTCAAATTGAAAGAGCCAGGAATACAAAGTGACTTTAGCATTTTTAAAATTTATAAATATCATTCAGTACTTTAAATGTTTAAAGAGTAAAAGTTACATAACTACCAAAAATACAGGACAAATATTGGAGAATTCATCGACCCAGTATATGAAAAGGTGCTCAACATCCCTAACCATCAGGGAAATGCAAACCAAAAACACAGTGAGATAGTACTTCACACCTGTCAGAATTATTATCATTGGCAAGACAGGAAATAACAAGTGTTGGTGTGGAAAAAAACAAACCTTTGTACACTGTCTTTTTTTTTCTTTTTTAATCTAGATAATAGGTAGATGGAAGTTCATTGTTCTACTTCCATAACTTTTTAAAAAATTTATTTATTTATTTTAGTTGGAAGATAATTACTTTACAATATTGTGGTGGTTTTTGCCATACATCAACATGGATCAGCCATAGGTATACATGTGTTCCCCTCCATCCCGAACCCCCTCCCTCTCCCTTCCTACCCTATCTCTCTGGGTTGTCCAAGAGCACTGGCTTTGGGTGTCCTACTTTATGCATAGAACTCACACTGGTCATCTATTTTACATGTGGTATTGTATATGTTTCAATGCCATTCTCTCAAATCATCTCACCCTCGCCTTCTCCCACTGAGTCCAAAAGTCTGTTCTTTACGTCTGTGTCTCCTTTGCTGCCCTGCATGTATGATCATTGGTATCATCTTTCTAAATTCCTTATGTATGCCTTCTCTCTTCCACCTATGATTTCTTCTTCCATGAGCACTGCCTTCCTAGAGAGGCAGCTATGTAAAATATTGAGGCCCAAGTCAAATAATAATAATAATAATACAGAAGTTGAAGGAAATATTCTATAGATCATAATGCCAAACAAGCATCTTTAACCAGGTTATGAGCCTATCTAAACTCTCAAAGGATAAATCTCTGGAGGAATTCAGAAACAGCATTATAAAATATTAACGTTTAGTCCCAGGTTTTGGGAAGGAAGAATGGGAAAAATCTGGTCACATCCTTCACCCTGATCATCTCTGGAACTCTCAAGATGGCCACTTGGTAGCACCAGATGACTTCAACTGGTCATTAGCTAAGTTTCTCCATGAAACCATTCAACATAGAACAGCCAAATTGGTTAGTATCCTAAGTCAACATTGTTGGGGAAGCTTTGAAAAGATAGTTGAGGTTAGTTTTCAGGTCATGTGTCACCCACCTGTCAACAACATAATCTTGGAAAAAGTGTCAAGTTGGGACACTGCCCAAAACCAAAGGCTCAAAGTTTTTTAAACACATTCAGATGATTTTACCCAGCTTCCAGCCTCTGTGAAATTTGCATACATTTCAGTTACTGTGTGTCTATTCTCAGGATGGGCTGAAGCATTTAGTTGCCAAAAAGCTACAGTCCTTATAGTTGCTGAAAAGAGGCTTGATTTTTGTGTTTCTCTTACATCAAGTGATTGAGGCACATATAAAAGAACTCTGTAAAACAGTATCCCTTACTCAAATACCACACTGTACTGAACCCCTAGAATCTGGAAAAGTTGAAGGACCAGTGTTTTGATGTTTAGTTGCTAAGTTGTGTCCGACTTATTGCACCCCAAGGAATGTGGCCCACCAGACTCCTGCATCCATGGGATTTCTCCAGGCAAGAATACCAGAGTGGGTTGCCATTTTCTTCACCAAATACATTCATAAATTAAAATTACCAATAATTTCAGAAACATTTGAGCACCCTTGCCCAAAGATATCCCTCTAGGCCTTATGGCCATACAGCCCACTCTCGGGGGGACACATTGGTTATCTATCTATGAATTAATGACTAGAGGACCCATGAGTCTAATGACTTCGCCTCACACACCAGACTCTACCTTCCTGCATACAGACATGGCAACACACTGCAAGCGACTCAGTCCTCTCATCAACGGTTAAGGCCAACTTCCTACATCTTTTTTTTAATTTTTTCATTTATTTTTATTAGTTGGAGGCTAATTACTTTACAATATTGTAGCGGGTTTTGTCACACATTGACATGAATCAGCCATGGATTTACATGTATTCCCCATCCCGATCCCCCCTCCCACCTCCCTCTCCACCCGATTCCTCCGGGTCTTCCCAGTGCACCAGGCCCGAGCACTTGTCTCATGCATCCCACCTGGGCTGGTGATCTGTTTCACTATAGATAATATACATGTTTCGATGCTGTTTTCTTGAAACATCCCACCCTTGCCTTCTCCCACAGAGTCCAAAAGTCTGTTCTGTACATCTGTGTCTCTTTTTCTGTTTTGCATATAGGGTTATCATTACCATCTTTCTAAATTCCATATATATGTGTTAGTGTGCTGTAATGTTCTTTATCTTTCTGGCTTACTTCCTACATCTTTTTAGATTGTTCAAGAGGACCTTTGTTGTTGGAAGAGAGATCAGAGACAAATTGTTCTTGAACCTTGCTGGAAGGGACTCTGTCAGTACTGTTATTGATAAATACAGCATTGAAAATCTGAGACAAATGTGAAATTTTGGATTCACAATTTACAACTAAAGAAGAAATTCAGAATCCCACACAATTGGAAGACTTTGCCTATAAGGGATTTCAAACTAGGGATCATCAAAGATCCTCCAAATGCAACCAATCTTCAGAAGCAAACAGCTGACCTAAGGCCTTCAGAACAAATAGATGACAATGGATAGTGGACTGTTTCTACCTAAGACATAAAACTAAGACCTCATCTAATTCCTATTTGTTTGTTTGCTAACTTATCTACTCACTGGTAATCATTCTTCTCATTTTCTATAGCTCCTGTTATCCTCCACCCATAATGACCTTTTTACTTTTTTCTTCCCTTACTATGTCCTAAATCAGAACACACTCATTCTGAAACCATCCTTACTTCATCCCAAAGAGTAGCCATGGCCTTCATTCTTACTGAATGGTGTGTAATCCATCTCTTACCAGGCTTCCATGATCAAAACTTCTGGGCAATTTCACATTCATGAAATGAGACCATAGGCAATCATAGCCTATGGCATTTCCACTTGCACCTACATGTACAACAGAATTTAAATAAATCAGTCTGTTACTTTGCTAGTGACCCTTTCTCTTAGAAAAATAACCAATTATTGAAATCTATTAATCAGACCCTACATGATTCTAACTTTGCATTCAAAAATCTTTGCAGAACAATGGGCCAGATACTATCTGGCAGAGATTGATAAAAATTCAAAAATGTAACCAACTCATGTAAGAACTTGGTTTCAAGCTTGTGCCATGAGCAAATCCTTTTTTCTTAGATTACCATGTGCTTTTACTAGATACTATTCTTTGTGGCCAGGATACCTGATTGTGTTTGCCTCAAAATGAATACTTCAGGAAGTAGTATGAAGACTTGTCTTTATATAAAGACTCCAGCTCTATAACTCAACAAGTTTGGAAATTCAGATTCAGATATGAGTTCCAAAACAAGGCCACTGTTGGTTATTTCAGATACACTACTTGAAAAATTACTGACTCATTATTTATGTAAGCAATTAGAGCAGCATTCCCACCAGTAGGATCATACAAATAGAAAAGGCTATAAGAAACCTACCACTAAATATATTGACACTTTCTCTGTCCTAAAGGGATCCACCTAAACTCATTAGCACAGGTAGTGATGAACAATTGCATTGCTCTTCATTTCTTTCTCCTTAGTCATGGTAGGTCTGACTGTTGACATTGCCAATACTTCTTATTGTTCTTGAGACAATGAAACAAGCAAGTTTGAACAAGCTATACCTTGTTTTAAGCAGAAAGCTATTTGACTAACTAAGGTTGATCCTTGTGGCCCATGGGATTTGTTTTCTTGGCCTGGGTTGGGCAATTGGGAATCTGGTTTTGAGGAATTTTACAAGTACTAGTAATCATTCTGGATTTTGTCATAGTAGTTACGATAACACTCTGCTGCATTCTCTCCAGAGTCTTAAAGGCTTCTACATAGCAACTCTCTCATCAGATGATTGCTATGATGATATAACAAAAGGATCGGGAAGATCTTGCAATGTAAGTGATTATGAAGACAACTGGGCAGTCTCCTAGTGTCATGATCTGGATCCCTAGTTCTTCCTGAATGGACAACCTCTTTCAAATGAGAGAATGACCAAAAGGGAAACAGGGAGACTGAATTTACAAATTACAATGACCTATATATAAAAGTAGAACTTTGACCACCATCCCTCCACATCTGCTGCAACTGCCCAGGGACCCAACCACTTATGCACAGTAACCAGCCCAGGAACCAGCCTGCTGTCTCTAGTGACAATTGAGAGCCAAATAATAACCCTATAACATTCAGTCCAAAATGTCCAGGACTTGATGAATGACCAACAGCTTCCCTTTGTCCTTACTTCCAACTTATGACCAACCAGCGGAAGCCAAAGGTGTCCCTCTAACAAACTGATAGGATGTCCCTTCCAGTAGCCACCTCCAGCCTCCACAGACCAGCAACCTTCAGCCAGGACACACCTGAAACCTTTCCTCCACCACACAGATTTCCTATCCCACTGCTTGCCTTTGAGTTTTTAACAAAACGTAAGTGATAATGATTGACTCCCTTAGTACAGACAGCTCTGCATAGCCTTTACTGGTTCTCACATTCAAACTACTGCACAGTTGCACTCATTTCACATGCTAGCAAGGTAATGCTCAAAATCCTTCAAGCTAGGCTTCAACAGTACATGAACTGAGAATTTCCAGATGTAAAAGTTGGATTTAGAAAAGACAGAGGAACCAGAGGTTAAATTGTCAATATCTGTTGGATCAGAGAAAAAACAAGAGAATTCCAGAAAAACATCTATTTCTGCTTCATTGACAGCACTAAAGCTTTTGACTGTGTGGATCACAACAAACTGTGGAAAATTCTTTAAGATATGGTAACACCGGACCACCTTACCTGCCTCCTGAAAAACCTGTATGTAGGTCAAGAAGCTACAGTTAGAGCCAGACGTCAAACAATGGACTGATTCAAAATTGGGAAAGGAGTACATCAAGGTTGTATATTGTCATCCTGCTTATTTAATTTATATGCAGAATACATCATAAGAAATTCTGGGCTGGATAAATCACAGTCTGGAATCAAGATTGCCAGGAGAAATGCCAACAACCTCAGATATTCAGATAACACCACCCTAATGGCAGAAAGCAAAGAGGAACTAAAGAGATGAAAGTGAAAGAGGAGAGTGAAAAATCTGGCTTACACTCAACATTCAAAAAACTAAGATTATGGCATCCAGTCCCATCATTTAATGGCAAACAGATGGGGAAACAATGGAAACAGTGACAGGCTTCATTTTCTTGGGCTGCAAAACCACTGCAGACAGTGATGACAGCCATCAAATTAAAAGATGCTTTCTCCTGGGAAGAAAAGCTATGACAAACCTAGACAACATATTAAAAAGCAGAACATCATTTTGCCAACAAAGGTCTCTATAGTCAAAGCTATGATTTTTCTAGTAGCCATGTACAGATGAGAGCATTGGACCATAAAGAAGGCTGAGCACCAAAGAACTGATGCTTTTGAACTGTGGTGTTGGAGAAGACTCTTGAGCATCCCTTGGACTGCAAGGAGATCAAACCAGTCAATCCTAAAGGAAATCAGTCCTGAATATTCATTGGAAGGACTGATGCTGAAGCTGAAACTTCACCTGATGCAAAGAACAGACTCATTTGAAAAGACCCTGATGCTGGGAAAGATTGAAGGCAGGAAGAGAAGAGGAAGACAGAGGATGAGATGGTTGGATGGCATCACCAACTCGATGGACATGAGTTTGAGCTAACTCCAGGAGACAGTGAAGGAGAGGGAAGTCTGGAGTGCTGCGGTCCATGGGGTCACAAAGAGTCAGACATGACTGAGAAACTCAACACCAACAACAATATGGGGAGGGGCTGGGTCTTCATTTCCTTCCACAGTGGGAGACATTACTTCCTTGACACAAGGCCCTCTCTACAAGCAGCTCACCATATGGCAGCTGGCTTTGCTCAGAGAAAGTGACCAGAAGAACAAGAGAAAGCAGGCCAAGACAGAAACCAAAGTCTTTTTGTAACTTAATTTCAGAAGTGACATCCTTCCACTTGTATTCTTCAAAGGAAGTCATTTGATCCAGCCTGCATTCAGAGGAGGAGATCACACACATATGTGAACACCAAGATGCAAGGATCACTGAGGCCCACACTTAATGCAGTGACTAATGTACTCAATACAATCCCATAAATCATTTTACATTGTTCTTCTTTTTGTTTTTGTCATTTTTAATGTTTTTAATCTCATTTCAATGATTGTTTTGAATTTTCACTGTACATTTCATTAGTTATAGTTTTCCTTCTCTATGCTCTGAGATATACATGATGCCATTTTTTTAGAACAAGGGACCAACTATCTCTCCATAAAATTCTGTTTCATCACCATCTCATCACAGAAGAATGAGGGTTCTTTTAAAATAGACTCACTTCCCACCCATTAAATCCCCCATCCTATTGTGACCTTTAAAACATGGTCATGTGTCCCTCTCTCTGCCCCAGTTCCAAGCAACCTTAATGTATTGTTAGTATAATTTAGTACTTATTTTGGTTTCCCTCAGGGGTTGTCTCTTTGTTTCTAGAGTTGTCATTTATGCCTCTGTTTCATCTTCCTAAGTCACATAATTTTACTCACGTACACACACACACACACAGTTGCCGGATATATTATTCACTGCTCTCTCCCATGTATTTGCAATCTTCTATCTAAGTATAAGTGTTAGTCACTCAGTGGCGTTCAGCTCTTTGTGACCCCATGGACTGTAGCCTGCCAGGCTCTTATATACATGGAATTCTCCAAGCAAGAATACTAGAGTGAGTAGCCATTCTCTTCTTCAGGGAATCTTCCTGACCCAAGGATTGAACCTGGGCGTCCTGAATTGCAGGCAGAATCTTTACCATTTGCACCATCAGGGAATCCCCATCTGAAAGTCTCTATTCTGAGGTTTGTTTTTATATGTTTTCAACTTTCCATTGAGGTATATGATATATACAGCAAAGTACACAAATCAAAAGTGAATAATTTGATGACTGATCACAAATTTAACACACTCATGTAACCTTCATAAATGTCAGGAAATAAAACTCTGCCGGCACTTCAGAAGCTCCACCCAGGCCCCTGCCAATCACTACCCTGTCTATCCACCCAAAAATCAGCCCACCATGCTGATTTCTAACATGAGAGATTGGTTTTACCTGGTTTTTAGGGTATAACAAAGGAACAATGCAATATTCATTCCTCTGAACCTGGTCTCTTTCACTCAACGTTATTTTGTGAGTTTGAAGCTCTAATTCTTTCATTTAAATTAATATATAACATTTCTTCATATGAATTACCACAACTTGCTTATGAATTACCACAACTTGCTTATCTATTGTACTCTCGATGCACAATTTGGCTGTTTTCAATTTGGAGCTATTTCAAACAGTGCTTTTACAAATGCTTTGTATATGTCTTTTGGTGCACATGGGCATGAATTTCTGTCATGGTTACATCTAGAAATTAAATTTTTGGTTTGGAGGGAATGCAATTGTCACCTCTAATAGGCAGTTTCCTTTTCCAAAAGTTGTTACCACTTTGATTCCCACCAACAGTGTGCAAAAGTTCCATGGTTACTTTGTTTTGTTTTAGTTAACATTTGTTAAGTTTAATAAATACTTTCTTAAATAGTTGCATCTATGACAAAAGGATTTCAGAACATAATTCTAAACTTTGCCATTATTTACTGTGATTCTACCAGCATCCTCAAAAAACCAGAGCCCTGTTATTGTGTCTGTGTGCCCAGCCCTGTGTTAAATTTGAAGAAGAGGATCAATTAGAAAACCCAGAGAACTTAATGTTATGGTGGTCGAATTATTTTTGCTACCTGGAATTTCTTTTATTTCTTCTTACCCATGACATTTCAGTAGTAATTACAATAGTTAAAATCTCACAGCCCTAGAAGTTTAATGAAGATAGATATATTCTTACAACCAAAATTGCTGGATGACAATGATCCATTTATTTCAGCAATTTTCACAATGAGATTATTAATAACTCACTTACTTGATTTATGTATGAGCAACTCAGGAAATGATGAAAATATCAAATTTCTACATTGGATCACTCAGTCAGAGCCAGTCTTAGTTATTCTTTCAGCTGACTACACCCATATCATTTTCTGAGACTTCTGCTTGGTAGTTAATTGATTCATTTGTTCAGTCATTCAATAATTATTATCCAACTGTGTGTCAACATTCTGCCAGAAACAGAAGGAAGACAAAGTGAAGATGAGGTCATGAAAACTTCCTACTACAGATGGATGTGTTGGGCATTTTGATTAATTCTTCTCCCTCAAATACTTCAAAAACAACAAAGCAGATGAAAGGTAGAGGGGGAAAAAAACACAATTTTTATGGATCAAAAACACTTCCAAACCTCATGGGACAAACTGCTTTCCAGTCTAGACTCAAGCCTGGTGAAAAAACCTGGGGCTTCCCTTCTGAAGCTCCAATATTTTGGCCACCTGATGCAAAGAGCTGACTCATTTGAAAAGCCCCTGATGTTGGGAAAGATTGAAGGCAGGAGAAGGGGACGACAGAGGATGAAATGGTTAGATGGCATCACCAACTCGATGGACATGAGTTTGGGTAAACACCGGCAGTTGGTGATGGACAGGGAGACCTGCCGTGCTGCGGTTCATGGGGTCGCAAAGAGTCGGACACGACTGAGCGACTGAACTGAACTGAACTGAACTGAACTCTGAATATAAGTTAAATAGATAGGGTAACAATATACAGTCTTGACACACTCCTTTCCCAATTTTGAACCAATCTGTTGCTCCATGTTTTGTTCTAACTATTGCTTCTTGACCTGCAATACAGCCAAAGGAAGAAACAATTGTGGTGAAGAGTAATTATAGAAAGTGGAAATCTAAAAATAATATCTGATAAGACCAAATGCTTGCAAGGATGCAGAGAAACTGAACCATTCACATTTTTGTAAACAAACACAAAATGGTACAGCCCCTCTGGGGTATGGCAGTTTCTTACAAAACTAAGATGTGTTGCTTAGGACACAACCAGAAATTCATTGTCAGGTGATTTCCCAGAGAAAGGAAAACATGTTCACTGAAAAACCTATACATAAATGTACATAGAATTTTAATTTGTAATAGGCCAAAACTGGAAATAATCCAAATATCCTTCAGTGCGAGATTGGTTAGATAAACTGAAGTTCATTCATACCATGGGTAATAGTGATTTTAAAAAAAAGAGTAAACTATGAAGTACATGAATTGAAATGACACCAAGGGGATCATACTGGGTGAGGGGAAAAACAGCAACATCAAAAGTTTACATAAGGTATGTATCCTTCTATGTAATGTTCTTGATATGAAGAACAGATTCTTGGTGCAAGGGTTTGAGGAATAATTATGGTGAAACAGTTCCATGTCTTGACTGTTGTGGTGGTCACGCTAACTGACATACATGACAAAATTACATAAAACTAAACACACACACAGTGGCATGTAAAAGTGGTGATCTCTGAATAAGATTGATGGATTAAATCAATCTTGATTTCCTGATTGGGATACTGTACATATGCAAGATATTATCTTGGAGGGAAAGACATACAGAGATATCTCTGCATTTCTTACATATCTTTGTAGATATGAATCTATTATTATCTCATAATTGTTTTTGTTCAGCCACTAAGTCATATCCAACACCTTGTAACCCTATGAGCTGCAGCATGCCAGGCTCCCCTGTCCTTCTCTACCTCCCTGAGTTTGCTCAAACTCATGTCGAGTCAGTGATGCCATCCAGCCATCTCATCCTTTACTGTTATCTCATAATAAAAGTTTTCAATATTTAAATAATCATATAAATAAGAAAAAATAGGGGTATGGAAAGATAAATAACTAAAACCTAATATTGAAATGTTTATTTAACCCAGATAATCACTTTGGTCTTTTAAAGTGTTTTACAACCTTTACAATATTTAAAAAATGTAAAGAAATAATTTATAACTATTAGAATAGAATGTAGACAAAAATAAATCTCAGCTCTTTCAACTTAGTTTCTTTCAAGTTCAAACAAAATTAACTGTAATGCAATTTATTTTGAAACAGCACATGTAATTTGATGGTATTTTTCTAGAATTATTTCTGTCCTTTTTTTTCTGTCTTTGGATCTGCAATTACACATTAAACAATCCTTAGAGAAATGTGCATCTAGTGTCAGTAATGGCTACTTCCCATTAATGAGATTTGAGGCAAGCTTTTAAAATTTCTTTTAGTATTTTTGTATGATTTTTAAATTGATCTGTGCCATTTTTAAGCCTAAACATACAATAATCACACAAAATTTTAAAGAACAATGAAAGAGTAGTACCTGAGCTTTAAAAAGTGCTTTAAAAGCCGTGTGGGATGACAAGCAAGTAAGCAAAAGATTTAGAAGGGCAGTCGAAGTTTCCAGGAGAGACAGAGAAGGATGGAACCAAAGCTGCCTGAGCTCCAGAAGTAAAGAAGACTGCCCAGGAATGATGAAGCATTTTATAATATTGTTTTTTAAAGCCTTCGTTTCTTGGTAATTTTACAAGTTCTGGCTGGAAAAAGCACACTCTGGTAAAAACTTCTTCAAGTCAGACTTTCCACTGTAAAATCCGTTAGTTTTGATAATTTATTGATATGACTGTGTAAAAGGTGAGAAACTGCAAGTGAAAAAGCATGCAGTTGGAGGCCAAGGTGCTGTTTGTTTATCTTAATGAATAGTTTTAATAATTAAGATCTCACTTGAATAAGTTACTTTTCAAAAATTCATTTTCACCATTTCAACCATCATTTTTTTTTCTTTTTAACTTTGTAAAAGATGCTATTAAAGTCAAACACAGCAATGTGCTAGTAACCTACTTTTTTCATTTATATATGAAATGAAGAAAGCATTCAGATGTTTAATTTTCATAATTAGTTGGGAATTTTCCCAATAATTAAGGAGCAGGTATTACTTTGTCACTTGATTTTAATCTCTGAACATACAATTTGTGTATTTTTGATCTGGTCTTGGTCTAGCACCAAGAACTCTTGTACTAGCAGGGAGACAGGATCTCCATCTTGCACTGAATCTATGTCCAATATTTGTACAGTTGACTGTGAATGTCACTGTCTATTTACATGGCTTAAATGTGGACTAACATAATTGGCCATCAAAAAGTCATGGAATAGGACACTCATCAAACCAATCTTGCCCACAAGCCTAGCTATGCTGACATATGGTCACCCAGTTCCTGCCTAAGCACCTCCAGCTTCAGGAAACTCACCACCTGCCAGGTGCTCAATTTTCACAATTATGAAGCTTTGCAATCTAAATAAAAGATGTTTGTGACATATCTCATTACTCTACAGGCAGGCCTTGTATATTATACTATTGTAAGTACTTTAATCTTACTAATTCAAATGATTTTCGCTTTTCCACTGTTGCCTAATGGACTAGTGTTCAGACACAACTTACTGTTCAGTAAGCTGCAGACTGGCCTGTATTAGATTTGCAATTCTGGGTCAACACACTGCACGTGTGGGCACCTCATGCCATTTTCTATGATAATGACAATGTGGTTTGAATCACTTTCACAAGTTAATAACACACGAGCAATATATAATTGCAAAATTGTCCACATACCACATAAAAGAAACGTCACTTTTGAAGACTAGATGTGATGATGGTTGTGGAGTACTTAACTCAGAATGCGTATCAAGTGGGCAAATAATATTTATGAAAACCTCATGTTGTGTTTCCCAATCTGTGTATATAAATGTGTCTGTGTTTTCGAACTTATATGTTTTCATTTCTTTTATGGTTTTATGAAAAATAAATAAAGTGGGGTGGAGACAGAAACAAGGGCCTATTTTACCCTATAGGACTGGTTGATGAAAACCACATTTTTATACAAATATTATTATAGAACCTTACTGTGTTTGTTCATTAAGGAAAAATATTTGAATTCCATCATCACAAGTGACTACTGTGCTCCCAGGAGAAATTCCGCAACAACTTCACAATTAGGACAGAAAACCAGAAATTAAGTCAAGATGCCAGACTCTCCCTGAGAGCAGCAGTAAGTGTACTGCTCTATGATGTTGGGCAAATTTCTCGACCTCTCTAAGCTTTACTTTCTTTGTCTGGAAGAAATAAAATCTCACTCTAGAGTTAAATACTCTGCTGTGGCAAACACTACTTGCATTATGTCTCAGTCTCAGAATGAAAGTTCAACTGTCCCCCAAATGTTTACCACCTTGCAGATGGCATTTAAAATCAAAGTCTAAGAACTCATTTGCAGCAATATGGATAGACCTACAGATGATACCAAGTGAAGTAAGTCAAACAGAGAAAGACAAATGTTATATGATATCACTTATATGTAGAATCTAAAAAAATAGAATAAATGAACTTATTTGCAAAATGGAGACTCACAGACATAGAGAACAAATTCATGGTTACCAAAGAATGAAAGGGAGAGAGGTAAATTTGGAGCATGAAATTAACAGGCATAACAGTGTATGAAATTAACACTCTATGTAAAGTATGTAAACAGCAAGGATTTCCTGAATAGTACAAGGAACTATTGGGTTGGCCAAATAGTTCATTCCGCCTGCAATGTGAGACCCCTGGGTCCAATCCCTGGGTTGGGAAGATCCCCTGGAGAAGGAAAAGGCTACCTACTCCAGTATTCTGGCCTGGAGAATTCCATGGACTGTCGCAAAGAGTCAGACCTGACTGAGTGAATTTCAGTTTAATTTTCAATACATTCACTATCTTGTAATAAACTACAATAGAAATTTATAGAAAATTATACACACACACATGTACACACACATGTGTACACACACACACACACATATATATAACTGAAGCACTTTGCTGTGCCCCTGAAACTAACACAATATTCTTAGATCGACTATACTTCAGTGAGGGACTTCCCAAGCAGTGCTAGTGGTAAAGAACCTGCCTGACAATGCAGAAGATGCAGGAGACACAGTTTCCATCCCTGGGTCAGGAAGATGCCCTGGAGGAAGGCATGGCAACCCACTGCAGTATTCTTGCCTGGAGAATTCCACGGACAGAGAAGCCTAGCAGGCTATAGTCCACGTGATTGCAAAGAGTCGGACATGACTGAAGTGACTTAGCACGCACGCACACGTGCTTCAGTAAAAATACAAAATAGTTTCTAAGAGTCTAATGGTTCATTACCTCACTTGAGATCTCAGCTACCAATACATTCCTACTCAGCTGTACCTAATTGCTTCAGGGAGGCCTCAAGGGGCATTCAGTCATGCTCAAAGACGAACACAGGTCGCCTCAATGTCAATCCTTCCATGTCTATGCAGCCCCCACTGATCTCCCTGGGCACTCACTCACTCCCTGGATCTCACTGGTCCTGCCTGTCCTAGGTTCCTGCTCCTCTGAAAGAATGTATAGTCCTGCCCAGGGGTTTCCCCAGGACTTCCGAAGCGACAAACTATTTCAATGCACCCAGCCATTTTTACTCATGTCAGACATTTCTTTCTGCCTGCCTGCCCTCTGCACTGCCAGGGAATTCTTTTATAGGGTTACCTTTTAGAGTTAGAGTCAAGATCTCTCTTTTTTGCAGTGACAGAACTTATAGAATATATACAAGTTCCTTAGCAAAGGACATGCAAGCCCATCAGAACACAACACTTGTCTTCCTCTGTATCTTTATTTCCTGCAACTTCCTTGTTCCTAGAAACTCACGTTCTAACAGTACAAAAATCTTGCAGGCTGTTCCATTCCTCTTTGCCTCTGTGCAGACTATTCCTGCTGGCCCGCAGATTCTGTTCCAAAGGAAGGGTTAAACATTCATCTACTCCGTGAAGACTGAGAGGATCTTGAAGGAAGACTTAATCTTTGCTTCCTCTGGACCCTGTGGTTTGTGTATGGTGTCTAACCAACTGTATTGCTTGTTTTGCTTTGTTTTTCATTTAGATCTTTCATACTAGTCCCTTCATAGGCTCAGGCAATTTTAAAATTCCTTTGGAAATCCCTACCACCTAGCAAAGTGTTTGACACATAACTGACATTCCATCAACAGTTGTTGGAAGAACAATGACACTCATCAAAAGAGCTTGGTATCAAGGTACCCATCACCATGGGGCTCTGCATGGATTGATCCAAGGTTGCCTTTTAGAGCAGCGCTGAACTCTCTGGGCATCACGGATACAGCAAATACCTTTAAGAGGTGAGAGTGCCTGAAGAGGCGCAGAGAACACTGTCAAGTTCCAAATGATGAGAGATGCTGGGCTTTTCTCACTACAGCATTTGGATTAAGAGCATCTCTTAAGCCAAATAATTGCTGTCAGGAGCCAATGTAACCTGAGGGCCGAAGCACAGATGATACTAGGTCATGGGCAGCTGCACCTGCAGTGAGGAAGCGCTGAAAGGACGGAGGCTGACAAAGGGCTCACATCTCCTGAACTTCCGCAAGAAGCAGCGGGTATGTGAAGGCCATCACTCCTCAGAGATCAAGAGCCTGCCCCCTGCCAAAGGCGTCATCTCAGCCATCCCTCGGGGAAAAGGAGAGAAGGTTTTCAGCGTACTCTCCCTCAGAAAGAGAGAAAAAATATTTCCCACCAGAAAACAAAGGAACAAGAAGAGCTCAGTGGGGCTTTCAGTGGGAAATTGCAAGCTTGAAATGAAATCCAACTTTCCTATTTTGGCGGAGGGCAGGGGCAGGAAAGAGAGCTAAAAATAGAATAACAAAAACTAACTTTATTTGAAATATACAGTGAAAGAAGTATTGAATAAGAACCAATGTAAATAACCAAAAAATGAGGAATTTTAAACCAAAATGAGGGTTTAATGACCCTTTTATTGCTTAAAAAAGAACTGAATCCTTTTTCCAATTTCTTATCCTCCAAAAGAAACTAGTATGTGGACTATCCAATGTCAGAATTATAGCAAATCATTTTAACTCCTGAGTTTTCTAACTGTAAAGGATGTCTTTTCCAAAAGGCACATATTTCCTAAATTCTGCTAAATAGAAGAATT
Organism: Cervus canadensis; assembly: GCF_019320065.1. Classification (NCBI taxonomy): domain Eukaryota; kingdom Metazoa; phylum Chordata; class Mammalia; order Artiodactyla; family Cervidae; genus Cervus; species Cervus canadensis. The sequence goes on along the minus strand of NC_057407.1, from coordinate 58,421,904 downwards.
TTCTTACTTTCTTTCCCTGTTACCACCGTGGCCTATGAAATTCAAATCAGTCACCTATATTAAAATATTTCTGAAAAGACTACAAAACTGAATGCTGCTTTTGCCTCAGATTTTTCTACTAAAAGCAAGTTTTTGCATAGACATTAAATATATAACGCACATTGACTTGAAGTTATCCGGTATTCTTGGAGTAGAGGAGACAATCTAAAACTGAAAAAATTATCCTTCATGGGAGATATTGTAACAAAGAGGCAAGAAACACAATCATCCCCACTTCTCTTTAAGGACAGAAAATCATTTTAGGACTTGCTTCCCTTTTTCTCACCTCCCCATCACTAAACTCTCTTGTAGGAGAAACATAATTATGGCAGATAACTCTCAGCTTCTAAAACAACACTTCATGAGCAACCTTGAATGTGACTTAGAAGGTGAGTCACTTGGGCATTCCTCTCATCCCTTTTCTTCTCACTCCAAACACAGTTCTAAACTAAGCTGTCTGCTCAGAGGAATGCAAAGATAGAGGTCCTAATGAGAGGACACCATATCATGGGGCATCAGTGAAGGGACAGGGAACCACAAAATCAGAAAGGAACTAGTTAGTCTGTTAGCCCAGGCCCCTTACAGGTTTACAGTTAGTAATTTGCACACTAGGGCTCTACACAGATTCAACTGATCACCTGATTTACAAAGATAACGTGTCATAATTGCTTACATTTGCATAGCATCACCTTTCTTGTCCAGAAGTCACCTACTCCAAACCTTGCTTGTCAGAATTTTGCCAAGGCCCCAGAAGCAAACTGAAGCAAGACCCCAAGAAACTTGATGAGCTGGTGCAGAGTTAAGGTACTGAAGTTTTGGTATTCTATTCATGAGAGGACTCATCCAAAGCCAATTTCATTTTCATCTTTGTGTGTTTCTAACCAGCAGATTGGTCTTCCCAGGTGGCGCCTAGTGGTAAAGAACCCGCCTGCCAATGCAGGAGACATGAGAAACATGAGTTTGACCCCTGGGTCAGGAAGATCCCCTGGAGGAGGAGATGGTTTCATGGCAACCCATTCCAGCATTCTTGCCTGGAGAATCCCATGAACAGAGGAGCCTGGCAGGCTACAGTCCATGGGGTCACAAAGAGTCAGACACAACTGAAGTGACTTAGCATGGGGGCAAGCAGCATAATTATTAAATTTCTCAGCTCACAAATAGATGAGAAACAGCAAACATTTAAAAGATGATTGACTTAATCAGCTGACAGATGGTGAAGGAGAAGGAAAAATACTACAAGTCAATAAGGCATAGCCACCTAGTTAATAAGGATTCCATGTAGAGACTGATGTACCAACATATTTCATTAGTTCCTTGGGGATCTCTGTGTTATAGTACAGACTCCCAATGAAGGTCAAAATGATGAATGCCCTTCATTCCTTCACACCCATCAGATGGCAGCTCACACACAAAATTCTCAGAAAAACCTTCCTCCATTGACTCCACTTGAAGCAGCCCTAATCCATCATTCTGTTTCTCAGAACCTTTTATATGTCCTGCCCAGTATATATCAAATTTACAATCATGTTATTTATGACTTTACTTTTGTATTACATTATCTACCTGCTGCACTAGATTATGAATTTCATGTGGCACTGAGCCATGTCCTTCTTGATCATCACTGACTGCCCAAATCCTGGCTCTGTGCTTGTCACATGGAAGGGTCTTGATAAATAAATGTTAGGTAAATAAAGAAATCTTACCAGGGAAGCGCCTACATTCCCTCATTACAATATGTCACTTTAGAAATGTTTCTTTAAATTTAGGAATGCTCTTTACAAAGATGATTAAAGAGATGTTGTTTCCTGAAAGGGCAGCAAAGTTGGGGGAAGTAAGTTACCATTTATTGAACAATGATTGTGTACCAGAAATGCTAATCCTCACAATGACACAGTAAAATAGGTATGATTAGTCTTCCTTCACTGATGAGGAAACTGAAGTTAAGTAACTTTCCAATTTTGTGCAATTAGTGGTAAAGTCTGGATTCAAGCCTGAGGTCCACATCTCATTACTCTGATGGGTAAAACTTCAATTATCCTCACTTAAGAAATAGCTTATATGTTGTCTGGGATGCTGGCTGGACTAGAACCAGAAATTGGGCTTCAAAGGCACTATTAGGAAAGAAGGAAGGTCTTGTAGATTGGAGCTGAGTCAAGTCTGAGAGTCAAGACAGGGAGACCAGGTTCAAAGGGCAGACAAAGAATTATAAAAGGACAGAATCAAAAGTCAGGAGTCCTATGAAAACAGGATCTGAGTCATGCTTCAACCCACTTAAATCTGGCATCCACCCCCCCAAACTTTCCCAAAACAGCTCTCACTAATGTCACCAATGACTCTGACATCACCAAATCCAGTGGGTAATATTTATTCTTTATCTTGCGTGGCTTCTCCGTAGCACTTGGCATTCTGACCATTTCCTCCTTTGTGAATCATTGTTTACCTTTGGCTTCCCCAGCACACTCTCTCCTGGTCCTTCTTCTACATATCTGTCTGCTCTATCTCTGTCTCATTTGCCACTTCACCCTCCTCCACCTTGGCAATAAATGTGGGACTTTTTCAAGATCAAGGTGAGATTTCCTTCTCTTCTCTCAGTCTTTCTTCTCTCTGGGTGAACTTACCAATTTTTAAGGCTTTAAATATTATTGACAGATTGACAACTCTTTATTTCCCATTCTACATTTCTGAGCTTCAGACTTGATTTCAAAATTTTCCTACTTGACATTACTGTTTGGATATTTAAAAGACAGCACAAATGTAATAAATTCCAATACAAACTCATCAAATTTAATCCCAATAATTGAGCCCATATATCCTTCAATCCTCACATGTAAACCCTACTAGTTATCATTTTTGTTTTTGGTTTTTTTTTTTTTTCTGGAACCACAACTAATTTATCTATCTAAACTCTTAGTCTTCTCCAATTCATTCTCCATGTTGCCACCAGAGACACCTTTTCAAATTACAAATTTCTCCATATCATGTTATTAACCAGGGCAAAACTCCATGTTTATACTTGATCTGTATGTTGCTGCTGCTGCCGCTAAGTCGCTTCAGTTGTGTCTGACTCTGCGTGACCCCATAGATGGCAGCCCATCAGGCTCCTCTGTCCAGGGGATTCTCTAGGCAAGAATACTGGAGTGGGTTGCCATTTCCTTCTCCACTTGATCTGTATATTCTTGAATAATCAGATTTCTGCATGCCTTTCTCAGCCAGTCTCAATCTATGCCAGTTCTTTTTTCTGGGTTCCACCCACCAAAGGCACACTTTCAGTTTGTAGAATCCCCTGTGCTCCCTCTGACCTCAGGGCTTTGATGCAGCCTATGCTTCTTCCTGGAATAGTCTTATGCCTACCACCACCCTTCATTTGGCCATCCATAGAGCTCAACTCCAGTGTAGCTTCCTCAGGAATCCCTGTGGTTTTTGGACCCCCATCACACACACACACACACACACACAGGATCAAGTTCCCCTAATACATATTATTCTTGTTCATAGGTACCCACACATTGTATAATTTGATTAATGTCTCTCTTTCTCAATGAAATGTAGGTTCTGAGGGGGCAAGGGCCATAGAGTTGGCTCATCACTGAATGCCTGGGCCAGCACAGTATTTTGCAAAAAGATGATTTACAAGTCTTTGTAAAATGTAGGAAGGAAGATAGCAGGAAAATAGTTCTGAGATGACCTGTGAGCATCTAAATTTCAAATACACAAGACATTGGGTAGGCAGTATCCAGGTATGTTTGGCTTAAAGTAAAGGTGATTTGGTACTATCAGTGGAGAATGTGTGCAATTATTTATAAGGCAATAAACATTTTACTTCATCTTTAGATTATTTTGACTTTACAAAGTTGAATTATGGCTAACAAATTTTTATTGTTGGGGCTATTACTGTTTTGTTAAATCATATCTCCTAATTAACTTTTCATTCTGAATTTAAGATGTTATTTCCATTATAGCGACTTGCAATACATTTTTCAATTTTTAACTTTTTCAGGGTGCCATTTTATTTATTTATTCATTGATTCATTCATTTACTTTTAATCAGAATACATTTGATTTATAATGTTATACTAATTTCAGGTGTACAACAAAGTGATAGATTCAGTTCAGTTCAGTCGCTCAGTCGTGTCCGACTCTTTGGGACCGCATGGACTGTAGCACACCAGGCTTCCCTGTCCATCACCAACTCCCGGAGCTTACTCAAACTCATTGAGTAGGTGATGCCATTGAGTAGGTGATGCCATCCAGCCATCTCCTCCTCTGTCATCCCCTTCTCCTCCTGCCCTCAATCTTTCCCAGCATCAGGGTCTTTTCCAATGAGTCAGTTCTTTGCATCATGTGGCCAAAGTATTGGAGTTTCAATTCAGCATCAGTCCTTCCAATGAATATTCAGGACTGATCTCCTTTAGGATGGACTGGTTGGATCTCCTACCTGTCCAAGGGACTTTCAAGAGTCTTCTCCAACACCACAGTTCAAAAGCATCAATTCTTCGGTGCTCAGCTTTCTTCATAGTCCAACTCTCACATCCATACATGACTACCAGAAAAACCATAGCCTTGACTAGATGGACCTTTGCTGGCAAAGTAATGTCTCTGCTTTTTAATATGCTATCTAGTTTGGTCATAACTTTTCTTCCAAGGAGCAAGTGTCTTTTAATTTCATGGCTACAGTCACCATCTGCAGTGATTTTGGAGCCCAAACAAATAGTCTCTCACTGTTTCCATTGCTTTCCCATCTATTTGCCATGAAGTGATGGGACTGGATGCCTTGATCTTAGTTTTCTGAATGTTGAGTTTTAAGCCAATTTTTTCACTCTCCTCTTTACTTTTCATCAAGAGGCTCTTTAGTTCCTCTTCACTTTCTGCCATAGTGTGGTGTCATCTGCATATCTGAGGTTATTGATATTTCTCCCAGAAATCTTGATTCCCCTTGTGCTTCATCCTGCCCAGCGTTTCTCATGAAGTACTCTGCATAGAAGTTAAATAAGCAGGGTGACAACATGCAGCCTTGACGTACTCCTTTTCCAATTTGGAACCAGTCTGTTGTTCCATGTCCGGTTCTAACTGTTGCTTCTTGACCCACATACAGATTTCTCAAGAGGCAGGTCAGGTGGTCTGGTATTCTCATCTCTTTAAGAATTTTCCAGTTTGTTGTAATCCACAGAGTCAAAGGCTTTGGCACAGTCAATAAAGCAGAAGTAGTTTTTCTGGAACTCTCTTGCTTTTTTGATGATCCAGTGGATGTTGGCAATTTGATCTCTGGTTCCTCTGCTTTTTCTAAATCTATCTTGAGCATCTGGAAGTTTGCAGTTCATGTACTGTTGAAGCCTTGCTTGGAGAATGGGAAAGACTAGAGATCTTTTCAAGAAAGTTAGAGATACTAAGGGAACATTTTAGAGATACCAAGGGAAGATTTCATGCAAAGATGGGAACAATGAAAGACAGAAATGGCATGGACCTAACAGAAACAGAAGATATTAAGAAGAGATGGCAAGAATACACAGAAGAACTACAAAAAAGATCTTCATGACCCAGATAGTCATGATGGTGTGATCACTCACCCAGAGCCAGACATCCTGGAATGTGAAGTCAAGTCAGCCCTAGAAAGCATCACTACAAACAAAGCTAGTGGAGGTGATGGAATTCCAGTTGAGCTATTTCAAATCCTAAAAGATGATGCTGTGAAAGTGCTGTACTCAATATGCTGGCAAAGTTGGAAAACACAGCAGTGGCCACAGGACTGGAAGAGGTCAGTTTTCATTCCAATCCCTAAGAAAGGCAATGCCAAAGGATGCTCAAACTATGGCACAATTGCACTCATCTCACACGCTAGCAAAGTAACGCTCAAAATTTTATAGATTATAGTCCATTTAAAGTTATTATAGCACTTACCTGGTGGCTCAGTGGATAAGAAACCGCCTGCCAGTGCAGGGGATATGTATTCAATTCCTGGTTCAGGAAGACCCCACATGCCAAGGAGTAACTAAGTTTGTGTGCCACAACTACAGAGCCCAAGCTCTAGAACCTGTGAACCCCAACTACTGAACCTGTATGCCACAACTATAGAAGCCTAAGCACCCTAGACCTGTACACTGCCACTAGTGAGCTCATGTGCTGCAACAACTGAAGCCCATATGCCTAGAGACTGTGCTCTACAACAAGAGAAGCCACCACAATGAGAAGCCCTCACACCAAAATGAAGAGTACCCCCGTTCACTCCAACTAAAGAAAGCCCGCATGCAACAATGAAAACTCAGTGAAGCCAAAAATAAAATTAATTAATCAAAAACTAAAGTTATTATAAAAAATATTGGCTATATTCCCTCTGCAATACAATGTATCCTTGCAGCTTATTTATTTTATACCAGGAAGTCTGTACCCTTAAGTCCCCTACTCCAATCTTGCCCCTGCCCCATCCCTCTCCACACTGGTAACCACTAGTTTGTTTTGTATATATATATATGTGTGTGTGTGTGTGTGTGTGTGTGTGTGTGTGTATGTCTGTTTCTTTCCTGTTATATTTATTCAATTGTTTTATGTTTTTAGATTCCACATATAAGTGATAACATGCAGTATTTATCATTGTTTGATTTATCTCAATAATCATAAAAACCTCCAGGTTCATCCATGTTGTTGCAGATGGCAAAACTTCATTCTTTTTTATGACTGATTAATAGTCCACTGTTTATCTATACCATATCTTCTTTTTGAGGGCCATGCCATGCAAGCTGTGGGATATTAGTTCCCAACCAAGAATCACATCCATGCACCCTGAAATGGAAGTGTGACGTCTCAATCACTGGACCACCAGGGAAGTCCTATACCACATCTTTTTTGTCCATTCAACTATTCATGGGCATTTAGGTTGATTTCATGTCTTGGCTATTATAAATAATGCTGCTAATGCTGCTACGAACATTGGGGGCATGTATCATTTCTAATCAGTGTTTTCATTTTCTTCAGATATATACCCAAGAGTGTAATTGCTAGATCATATAGTAGTTCTGTTTTTAGTTTCCCGAGGAACCTACATACTGCTTTCCATAGTGGCTACACCAATTTACATTTCCACCAATAGTGTAGGAAGGTTCCATTCTCTCCACATTCTCAAGAACATTTGTTATTTGTGGTATTGCTGGTAACAGCCGCTCTGAAAGATGTGAGGTGATATCTCATTGTGGTTTTGAAAAACAACAATGATTTCTTTTCTAAAAAACTAATTATTGGTTTCATTGATCTTTTCTATTTTTTGTCTATATTTTATTTATTTCCTCTTTTATCTTTATCATTTCTCTCTTTTCTTTTTAATTTATTTTTTTATTGAAGGATAAATGCTTTACCAAATTTTGTTGTTTTCTGTCAAACTTAAACATGAATCACCCATAGGTATACATATATCCCCCCTCTTTTGAACCTCCCTTCCATTTCCCTCCCCATCCCACCACTCTAAGTTGACACAGAGCCCCTGTTTGAGTTTCCTGAGCCATAGAACAAATTCCCATTGGCTATCTATTTTACATATGGTAATGTACATTTCCATGTTACTCTTTCCATTCATCTCACCCTCTCCTCCCCTCTCCCCATGTCCATAAGTCTACCCTCTATGTCTGGTTCTCCACTGCTGCCCTGAAAATAATTTTTTCAATACCATTCTTCTAGATTCCATGTATATGTGTTAGAATATGATATTTATCTTTCTCTTTCTGACTCACTTCACTCTGTATAATAGGTTCTAGGTTCAGCCACCTCATCAGAACTGACTCAAATGCATTCCTTTTTATGGCTGAGTAATATTCCATCTTGTATATGTACCACAACTTCTTTATCCATTCATCTGTCAATGGACTTTTAGGTTGCTTCCATGTTCTAGCTATTGTAAATAGTGCTGCAATGAACAATGGGATACATGTGTCTCTTTCAATTTTGGTTTCCTCAGGGTATATGCCTAGGAGTGGGATTGCTGGGTCATATAGTGGTTCTATTCCTAGTTTTTTAAGGAATCTCCATACCATCTTCCACAGTCCCTGGATCAATTTACATTCCCACCAGCAGGGCAAGAGCATTCCCTTTTCTCCACACTCTCTCCAGCATTTATTGTTTTTAGACATTTTGATGAGGGCCATTCTGACCGGTGTGAGGTGATATTTCATTGTAGTTTTGATTTGCATTTCTCTAATAATGAGCAATGTTGAGCATTTTTTCATGTGTTTGTTAGCCAACTGTATGTCTTCCTTAGAGAAATGTCTGTTTAGGTCTTTTTCCCACTTTTTGATTTGGTTATTTGTTTTTCTGGTCTTGAGTTGTATGAGCTGTTCATATATTTTGGAAATTAATCCTTTGTCAGTTGTTTCATTTGCTATTATTTTCTCCCATTCTGAGAGTTGTCTTTTCACCTTGCTTATAGTTTCCTTTGCTGTGCAAAAGATTTTAAGTTTAATCAGATCCCATTTGTTTACTTTTGTTTTTATTTCTGTTAATCTAGGAGGGGGGTCATAGAGGATCTTGCTTTGATTTATGTCATCGAGTGTTCTGCCTATGTTTTCCTCTAAGAGTTTTATAGTTTCTGGTCTTATATTTAGGTCTTTAATTCTTTTTGAATTTATCGTGTGTATGGTGTTAGGAAGTTGTCTAATTTCATTCTTTTACATGTAGCTGTCCAGTTTTCCCAGCACCATTTACTGAAGAGGCTGTCTTTGACTCATTGTATATTCTTTTCTCTTTTGTCAAAAATAAGGTACTAACAGGTGCATGGGTTTATTTCTTGTCTTTCTCTCTTGTTCCATTGGTCAATATTTCTTTTTTTGTGCTAGTACTGAACTGTCTTGATGACCATAGCTTTGTAGTTTAATCTGAAGTCAGGAAGGTTGATTATCCCAGCTCCATTCTTCTTTCTCAAGACTGCTCTGGCTATTTGAGGTCTTTTGTGTTTCCACATGCATTATGAAATTTTTTTTGTTCTAGTTCTGTGAAAAATGCCCTTGGTAATTTGATAGGGATCACATTGTATCTGTAGATTGCACATGATAATATAGTCATTTTCACAATATTGATTCTTCCTACCCAGGAACATGGAATATCTCTCCATCTGTTTATGTCGTCTTTCATTTCTTTCATCAGTGTCTTATAATTTTCTGTATACAGTTCTTCTGTCTCCTCAGGTAAGTTTATTCCTAGATGTTTAATTTTTTGTTGTTGCTGCAATGGTGAGTGGGATTGATTCCTTAATTTCTCCTTCTGATTTTTCATTGGTAGTATATATAAATGCAAGTGATTTCTGTGTACTGATTGTGTATCCTGCAACTTTGCTAAATTCACTGATTAGCTCTAGTAATTTTCTGATACTATCTCTAGGGTTTTCTATGTACAGATTAATGTCATCTGCAAACAGTGAGAGCTTTATTTCCTCTTTTCTGATCTGGATTCTTTTTATTTCTTTTTTTTCTCTGATTGCTGTAGCTAGGACTTCCAGAACTATGTTGAATAGTAGTGGTGAAAGTGGACATCCTTGTCCTGTTCCTGATTTTAGGGGGAATGCTTTCAGTTTTTCACCATTGAGAATAATGCTTGCTGTAGGATTATCATAGAGGGCCTTTACTATGTTGAGGTAGGTTCCTTCTATGCCCATTTTTTGAAGAGTTTTAATCATCAATGGGTGCTAAATTTTGTCAAAGGCTTTTTCTGCATCTATTGATATTATCATATGGTTTTTATCTTTCAGTTTGTTAATATGGTGTATCACATTGATTCATGTGCATATATTGAAGGATCCCTGCATTCCTAGAATAAACCCAGTTTGATTCTGGTGTATGAGCTTTTAGATGTGTTGATGAATTCTGTTTGTTAAAATTTTGTTGAGGATTATTGCATCTATGTTCATCAGCGATATTGGCCTGCAGTTTTCATTCTATGTGTTGTCTTTGTCTGGTTTTGGTATCAGGGTGATGGTGGCCTCATAGAATGTGTTTGGAAGTATTTCTTCCTCTGCAGTTTTTTGAAAGAATTTTAGAAGGATGGGCATTAGCTCTTCTCTAAATGTTTGATAGAATTTTCCTGTGAAGCCATCTGGTCCCGGGCTTTTGTTTCCTGGGAGGTATTTTTATCACAGCTTCAAATTCAGTGCTTGTAATTAGGTTGTTCATAATTTCTATTTCTTCCTGATTCAGTCTTGGAAGATTAAACTTTTCTAAGAATCTGACCATTTTTTCCAGGTTATGTGTTTTATTGCCATATAGTTGTTCATAATAGTCTCTTATAATCCTTTGTATTTCTGCATTGTCTGTTCTAATCACTTCTTTTTCATTTCTAATATTGTTGATTGGAATCTTCTCTCTTTTTTCTTGATAAGTCTCACTAAAGTTTGTCAGTTTTGTTTATCTTCTCAAAGAATCAGCTTTTAGTCTTATTAATCTTTACTATTTTTTTTTTCATTTCTCTTTCATTTATTTCTGCTCAGATCTCTGTGATATCTTTCCTTCTACTTATTTTGGAGCTTTCTTGGTCTTTTTTTCTAGTTTTTTAGGTGTAAAGTTAGATTGCCTAGTCAGTGTTCTCCTTGTTTCTTGAGGTAGGATTGTATTGCTTTAACTTTGCTCTTAGAACTGCTTTTGCTGCATCCTGTAAGTTTTGAGTGGTCATGTTTTCATTGTCATTTGTTTCTAGAAATTTTTTTTATTTCCCTGTTGATTTCTTCAGTAACCTTTTGTTTATTTAGAAACGTGCTCTTGAATCGCTATATGCTTGTGTTTCTTACACATTTTTTTCTTATAATTGATATCTAGTCTCATAGCGCTTTAGTCGGAGAAGATGCTTGATACAATTTCAATTTTCTTAAATTTAGTGAGGTTTGATTTGTGACCCAAGATGTGGTCTATCCTGGAGAATGTTCCATGTGTATTTGGAAGGTGTATTCTGCACTTGGATGGAATGTCCTGAAGATATCAATGATATTCGTCTCATCTAGTGTATCATTTAAGACTTGTGTTTCCTTATTAATTTTCTGTTTTGATGCTCTGCCAATTGGTGTGAATGATGTTAAAGTCTCCTATTATTTTTGTGTTACTGTCAATTTCTCCTTTTATGTCTATTAGTGTTTGTCTTCTGTATTGAGGTGCTCCTATGTTGGGTGCATAGATGTTTACAATTCTTATGTCTTCCTCTTGGACTGATCCCTTGATCTCTATGTAGTGCCCTTGCTTATCTCTTGTAATCTTCTTTACCAGCATACACACCGAGGAAACCAGATCTGAAAGAGACACGTGCACCCCAATGTTCATCACAGCACTGTTTATAATAGCCAAAACATGGAAGCAACCTAGATGCCTATCAGCAGACGAATGGATAAGAAAGCTATGGTACATATACATAATGGAATATTACTCAGCCATTAAAAAGAATATGTTTGAATCTGTTCTAATGAGATAGATGAAACTGGAGCCCATTATACAGAGTGAAGAAAGCCAGAGAGATAAACACCAACACAGTATACTAACGCATATATATGGAATTTAAAAAGATGGTAACAATAACCCTATATGCAGGACAGAAAAAGAGACACACACACACAAAAAAAGGAGACACAGATGTATAGAACAGACTTTTGGACTCTGGGAGAAGGTGAAGGTGGGATGATCTGAGAGAACAGCATTGAAATATGCATATTATCAAGTGTGAAACAGATCACCAGCCCAGATTGGATGCATGAGACAAGTGCTCGGGGCTGGTGCACTGGTAAGACCCAGAGGGATGGGATGGGAAGGGAGGTGGGAAGGGGGGTTCAGGATGGGGAACACATGTACACCCATGGCTGATTCATGTCAATGTATGGTAAAAACCACTACAATATTGTAAAGTAATTAGCCTCCAACGAATAAAAATAAATGAAAAATTAAAAGAAAAAGAAAACCATAAAAAAATAAAATGAAGCCTATTTGTCTGATATGAGGATTGCTATTCCAGCTTTCTTTTGCTTCTCATTTGCATGGAATATATTTTTCGATCCTCTCACTTTCAGTCTATATGTGTCTTTAGGTCTGAAGTGGGTTTCTTGTAGACAGCATATATATGGGTCTTGTTTTTGTGTCCATTCAGCCAGTCTTTTGGTTGTGTGTTTTGGTTGGAACATTTAATCCATTACATTTAAAGTAATATATATATATTTCTATTGCCATTTTCTTAATTGCTTGGAGTTGATTTTGCTGATCTTTTTTCTCCTCTTGTATTTCTTGACTATATAAGTCCCTTTAACATTTGTTGTAAAGCTGGTTTGGTGGTACTGAATTCTCTTAACTTTTGCTTGTCTGAAGAGATTTTATTTCTCCTTCAATTTTGCATGAGATACTTGCAAGGCACAGTAATCTTGGTTGTAGACTTTTCCCTCTCAGTATTTTAAATGTACAGTTCCCTTCCCTTCTGGCCTGCAGAGTTTCTGCTGTTAAGCTGTGGTTCCTTGTGTGTTACTTGCTGCTTTTCTCTTGCTGCTTTTAATATCCTTTCTTTGTGTTTAGTCTTTGTTAGTTTGATTAGTATGTGTCTTGGTGTGTTTTTCCTTGGGTTTATCCTGTATGGGACTCTTTGTGCCTCTTGGACTTGCTTGGCTACTTTCTTTTCCATGTTGGGGAATTTTTCAACTATAATCTGTTCAAAATTTTTCTCATACTCTTTCTTTTTGTCTTCTTCTGGGATCCCTATAATTTGAATGTTTGTGCATTTGATATTGTCCCAGAGTTCTCTGAGACTATCTTCAGTTGTTTTCATTCTTTTTACTTTTCTGCGCCCTTCAGAAGCTATTTACACCATTTTATCGTCCAGCTCACTGATTCGTTCTTCTGCTTCAGATATTCTCCTACTGATTCCTTCTAGAGTATTTTTAATTTCAGTGACTGTGCTGTTTGTCTCTGTATGTTTTTTCTTTAACTCTTCTAGGGTTTTGTTAATTGATTCTTGCATTTTCTCCATTTTCTTTTCAAAGCTTTTGGTCATCTTTACTATCATTATTCTGAATTTTTTTCAGGTAGTTTGCCTATTTCCTCTTCATTTAATTGGACTATTGTGTTTTTTATGTGTTCCTTCATTTGTGTAGTATTTCTCTGCTTTTGCATTATTTTTTTTAAACTTGTGGTGTTTGATTTCTCCTTTTCCAAGGCTTCAAGGTTGAATTCTTTCTTCCTTTTGGTATCTGCCCTCCTAAGGTTGGTCCAATGGTTTGTGTAAATTTAGGGTAGGGTAGATTTGTGCTGAGTGTTTTTTGTTTGTTTGTTTGTTTTCCCTCTGATGGGCAAGGCTGAGGTAGGAGCTAATCCTATCTGCTGATAATTGGGTTTGTATTTTTGCTTTGTTTGTTGTTTAGATGAGGCATCCTGCACGTGGTGCTACTGGTGGTTGAGTGATGCTGGCTCTTGGATTCAAGTGGTTTCTTTTGTGCAACTTCTCACTATCTGATACTCCCTAAGGTTCAGTTCAGTTCAGTTGCTCTGTTGTGTCTGACTCTTTGCAACCCCATGGACCACAGCACGCCAGGCCTCCCTCTGCATCACCAACTCCCAGAGCTTACCCAAACTCAAGTTCATTGAGCCAGTGACGCCATCCAAACATCTCATCCTGTGCTGTCCCCTTCTCCTGCTGCCTTCAGTTGTTCCCGCCATCAGGGTCTTTACCAGTGAGTCAGTTCTTCGCATTAGGTGGCCAAAGTATTGGAGTTTCAACTTCAATATCAGTCCTTCCAATGATTATTCAGGACTGATTTCCTTTAGGATGGACTGGTTGGCTCTCCTTGCTGTCCAAGGGACTCTCAAGAGTCTTCTCCAACACCATAGTTCAAAAGCATCAATTCTTCGGCACTCAGCTTTCTTTATAGTCCAACTCTCACATCCATACATGACTACTGGAAAAACCATAGCCTTGACAAGATGGACCTTTGCTGGCAAAATAATGTCTCTGCTTTTTAATATACTGTCTAGGTTGCTAATAATTTTCTTCCAAGGAGCAAGCGTCTTTTAATTTCATGGCTGCAATCACCATCTGCAGTGATTTTGGAGCTCCCCAAAATAAAGTTGGCCACTCTTTCCCCATCTATTTGCCATGAAGTGATAGGACCGGATGCCATGATCTTAGTTTTCTGAAGGTTGAGTTTTAAGAAAACTTTTTCACTCCCCTCTTTCACTTTGATCAAGAGCCTCTTTAGTTCCTCTTCACTTTCTGCCATAAGGGTGGTGTCATCTGCATATCTGAGGTTATTGATATTTACTCAGAAATCTTGATTCCAGCTTGTGCTTCATCCAACCAGTGTTTCTCATGATGTAATGTGCATATAAGTTAAATAAGCACAGTGACAATATACAGCTTTGATGTACTCCTTTTCCTATTTGGAACCAGTCTGTTGTTCCATGTCCAATTCTAACTGTTGCTTCTTGACCTGCATACAGATTTCTCAAGAGGCAGGTCAGGTGGTCTGGTATTCCCATCTCTTTCAGAATTTTCCACAGTTTATTGTGATCCACACGGTCAAAGTCTTTGGCATAGTCAATAAAGCAGACATAGATGTTATTCTGGAACTCTCTTGCTTTTTTGATGATCCAGCAGATGTTGCCAATTTGATCTCTGGTTCCTCTCCCTTTTCTAAAACCAACTTGAACATCTGGAAGTTCACAGTTCATGTATTGTTGAAGCCTTGCTTGAAGAACTGTGAGCATTACTTTACTACTGTGTGAGCTGAGTGCAATTGTGCAGTAGTTTGAGCTTTCCTTGGCATTGCCTTTCTTTGGGATTGGAATGAAAATTGACCTCTTCCAGAAGCATGTTATTTAGCCTCCATATGTTGGAATATTTAATAGTTTCTTTCCTGTAATTGAGATCTAATCTTACTGAATTGTGGTCAGAAAAGATGACTGGAATGATTTCAATTTTTTTTAATTTACCAAGGCTAGATTTATGGCCCAGGATGTGATCTATTCTGGAGAAGGTTCCATGTGCACTTGAGAAAAAGGTGAAATTGATTGTTTTGGGGAGAAATGTTCTATAGATATCAGTTAGGTCTAGCTGGTCCATTGTATCATTTAAAGTTTGTATTTCCTTGTTAATTTTCTGTTTAGTTGATCTATCCATAGGTGTGAGTGGGGTATTAAAGTCTCCCACTATTATTGTGTTATTGTTAATTTCCCCTTTCATTCTTGTTAGCATTTGCCTTACATATTGCAGTGCTCCTATGTTGGGTGCATATATATTTAAAATTGTTATATCTTCTTCTTGGATTGATCCTTTGATCATTATGTAGTGTCCTTCTTTGTCTCTTTTCACAGCCTTTATTTTGAAGTCTATTTTATCTGATATGAGTATGACCTTTTCCAGTCCCGTGGCCACTACTGAGTTTTCCAAATTTGCTGGCATACTGAGAGCAGCACTTTCACAGCATCATCTTTTAGGATTTGAAATAGCTCAACTGGAATTCCATCACCCCCACTAGCTTTGTTTGTAGTGATGCTTCCTAAGGCCCACTTGACTTCACATTCCAGGATGTCTGGCTCTAGGTGATTGATCACACCGTCATGATTATCTGGGTCATGAAGATCTTTTTTGTACAGTTCTGTGTATTCTTGCCACCTCTTCTTAATATTTTCTGCTTCTGTTAGATCCATAGCACTTATGTCTTTTATTGAGCCCATCTTTACATGAAATATTCCCTTAGTATCTCTAATTTTCTTGAAGAGATCTCAAGTCTTTATCATTCTATTGCTTTCCTCTACTCCCTAGGGTTAGTTCTCTGGTAGTCTAGGGTCTTGGAGTCAGTTCTCCCACTCCAAAGTCTCAGAGCTTGATCTCTGGTCAGGAACAAAGATTTCACAAGAGGTTTGTTATGACATAGGTGAGATTAAAACAAATACCCTAAAATAAGAAACCAAAGATGAACCCCAGGCAAATGGCTGTTTCAAAATCAGGCAAATAATAAATAAAATAATGCAATATACACCCATGTGCCAAGTCAAAACAGTCCAAAAACAATAAAGTACAGTAAATCGACCTGGCAAACAAAGGAAATAAAAAATTATATTTACTAGTTAAGAACAAAACTAACTAAAGCACAAACTGGAAAAGAAAATTAAAGCAACATGCCAAGTGGGGAATCAAGCAATGAAAACCAAACTAACAAATATGTTGAAAGGAAAGGAAAGAAAGAATAGATATACAAATTTAAATAGAGGTAAATGAAGAAGATTTATATGCATTAAAGATTAACTGCAAGGGGAAAAGAACAGCAGGAAAGGCAAACAAAGGAATAAGTGTAGAAAACATATAGTAGGTTTTAAAATTAAAATTATAAAAAAGGGAAAAGAAGAAAAAAATGGAAGAAAGAAAAAGGAAAAAAAAAAAAAAAGGCAAACTCCACAGAACTACAAAAGCACAACATAGAGGTAAAGGTTTATAACAACAATAAAAATGTGAGTGAATATACACATGTATATACACCCATAAGCAAAATCAAAAGAGTCCAACAAAAATAAAGTGCAATAGATTGACCCAGCAAACAAAGGAAACCAAAAATTATATCTACCAGAACAAAACTAACTAAAGCCCAAACTAGAAAACAAAACAAAAGCAAGGTGTCAACTGGGGAATAAAGCAGCGAAAATAAAACTGACAAATATGTTGAGAGGAAAGAAAAGAAAGAAATGATATGCAAAGTTAAATAGAGGTAGATAAAGTAGGTTTATATACATTAAAGACTAACTGCAAGGGGAAAAGAACTGTAGGAAAAGCAAACAAAGGCATAAATGTAGAAAAAATAATAATAGGTTTAAAAAATTAAAATTAATAAAAGAGAAAAGAAAATAAAAAGAAAAGGAAAACTCCACAGAACTGCAAAAGCCCAACACAGAGGCAGAGGTTTATACCAACAATAAAAAATGTGACTGAGAAAAAAATTTTTAAAGCTCAAAAGTTTAATTAGATTTCATAGTGTCAATAAAATCAACAACTACAATGGGTGGGGGAGGAGCAAAAGAAAAAATCAGAAAGATTCTACAGAACAAGTCAAAACATAAGAATATTAAATGTTTTTCTTGAGTTACTGCTGTCAGCGTCCTTTCTCTCGCTGAGAGTCACTGTCCCCCTCACCCTCCTAGGATGCCCTCCAACACTGTGCTAATCTCTGGACCTACTGTGGGGGTAGCTGAGATTCTAATCTAGTCCTACTCCTGTGTGTTCTTGCCTCCAATGTCCACAGCTATCAGAGAGCTCTCAGTGTCCTTTTATATATTCCATAGACACAGAGTTTGCCTGGTTGATCATGTGGACTTAATCTGCAGCTTTTATAGCTGGTGGGAAGGTTTTGGGTGTTCTTGCTTAGCCACACTGCCCCTGAGTTTCAATTGTGGTTTTTATTTCCACCTCTGCATGTGGGTCATCCACTCGGGTTTGCTCCTGAGTCTGCCCTGGAGGACTTGGGTCAAGGCGGTGCAGCTGTTGGGTTGCATGGGTTCTGGCAGCACCAGGTACTCAGGGGAGTTGGCAGCTAGGATAGCAGGAAATATACCCTTTAAAAGGGTATGCATGAGACAAGTGCTCGGGCCTGGTGCACTGGGAAGACCCAGAGGGATCGGGTAGAGAGGGAGGTGGGAGGGGGGATCGGGATGGGGAATACATGTAAATCCATGGCTGATTCATGTCAATGTATGACAAAACCCACTACAATATTGTAAAGTAATTAGCCTCAAACTAATAAAAATAAATGAAAAAATAAAATAAAATAAAAGTGCATGGCAACTAGTATTGGCCAATACGCTCCAGTGTTCTTGCCTGCAGAACCTCCCTCCCTGACAGAAAAGCCTGGCAATCTACAGGGTCGCAGAGCGTCGGACACTACCAAAGCGACCCTGCAAGCATACGCAAGACTATTTTTGCCTGTGGCAGTTCTCCCCAGCGAGAACTGCGCGTGAAGGTGGCACAGCTACTTGGCTTGCAGGGTCCCTAGTGATTCCGAGTGTGCAGGGACACGGCCTACCTCCACTGCAGGAGTTATGGCCCTATCGGAGTCTTTTTGTGCCTCTTGTCGCTGGCAATCAAAAGGCCTCCTTGGCCAGTCTTGCTCCGCAACTCCTCCCGTTCAGGCACTTAGACGGCTCCCTTGCCTGGGGTCCTTCTCTGTTGCGCAGCGCGTCAGGCACTTGGGGGCCCCCCTGGCTGGGGTCCTCCTCTGCAGATCGGTGCACTAGGCACTTAAAGGGGTACCCTGGGTGGGGTCCTCCTCTGTAGTTCAGTGCAGAGGATGGACCAGCCTCTCTATTGTTTGCTGCTGATACTGCGTGGGGGAGAGAGAGGATGTGGGGATGGCTCCACCCTCTATGCATGACTCAGCAGTCTTGCCTTGCTCCATGGCTGCCCAGCTTTCCTCCACAGGCATTTCCCACCACAGTCTCCTCCCTCACATCCCCTCAACCCATCTCTCCGGAGTCAATATCAGCCCTCATCCTGGGATTGCTCCACAATCCCTAAACACCAGCTCCCAGCCACTGCACCTTTCATGGGGCTTGCTTCCCTGTTTGGGGTATGTATGGCTGTGGCAAGAACTGTCTGATTCTCACTCTGTTTAGGCTGCCACAGATCAGCTGTCTCACTCTCAGCCTTAAATGTTTCTTCTCTGACTCAGACAATTGCCCTAATGTGGGGTATCAGACCCCTGCTTCAGTTAACTCATCTGACAAGGTCAGATCCAGGCCTGCTAAGACTCCGGTTTTTCCCCTTTGTTCCTCATCCTACCGAATTTTGCATAGTTCTGTATATTCTTTTCCTCTGGTCAGGTACCCCTGTCTGCTCTCCGCTGGTGTTCTGCATGCACTTCTGTGTCTGAAGGTGTGTTCCTGATGTATCTGTGGAGAGAGATGTACTCCACATCCACCTCCTCCTCCTCCATCTTGTTCGCCTATCATTTCCCTTCTTTTTCCATTAGATTGCAAATCAGGTTGTTTATCTGAGATTTTTTCTGTTTTTTTTTTTCTAGTAGGATTTTTCCTTTTCTATAGATTCTTACATTTTATTGTAGCCTTTTCTTTTCCACTTAGAGAAAACCTTTTAACATTTCTTTTTGGGTTAGTTTAGTATTGAGGAACTCAGTGTTTGCTTGTTGGAGAACTTCTGTCCTTATCTGTCCTTCAATTCTGCATGATAATCTTGCTGGGTAGAGTGTCCAAGGTTGTAGTTCCTTTCAGCATTTTAAATACACCATGCACTTTAAATACATCCTTCTCTCCTGCAAAGTTTCTGCAGAAAAATCAGGTTGTAACTTTATTGGAGTTCCTTGTATGTGACTCTGTTTTTCTCTTGTTGCCTTTAAAATTCTTTCTCCAACCTCAGCCATTTTTTGTATGATATGTCTTGGTGTGGGTCTCTTTGGGTTCATCTTGCTTGGGACTCTCTTGTGCTTCTTATCTGTTAAGATATGTTTCCTTTTTCTAATTCAGGAGGTTTTCAGCTATAATTTCACCAAGTACATTTCCAACCCCCTTCTCTTTATCTTCTCCTTCTGGGACCCCTCTAATGCAAATATTCTTGAAGTTGTCCCAGAGGTCCTTTAAACTGTTGTCATCTATAACTTTTTTTCTTTTTGTTGTTCTGATTGGGTCATTTGCATTATTCTATCTTCTATCATTGTTGAATTCTTTTGTATTGCCTAGTCAGCTCTTCATCCCTTCTAATGTGTCTTTCATTTCAGTTACTATATTCTTCAGCTCTGACTGGTTCTTCTTCATATTTTCTAGTTCCTTATTAGAAGTCTTATTGTGTTCATCTATTCTTTTCCCAAGTTCAGTTAGCATTCTTATTACTAATGCTTTCAATTCTTTATTTGGTAAATTATTTATTTGTTTCATTAGTTGTTTTATTCAGAGTTTTTCCCTTGCTCCTTCATTTGAAAAAAAAGAAAAAAGAAAAAACTCCCCTGTCTTCTCATTTTGTTTCAGTTTCTCTGTCTCTGTGAAACTTGGTGAAATAGTTACCTATCCTGGCCTCAAAGGTGTGCCCTTATGTGGGAGCATCCTGATGCAGACTGCATGTGCCCAGTGGCTTTCATGGGGGAGCTGGAGTGAGCACAGGTCACATTTTCCCCCAGAGTGTCACCGTGGTGGGAGGTGAGGCTTGAGATGGAAGTTCTGAGCCAGAACAGGGAGCTAGAACTTCTCCTATCAGGAGAAGCTACCCTATCAGGGCTGAGTTAAGTCCTAAGGTTCTGGAGCAGAAGCCCTGGGGCCACATCCAAGCTGGTTCTGTTCCTTCTAAGTGTGTGCTCTCCCCCAGCAACCTCACCTTCACCCCCAATTGAAACTGTGCTAAAACAAGTAGGGCTAAAGTGGGTGCCCAGTGCAGGCTGGGGTATGAGCACTGGGATGGTCCCAGTATGCAAGTCAGAGCTCTAGCCGCTCCACATCCAACGCCTCCACCAACAAGGGCTGCACTTGCTCTGTCCAGATGCAGGCATGGGTGCACACAGCTGAGCTCTCTCCAGGGCAACAGCAGCTTTTCCCTAGCAGTGAGCTGCACCAGCGTGGGAGGGGCAGGGCAGGGGCTTGCACATGCGGGGAGCACACACGGGTGGTCGTGGGAAACAGGCCAGAGCCCCAGGCAGTTTCAATCTGCTTCCTGCCCCTTGTTTCAGGAGCGAGCAGGCATGTGCACTCTTCACAAGCGGAGTTTGGGTTTCCTACAGCCCTCCTGTAAGCCCCACTGGATTTCAAACCAGCCAAGAGGGGTCACCTTCCCGGTGCTGGATGTCAGGGATGGAGTCCCCAATATGTGGCTGGAACCCCTTGCTCCCCAAGGAGGATCCCTGAATCTGTATAACCCCCTCCTCTTCTGTGACCTCTCCTGTTGTGCAGGTTCCGACCCCATTGCTTCTTTTCCCTTCCTACCAAGTCCATGTGGGTATTTCTTACAGCCTTGGTTGTAACAGAGCCTTCCTGCTGACTTCAGGTTGTTTCAGTGAGAACTGTTCCACATGCAGATGTATTTTTGATGTGTGCATGGGGAGAGGAGAGCTCAGCTCCCCCTACTCCACCATCTTGATCTCTTCCAACTTTTAAGTTTATTTAATGTGGGTAAGGGTGGAGTTAAAATGTCTGACAAATGTGTGCTAGGTGTAGGACTGGAAGCAATTCTGTATAGATCAAAGATGCATAACTTGGTCAGCTCCAGACTGTCTTTCCTATTCTTATCTCTAACTTTCCCTTCTCCCATAAGAGAGAGTTCTTTGAGACCTGACAACCATCTCCAGTAGATTTAGATAGCTTGGGTTGGTCCAGGATCCAACACTCTTCCCGATAATAGCACCTAAGTACACTGTCTTAGCATACCACCTCCACCCCATCTAGGCGCTCAGGGCAGAGCAGACCACCCCCTCCCCCAGCTCCCTGAGTGGGCAAGTGATCCAAGTCTGGGAAGTCAGAGCTCCTTCCCCTGGTGAAAGTGACTGGCACACAGATGGACACAGTCAGGTCAGTGGGACTCAGTTCTGGTTCATTGGACTCGGTGAAAAGAAGAAACGCTTCTTCCTTTTCTCTTGGCTGAGAGGATAGGAAGTAAACATGTGCTGTTTCTGCCCTGTTGCTCTCACAAGATGGAAATGAAGCCACACGCAGAAAATAACTAGTGGGAGAGCGTGAGGTGGTCTCTGTGGAGTAATCTGAGTGCTGGTGCCATCGTGCTTCCAGGGCAAGGCTGAAAGCTTCTGGAAAAGGGCCGACTGGCAAATAAGTTAGATTTTGTGGGCCTGAGGACTCTATTATGGCAACTCAGCTGCTCTCAGAGCACAGAAGTAGCCACAGGCAATATGTACACTATGAAGAACTAGGCTTCAAGACAGTTTTATTTTTAGACACTGAAATGTGAATTTCATAAAATTCTTATTCTCTTTTGATTTTTTTCCCCTAACCATTTAGAAAGTGCAGAAACTGTTCTTAGCTTCCTGGCTTTACAACAGGCCATCGGCCAGAGCTGGCCACAGGCTATACTTGCCAACACTCATTCAGCTTTTCAGTAACCCAGTCTATAAATCCCCCCCCACCTTTATTTTTGGCCTTAAATAAGTCCAGGATTGAGGACTTTCTTCCCCCTACCATTTGCAAGTGAAAAAGTCTCAAACTTCTTATCCCACGTTTAGTACCTGGGCTTTAGTTTCTCTCTTTGGAGCCCTAAAAACTAAGAGATCTGAAAGAGTTAACAGAAATGATGTTTGAGAAACTCTTTGCACATTTGCTAAGGGAGAAAAAAAAGTTTGATAATATCTTAGCCATAGTAAATCTGGGGCTGAATGCATTGCTTCAGCACCAATACAAAAAAAAAAGTCATTAATAAAAATAACCAAACAACTGTAAATTTACTAACTTCAAATAAATACCAGTTTTCTTCATTAAGTCACTTGTAAAAGTTTCTGTGGAACTGGAGAATTGTTCAAGTCCCTTTAGCCTGTGAACAGTCAGAAAGGAGTTGTGAACAAGCTCTAAGCATCAGGGAAATAAGATTGAGGCTTCATCCCATACCAGGAAGGCCCAGAAGGACTATCAAGACCCTCTCCACATCACACAAAGGCCAACTTACTAGACAGCAGCCTGGCCTACTCCCTCAAAGGTTAAAAGACAGAAGCACACATTAGGGTGTCTATTTGTCTCATTTGGAGGTAGCATGTGGACAAGTGCTACACAATTAATTGCTTTAAGAGTAAACTTGGAAAAAAAAAAAAAGAGTAAACTTGGCAGCCCTACCAAAATACATCAGCTTTATGGTGGACATGCACACAGAAGAGGAATACAGAGCAGCATAACATGCATTTGGCCTTCAACTCCGAGTTCTCCTCCTGGGTATCTACCCAAGTGAGATAGAACCATATGTCCATCCAAAGATTTGTACATGAATATTCATAACAGTTTTATTGATATTGATAATAGCCCCAAATTGCAAGCAATTGGATGTCCAACAGCTGATGAGTGAATAAATAAAACATGGTTTGTCCAGACTGAGTGACTTCCACTTTCACTTTCAACTACTAACAACTGACTGGCTCAGGATTGAGAAAGGAGTATGACAAGTCTGTTTATTGTCACCCTGTTTATTTAACTTATACACAGCGCACATCATGAGAAGGATGAAGAGTTACAAACCGGAATCAAGATTGTAGGGAGAAATATCAACAACCTCAGATATGTGGATGATACCACTCTATGGGCAGAAAGTGAACAGGAGCTAGCCTCTTGATGAGGGTGAAGAAGGAGAGTGAAAAAGATAGCTTAAAAGTCAATATTTAAAAAAACTAAGATCACGACATCACTTCATGGCAAATAAAGGGGTAAAGGTAGAAGCAGTGACAAATTTCCTCTTCCTGGGCTCTAAAATCACTATAGATGGTGACTGCAGCCATGAAATTAGAAGATGATTGCTTCTTGGCAGAAAATCTATGACAAACCTAGACTGTGTGTTAAAAAGCAAAGACATCACTTGGCCTACAAAGGTCCATATAGTCAAGACTATTGTCTTTCCAGTAGTCATGTACAGATGTGAGAGCTGAACTATAAAGAAGACAGAGTGCCAAAGAACTGATCTTCCAATTGTGGTGTTGGAGAAAACTGTTGAAGGTCCCTTGAACTGCAAGGAGATCAAACCAGTCAATCTTAAAGGAAATCAACCCTGAATATTCTTTGGAAGGACTGATGCTGAAGCTGAAGCTCCAATACTTTGGCCACCTAATGCGAACACCCAACTCATGGGAAAAGACCCTGATTCTGGGAAAGACTGAAGGCAGTAGGAGAAGAGTGTGACAGAGGATGAGATGCTTGGAAGGCATCACAGATTCAAAGGACATGAACTTGGGCAAATTCCAGGAGATGTTGAAGGGTGGAGAAACCTGGCATGCTGCAGTCCATGGGGTCAGGAAGAGTCAGACGTGACTTGGCAACTGAACAACTAGTAACTCAGCAGTAAAAAGAGCTACTGATAAAACCAACAGCATGGATGAATCGCAAAATCAATAAGCTGAGTGAAAAAAGCCAGACATAGAATACAGTTGACCCTTGAACAACACAGGAGTTGAAAATTCACATGTAACTTTTAACTCTCCCAAAATGTAATGACTAATAACCTACAGTTGACCAGAGGCCTTACTGATAACATAAACAGTTAACATATATTATGCATGTTATATGTATTATATACTATAGTCTTAAAATCAATTAAGCTAAAGAAAATAAAATTTTATTAAGAGAACCATAAGGAAGAGAAAATACATTTACAACAGTGCACTGCATTTATTGATACCATAAGTTTGCATTGCCTGTTTACAAGATGAATCATCTGTCAGCAACTACATTAATATTGTCTTATGTAACACAAAATATTGTAGATGTTTTACATATCACTAACACTAGACATCAAAAAAAATTTTTTTAAATAAATCCATACTTATTTACAGATATAATTATTCATAATGAAAAGCATCAATATGATTGCTTTATGGTTGCCTAGTGGAATCAATAGCAATTACTTTATGGTAGCCTAGTCTATATGCTAATGAATGAATTGTTACAAAATACGGTTTTGTATTCAGTCTTATATTTTTATTCATTTATTTTTATTCAGTTTTATATTCATAAATTTGATATTGGAATTGCAGATGCATTTTTAAAAAAAAATACTTGTTGGGGACTTCCCTGGAGGTTCAGTGACTAAGACTCCCACTTCGAATGCAGGGGGCCTGGGTTCAATCTCTGGTCAGGGAACTAGACCCCACATGCTGCAACTAAGACTTTGAATACTGCAATTAAAGATCCAGCATAATGCAATGAGGGTCGAAGATCCTGTATGTGGCAACTAAAACCCAACACAGCCAAATTAATTAAAAATTAACCAGGGGTGGTGGAGGTGGAAGAGGTGGAGGAAGTGGAAGGGGAGGAAGGAGAGGTAGGTGTAGCTTCATGGAAATAAGTTGTAATTTCTGTCTGACTTTTTTTGCTGTTTTTTCTCTAAAAATATCTCTATATAGTACAAATCATTCTCCCACTGTTTGCTTTAGTTTCGGTGCCTATATCATGGACGATCCAGGTCATAAAAGAAGTTGAAAGCAGTCCCGAGTAATCAGAGCCCTTCTGCTGGGTTGTCCAACATCAGCTTGTTACCTGGTGCTTCTTCTTCCATGTCTTCTTCCTCATCGTCTGGCCCTGGTTGGGAAATGCTCTTCTCCATCAGGTCATTTTCTGTCAATTCCTCCCATGTGCCATCTATTAGCTTTTGAATTTCTCTGGGATCCACAACTTGGAACCCTCCACCTCCTACCTTTGTTGCCATATCCACAATCTCTTTCATGATTTCCTAGATGGGCTCTGTTGTAAATCCTGTGAAGTCATGCACAACATCTGGATGTGGTTTTCTCCAGCAGGAATTTATTGTTTCAGGCTTGATGACTTTTTCTATAACAATGATGGAATCTTCAATGGTGTAATCCTTCCAAATTCTCATGATGATGTTTTCTCTGTTGATGTTCTCTTCCATAGCTTGACAATACTTTCCATAGAGTACTGTGTATAATGAGCCTTAAAGGTCCTTATGACCTCCTGACCTAGAGGCTGAATTACAGATGTTGTGTTTGGGGGCAAGTAGACCACTTTAATACCTTTGATGCTGAACTCGGAGTTTGTGGCAGTCAGGGACATTCTCCAATATTAAAAGAACTTTTAAAAGCAGTCCCTTACTGGCACAGTACTTGGTGACTTCAGGGTCAAAGCACTGATGGAACCAGTCCAGGAAAACCTCTCACTGTCCAGGCTATCTCATTGTACAACCAAAAGACTGGCAACTGGTGTTTACCTTTTCCTTTAAGGCTTAGGGTTAGCAGATTTATAGATAACAGCCATACTGATCATAAACTCGACTACATTTGCACAGGAGAGTAGAGTGAGCCTGCCCCTTCCTGCCTTAAATTCTGGGGCTGGCTTCTCTTCCTTCCCACGGAAAGTCGTTTGTGTCATGTCCCCCTGCCCACAATATGGCACTTTCATCTGCACTAAAAGCCTGTTCAGGCAGGTATCCTTTCTCCTCAGTGATTTTCTCAACAGCACTTGGGAATTCATCTGCTGCCTCTTGGGGCAGAAGCTGCTTCTCCCATTACTTTGACATTTTAAAAGCCAAACTTATTTCTAAAATTATCAAGCCATCCTTTGATGACATTAAATTCTCCAGCTTTAGACCTTTTGCCCTCATTTTAAGTCATATAATGACTTCACTTTTTCTGGAATCACATTAGAGTCTATAGAATGCTTTTCGTATAGATATCTTATACTCACAGAAAAGCTACCTTTTCAGTACAAGAGAAAATGGTATTTCACAAAAAGTGCAGCGTTTTTGAGTCTGCTGCAGCAACCACTTCACAAATTTCCTTCTTCTTCTCTTCTTTTTATTTATCTTTACTTCTTTATTTCTACAATGGCACTTGCATTGGATTCATTTACCTTGAAATGCGGCAACTGCAGCTGCAGACATCAACCTACAGTACCTATCAAGCAATTCAACTGTTTCTTGTACTGTGGGAGCACTTCTGGTATGGGTCTCATGGTATTGTTTAACGTTTACGGCACTGTACTAGACATGATGAAAAATACAGAAGAACCATGAGAAATCACTTTTTACTGAGATACCCAATTTACTGGAGAGGCAAACTGCTCGTGTGGAGTTAATGGGAGTCACAGGGAGGTTCAAGCAGATCTCCCAACATTTGAGCTCATGTGATAGCAACAGGAGGTACCCCGAAGCATTAGAGGAGTACAGTATGTACTAGAGTTAATTTTATGCAGTCTTGATTTACTGCTGTATCTTTGTGTTTGTTTACATTTCTCTCAACTGCAAATGGTGCTTGTAAGTATGTGCATACATTTTGCTAAATTTTAACAAAAAGATTTTTTTTAGTTACACTTATGTTTATTTTAATGCATCTTAGTCCACATAGTTGGTATAAAATCAGAAAACACAAAGCAAAAAAGAGAGAAAAAACAAGATCTGGAGTCTTGGCATCAGAAGGGCCCCACAAAGACATCTAGAGTTGGTGACCAGTATGAGTCATTGCCAGACAGTTCTTGGAGGCAGAGGGCAGTCTAGACTCTGCTGCATCCAGGAAACCCAACATCCCAGGGGGTCCTGATGCTCTGACCATAAGGAAAATGTGAGAGTGATAAAGGCAGTGGTTTGTTATTTATAATAATAATAATAATAGCAGCCTAGCTGGGTATAAAAGTGGTTACAAACACAGAATTATTCAGATCTCTGTTCAAAGTTATGTTGTAAAATTGTTAAATGAATTTCCAGTGAGGTGTTTAAATGATTAGTGATCATCAGTTCGGTTCAGTCGCTCAGTTGTGTCCAAATCTTTGCAACCCATGGACTGCAGCACACCAGGCTTCCCTGTCCATCACCAACTCCCAGAGCTTGCTCACACTCATGTCCATCAAGTCGGTGATGCCACCCAACCATCTCATCCTCTGCCATCCCCTTCTCCTCCTGCCTTCAATCTTTCCCAGCATCAGGGTCTTTTCCAATGAGTCAGCTCTTTGCATCAGGTGGCCAAATTATTGGAGCTTCAGTTTTAGCATCAGTCCTTCCAATGAATATTCAGGACTGATTTCCTTAAGGATTGACTGGTTTGATCTCCTTGCAGTCCAAAGGACTCTCAAGAGTCTTCTCCAACACCATAGTTCAAAAGCATCAGTTCTTCAGCACTCATTTTTCTTTATGATCCCACCCTCACATCCATACATGACTACTTAGTAAATACACAGCACCACTTTATAGGTTTGTTGTCACAGATTTCTCACCTAGACATGTGACTGGGACACCCCACTAACCCACCCACCCACCTACCCCTATCAAGGGTAAGTATTCCAAAACCACAAGCCATGATTCTCCAAGGGCTCCAGTTTGGGGCACACAGAGGCATGGACAGTGCATGTGTGTGTGTCACAGACTGGGTCACCCACATAAAAGGGCTTTGGGCCATTTGGAGTTTCTACCACACTTTGGTTTTCTAAATGAGGTGGAGTGGAAGGGAGGTATCTTCAAGGGAGGGGTTGAGATGGACTTATTTTCTTTCTGGGCAAGACAAACAAAAGTGGAGAAACAAACAAAAAAAAAAAAAAACTGAGCTTGATTATGTGGTTAGGATGTCCTTAGCTACTTTAAGGTTCAACCCAATCAGACCATTTAAGGCTATGGTCAACATGTAAAGCAAACAATATTAAGTATGTATATGTAATGAGTGTTATAAATAGGTTTTATATACCATTGGTATTGTATACATCTTCAGTCAACACTATCCTCCTCCCCACACAACTTTCTGTTTGGTTTGGTTTGATTTTGGGTTTTTTGGCTAGCTTTTTTTTTTTTCTGTTTGTTTTCCTGGCTTCTGATTTGCTTCCCTCATCCCTGCGTGTGCTGAGAGCCTTGGATGTCCAGCCTTGGGGCCTCATGCATGCTTCCATAAGATTATATAGATGACAGAGGAGAGTCAGGCAGAAGGCCCCCCAGGCCAGGATGTAGGCAAAGCAGTAGGAGTTGTCTGAGTTGAGATTGCATTCCAGGTGCCTGACTCTGTACATGGATACTATGCATAGACCAGTGAGGATCTGGAAGCCCCGGTGATGTAGATAGAACCACACCACCACCCCCTTGGTGAGGGTGAAGAGCTGGCAGAAGAACAGGAACAGAGAACGCTGAAGATGATGGACAAGATCATGGTGGTCTGGACAGACAGCAGCCATCTTTAACAAAATTTTTTATAACAGATTTGCTTATATTTTGTGGTAGTAGATGATAAAACAGACCAGATCTACTTATATTTTATGCACTCGTCATACCTTTAACTTACACAATTTAGCATGCATGCTATAGTGACATAAGGTAGATCACTAGTTATGTGGGGCAAGGGGCAGAGGGCTGGGGTTTGCCAAGAAACATGAGAAAGCTATCAAGGTGATAATATCTGCATTCTGACTGTGGTGGTGATTCACAGGGCTTGTATTGTACACTTTAGACAGATGCAGTTAATTTTGTGTAAATAATACCTCAATCAAGTTGATAATACTTTTTTCTTTTTTTAAATGTTATTGTCATATAGTTGATTTACACTGTTGTATTAGTTTCAGGTGAATCACTTAGACATATAGAAAATAAATACTTAAGACAGTTCTCTAATGGCCAATAAATACATGAACAAAAAGCTCAATACTAATAGACAATAAGGAAATGCAAACTTAAACCATATAAAACAATAAAAACATGCATTTCATTTCATTATACATTAATTATATTAATGTATAAATAATATGTATTATTTATAAATAATGTATAAATAATAAATTATACATTAATTTTTTAAATGCAGATCTTAAAAAAAGAGAAAGTTTTATTTTTAAAACAGAAACAAAATACTCAGAAATTCCACTTGCAAATGTGTTACACATTTAAGCCAGTACTATAGGTTATTCATTTTGAACTGTGTGAATTTATTTACTCAAAGTTTAAATTAATTTCACTTAATAAAATAAGTGGACACAACCCAGCACATCTCTTCATGGCTAAGTATCAAAAGCCAGGGTCCTTGGAAATCTCACGTCCTTCCAAGTCAAGCCAATGAGCAGACTCCTCATCCACACGCCTCCTTTCTCCTTCCCCTCCTGGCTCATTCTAGTACTGGCCTCTGACACTTGTTCTCTCTTAGACCTTCAGGAGTTCCATTCCCTCTTTTAGTTGCCCTGAAGAAGCAGCCAGACCCCTCCTTCTGCCATCTCTCCACAGATACCTTGTAGATCTCAGCACAGCAAAAGTGTCACTTGGTATCTGCCCTATGCAATAAAGGGCAGGGGTTGGGGGGTGGGGTGGGAAAACATTATTTTTCTGAATGTGAAGATTTAATATTATCAGGAGGTAGAGAAAGTACTTTAAAGAGGTTAATACTTCTTAAATATTCCTATAAAGTTAATAAAATTTCAACCAAACCTCCACTCCACCAGACTCTCCTCCACCACTCCAGTGAAACTTCTTCTGGACAAGGACACCACTGACATTCCAGTACCAGATTCCATGGGTGGATCTGCAACTTTTTAAGCCCCACTTGCCTCCAGCACAGATCAGCCCACTCCTTCTCAGTCTCCTTGGCTTCTTCCTCTTTATCTCCCAGGTCTCTTCACATCAGAGGCCCCAGGGCTCAGGACTCTAATCACTTCTCCTCTTCTAATCCCTTTATGATCTTATTTAATCTCGAGCCTAAGTAGCATCTGTATATTGATGATTACAATTTTTTCTCTTGCCTGGACCTCTTGCCTGAAGCTCAAACTATAAAGCCAACTTCTCCAGTACTCCACTTTAAAGTCTAAAAGTATCTCAAACATAGCAAGTCCCAAATCAGACTCTCATTTTTCCTTCTAAAACTCTCCTCCCCGCTCCATTTTTCATCTCAGTAAAGACTACCATCACCCCCTTCCTTACCAAGACCTTGAGGTCACCCTTGGCTCTTGTCTTTCCATCACACCCAGATTCCTCAGTAATTTCTGTCAACTCTTACTGCCTCTCCTTCTGAGGGAGCATCCCTCCCCCCATCTCATTTCAAATTCATTTATCTTCCTGTGCCTTCCTTCCATCATTATTCTGGCACAGCACTTTCCCCATAATGTCTCTTTACTGGCCGTCTTCCACCCACTAGAATACATGCTGAGCACTGCCCTTATCAGTCAGGAGATTAAACAGAAGTACCCAGCACACAGCAATCACTCAACAAACGCATGTGGGCAGGTATGGCCACTAAGGAGTTTACCACACAAACTAGAAAATTTCACAGTTAACTGTGACTAGCTGAAGGTCATCTCCCACCCACTTTTCTCCTCCTTAACCTGAAACAAGGTGTGGACGTGAGGGCAAAGATCAAATCTCCCTAGCTCCATGTCCCACAGCTGGCGTAAGAGGTGAAAAATCAACAGGTTGTCTTGGGAGATGACCAGAAGCACATTCAGCTTACTGCTGGAGAGAAAGGACTTGGTGATTCTGTGTATAAACTGCCTTGGAGAAGGTACAGCCTTCTGAAGCTGGTCCTGGGTTAACCCAACAGTCTATTCAGAGCAGAGGAACTATGCCCAGGAATGCCTGCAGGGACTACAGGTAGATGGAACTTGATATGAAGCAGAGTATTTTATTTTATATTTTATACCTCAGGGCCCCTTGGGTTCAGGGGAAAGTATATCACTGACCAGATTGGTCCATGAATGCTGTTGCCACAGAATTTAAGATTAGGGTTACTCTTTTATGTAGAACTTGGGGTCATCAGGTGTTCTAAGGATAGATAAAGATGCCCCACCCATTAAAGACACTGTCAGCTGATCTGTAGGAGAACTTGCAGTGTTGAAATCGCCCTTATCAGATAACAAGAGCTTCCCCCCTCACCAGGTTCAGCAGAGGGGTGTTTGTTTTCTTCAGAAGACATGGATCTCTTCAAAGTAGTTCTAGCCTTAGTCAGTTTAAAGTTGGTTTAGAGGGACTGGGCAAGGTGGTTACCTACTGAAACAGGAGGAAAGGGGGCAGGGTACAACCTTTAGAAGAGTGACATCGCCATTTAAGATACTGTATAAGTTAGTAAGGATCAGCCAGGTCCAGGATTGAGGAAGATGTGACTTCCAGTGGACCATGAGCTTCATTATATGCTTGGTGCAACATATCAGTATATAAATTACATGTCCACAGGTGCCATGAGAGTTCCAAGGATAACCATAAAATGCCAAAGAGTGGGTGGTACCTCAATTTCTGGAAATCACCACCCCCTCTCCAAGAGAGTTGGAATAATCATCCCTCTTGTTAGCCCATAAAATTACCCAGCCCATAAAAACTAACCACCCTCACACCTCTGGCCATTTGCCTTTTGAGATGGACAGTGTTCTGTCTATGAACTGTGTATCCCCCACGGTCACCTTTCACCTTCTGAGAGGACCCACATTATGTCAATGGAGTGTGTGCAATGTTTAGTCAGGTCAGACTCTTTGTATCCCTATGGGCTGTAGCCCATCAGGCTCCTCTGTACATGGAATTTTCCCAGCAAGAATACTGGAGTGGGTTGTCATTTCCTACTCCAGGGGATCTCTCCTACCTAGGGATCAAACCTGCGTCTCTCATATCTGCACTGGCTTGCAGATTCTTCACCACCTGGGAAACCATGGGGTGTATAACCCTCAATAAATCTGTTTACACTTTACCTTGTCTGGCTTTTGAGTTCTTTCCTGTGCAAAGCCAAGGCCCCTCATTTGGCGCCCCTCCCGGGGACTCACTCAAGACCTGAAATGTGACCATTTGCTTGAGCCCATTTTCCCTGCAGCACAACCACGTGGCACTTCCCTTGATAGGACTATGTCCAAGGTCCCCACCACGCTTCTAGGAGGATAAACTGGATTCCATCTCGCTGGCTCTTCTGTAGCTCAGCCCTGTTCCTTTCCTTCTGGCTGCCCTCAGACGAGCTTTCCACAGACCTTAGTGACGCCCTTTTCAGTGACAGCTGCTAGACGCAAGACATTGCAGGAAATCTACATCGCTGTTTGAAAAACAAACTTGAGAAATATCTCCAAATCTCAGAAAAGAAGGTGTAAGGAAAGCAGCCAATATTCTTCTCCATCCTCTTGAAATCACCACCCACCCCTCATTTCGCCTGCTAGTCCTGCTTCCATTGCTCATTTAAAAGTTAAATATTTTTTAAAAGCACACAAAAGTTCAGAGAAGAGTGGGGGATGGGCAGTATAGCAAAAACACCCAGTTACAAAGAGATCCTTATGAACAAAATCACAATAAAGGGTCAGACCATCATCTCTGGCCACATCAGAGAAGAGCGCCTCACACGCAGCACATCCCCAGGTGGCCCAGAAGCACGGCCAGGAGAAGCTGCGGGTAACCACTAGGGTGGCCCGCCCCGGACGCGCCCCCACCTCCACGCGTCCTCCAGGGCCTCCTCCGCGCCTCTCTGCGAAGTAAGGGCGAAGGGAGCGCAGCGCACCCGGGAAGGGAGGCGCGGGGAGCCACTGTGTGGCGCGGGCGCTTGGTGAACCCGCAAACCAGGCTGAGCACTTGGCGGGCACAGACTTGGAGGGTCATAGCTCATTTCCCCACGCAGCTGTCGCAACAAATAGCATTTTTTTGTTTTGGAAGGCAAGGAAAAACACTGGTCCTCCAAGTTTCATAATTAGAAACCTCAGGGAAAAAAATCATTGTTGCTAGCTTGTTCCATGGGGAGGCTGAAGGGGTGTTTTGTTTTGTTTTGTTTTTAATGACTAATTCTATGTTCAGATTGTTTATATGACCATGAAGATTAGCTGAAGGGTAAATCTAATGGGCTGCCACTCCATCTAAGGGTTCAGAGCTGAGCCAATGAATTGTGTTTGCTTATTGCTCTGTCTGCATATGAGGAAGGCTACGAAAACCTCCAGGAAATGAAAAAATGTTACACATACAACCCACAGCTCTGAAAAACGTGTACACAGTAGTTTTTGTCAATTGTCCATTGCTATGTGCTACTTGCTTTACTGGAGAAGGCAATGGCAACCCACTCCAGTACTCTTGCCTGGAAAATCCCATGGAAGGAGGAGCCTGGTAAGCTGCAGTCCATGGGGTCTGGAAGAGTTGGACACGACTGAGCAACTTCACTTTCACTTTTCAGTTCCATGCATTGGAGAAGGAAATGGCAGCCCACTCCAGGGTTCTTGCCTGGAGAATCCCAGGGACAGCGGAGCCTGGTGGGCTGCCATCTATGGGGTGGCACAGAGTCAGACAGGACTGAAGCGATTTAGCAGCAGCAGTTACTTTACCTACATTATTTTGTCATAATAATTCTGTGGTGGCAAGAATTAATGACAATTTATGGAGACAAAAACTAAGGCTTTTTGTTGGAAAGATTGAAAAATAAAACATGCTCAAAGTCACAGTGGCTCAGACAATAAAGAATACATCTGCAGTGCAGGAGAGCCAAGTTCCATCCCTGGAACTAAGCAACTTTCATACACATACATGCTCAAAGTCCATTTAGTTAACGGCAATTTCTAGATCTTATTCATTTGCTTACTTCACACATGCCCCCTGCCCCATATATGTGTGTGTGTGTACTTGTGTATAATATATATTACACACACACACATATATATGTATGAATGTTTATGTATCAAACATAAATAATGTAATACAAATTATTCATAAAATATCATTTAAATATTTAACTAGGTGTTGAAGACCTTCTTGTATAAACTAAGTAATACTAGGGTATAACAGAGTAAGAAACAAGCTGGACATGCACGTGGCTGAACAAAAGTGAGTTTCTCTCCCGCTCTTCCTGTCCATTGTGTAGACATGACAAGCTGAAGGGTCTGCTCCCTGCCGTCATCCTTATTCCGGGCCCTGGCTGAGGAGGGATCCACTCTCTGGGCCATCACCAACCAAGGTAGAGGGAAGTGTTGTGGGGAAGTGCACTCTGCCTCTGAAGAGTTTGCCCAGAAATGACATGAATCCCTCCATTAACATGTTATACAAGTCCAAGGCTGTAGGGGGAACAGAAGGTACCATCCTCCCATGGGATGAGGACAGCGAGACCCCATGGATACTCTGCTTTTTTTCATTGGGCTACAATTAATTGGTCTCAAGTGAGATTACTAAGGAGGAAAGGCAGTGGGCACTTGCCAAATGATCTTAGCATGTGACAAAACTAAGTGCCACCATCAGAACACCTCACTAATCTCCAGTGACACAATAGCAATTTCCTTAAATGCAGGCATTGAGAATTCTAGTCACATTTGACATTATTTTTACAGTGGAATGGTAAAAAATCCTATTTTTTGGTGGCATTGAAAAATCAGTGAAATCGGTAGAGGTGAGAGCAAATCCATAATGAGAACCACACCTAAAATGTGGCAGCAGCACTATTTAATCAGGAAGATTGATGCTGCAAACACTAATGCCGGGAGTAGCCACATGACCTGTTGGATCAGGCTTGGTGGCGTTGGAGACCCAGTGTCCTTTCTGAAAGGGACAGTTATCACCTTTCGAAATGCCAGCTTGCATGAAAGCCCACCCAGTTGGCCAGCACTTTCCATTTTTCAAAAGAAACACAAAATCCACATTTTGAGTATGAAATCTCTTGATTTTTAAATGCTGCTATTAATAAATTACTTTAATTGGAAAAAAAATATTAAATGGACCCCACAAAACTACATCTGCACCCTGAACTTGGTTTGCAGGCCACCAGTTGAAACCTCTAGGCTAGTGTTTTAGTAAGACAAGTAGTGACACCTTGGATAAAATATTTAGTACCAATTTTAAACCCTTAACATGAGCAAGGCATTGGGTAGAGTCCAGAAACTTTCTACAAGATCCCTGTGCAAATTAATTAACAAAAATCTCAACAATGCCAGAAACTAGAATTCAAAACAAGCTCCTGCTTTTTGAGCATTATTGTTGTTATTCAGTTGGTAAGTTGTGTCTGACTCTTCGACTCCATGGACAGGAGCATGCAAGGCTCCTGTCTCCTCCACTATCTCCCAGAGTTTGCTCAGATCCATTACCACTGAATTGGTAATGCTATCTAACCATCTCATCCTCTGTCACGCCTTCTCCTCCTGCCCTCAATCTTTTCCAGCATCAGAGTCTTTTCCAATGAGTTGTCTCTTTGCATCAGGTGGCCAAAGTACTAGAGCTTCAGTAGCAGTCTTTCCAATGAACATTTAAGGTTAATTTCCTTTAGAATTGATTGGTTTGCTCTCCTTGCAGTCCAAGGGACACTCAAGAGTCTTCTCCAGCACCACAATTTGAAAACACCAGTTCTTCAGTGCTCAGCCTTCTTTATGGTCCAACTCTCACATCTGTACATGACTACTGGAAAAGCTTTGACTATACAGATCTGTGTTGGCAAAGTGATGTCTCTGCTTTTTAGTACACTGTATAGGTTTGTCATAGCTTTCTTTCCAAGGAGCAAGCATCTTAATTTTATGGCAGCAGTCACCATGTGCAATGATTTCGGAGCCCAAGAAAATAAAATCTGTCACTGCTTCCAATTTTGCCCCTTCTATTCACCAGGAAGTGATGGGACTAGATGCCTTGATCTTAGTTTTTTTAATATTGGGTTTCAAGCGAACATTTGTTTACTCTCCTCTTTCACATTCATCAAGAGGCTCTTTAGTTCCTTTTCGCTTTCTGCCATTAGAAAGGTATCATCTGCATATCTGAGGTTGTTGATATTTCTCCTGGCAATCTTGATTCCAGCTTGTGCTTCATCCAGCCCACCATTTCACATGATGTACACTGTATATATGTTAAATAAACAGGGTGACAATATACAGCCTTATCATACTCCCTTCCCAATTTTGAACCAGTCTGTTGTTCCATGTCCAGTTCTAACTGTTGCTTTTTGACCCACATACAGGTTTCTCAGGAGACAGGCAAGGTAGTCTGATATTCCCATCTTTTAAAAAAATTTCCACATTTTGTTGTGATTCACACAGTCAACCCTAGAGATAATGAAGAATACTAATGACAAAATTTTTAGTAGTAAGAATACTAACGACAAATGAAGGCCTCAGCACTTATATGTCAGTATATTTTCCCTGAAGAAGAAGCTGCAGCTTCCTATTCTGCCAGAGATAGGCCTCAACACAGAGTCAAATGCACCCAACTTGACTCAAAGGGAGAAGAAACCAGGAAAGCCTGCCACCAGCACCTCCCAGGAACCTCAGCAAGGGTTCTGGGGTCATAGACTCTTACCTTTCAGAGGTGTGTGATCCCTGCTCACAGTGAATAATTGTAAGTGTGTAAAAGGACAGACATTTGAAAATATGTCTCCCTCCAACTCCTCACCCTCAACTACTTCCCAGCTGGGGAGATGTCCTCCCCAGTGGCAATTCTTATATCTTCTCAAAATATATCTTTAGAAGAGCTATTGAGCACATGTACGTTGAAGTGGAAACCTGTTTTAGAAGCACATGTTCTTATAGAACTTTAGGATTGGAAGGGATCTAGTTCAGCCCTTAATTCACAGCTTCCCTTAATACTGCTCCTGCATCCATATCTCTCTATCGATAGACAAACACACTTTCCACTTGGAGGCAGCTCATCCCACTTCTAGAAAACTCCAGTAGTTTATAAAAGATAATTTTTAAAGTTCTGAAATCTGCCACTCTGGTGTTTTTCCTCTTCAATTCTTGCTTTGACCTCAAAGGCCAGCGAAAACAGGTGGCCAAATGCCTTTTGCCTAAAATGGAACTTAAAATATTTGAAGCCCTCCCATCGTCACCCTGCCAAATAACCCTGGCTTCTCCTCCCCTTCCACCGGGTGTGTGGTTTCAGGGGATTCTCTGCCCTGTGCCCTCTAGAAAGGATTGAACTCTTACTTAAAATACTCAGAAACCTCTTCAAAGAGGAGAACTGCTCATTAGAGGAGAAAAAGAGTTTCCAATTTGTAGCTGGCAAAGTAATGAACAAATCTGTGTTATGAAAATGGATGGATGACAGGAGATTTAATGTGGGAAATGGTTGGTGTGCAGGGAGGCTTTATCTAGGAATTTGGCGGCCAAGTAGAGATTTTGGGTGTACTCTCTCTAAAAAGTTTCCAAAATATTCTGAAATAGAATTTGGGGGCCTAAAGTCTCCATGTGCCTCAAGTTTGGAAAAGTGGCAATATAACAGTGATGAAGGACCAGGGTTTAGGTTTGAAACTGGCCTCATGAATAGCAAGGACGCTTTGAGACTTTGGGCAAGTTATTTACTTGACGTTTCCTAGCCACAGCATCATCTTGCCATAAAAGGCAGACAAGTAACCTTGCTCATGGGTGGTCAGATAAGTGAATTTCTGAACAGTACCTAGTACAGTGGAGTCAGGGCTGCTTCTGCTTTTCTTGTGGTGGAGATGGTTGTGGCAGATTTTGCTTGGGCTATGGCCTGAGATGTGACCTGGGATCACTTTCTTCAGAGGCTGAGTACCCGAGCATCCTCTACAAAGGGCCCAGTCTGGGAAAAGCTCTGTTCTCTCAGGATGTCATTTCTGCTAGCTCAGTCACACAGTTCTTTACTTAGCAAGTAACACATTTATGAGTACACACCCCTCCATGTATCCATCAAAGAGCATAAAATCATCCTGAATGTCACCCCCCACATCACAAGCTGAGGACATGTCATATACCTGCCCCAGGAGGATGGTGAACCACTCTTTCCTCTCCAGTCACTGGACCCACCCCGTACTGACTCGTGCGTCACACTGTCTTTTCAGGTAATTGTTTCCACAAATCTCTCCTTCTTGAGACACCATCAGGTCATGTGGAAGGATGTACTGTGAAGGTTATCGCTGTTGACCTCTTTCGGGGGACTCATGGGAGAATTCCTGTACTACCACCAAATTGGTGGTAGCTTCCTGTTTTAATGGACAATATGATCTGTGCCTCCGCACAAATGTTTCTTCAACAAAGGCTTAGGGCTCAGTCTGCGGCCCTTGTGGAGTACATGCCTGGAACTCCTGTGAGCAGGTCAGCTATGAGAAGTACCCCTGGCTGCCCTCCATGCCCACTGCTGTGTGCCCCTGCGCTCTTCTCTAGCAGACGGTGCTTTCCTGTGGTTGTTTTTTTACAAACCACTTTAAGTCCTTGCTTGGAGCGTTTGGAGGGGACTGAAGCCCTGGCCTGCAGAATCTACACAGCCTTCTTCATCCAGGGGCTGGATGAGTTCAGCAGGCTCAGTGGTCATCCTGATTCATTAAAATGAAGAACACACACAAATAACTCTACATTTAAAGGAGCCCCAGGTTCCATGGACTTGCTGCCTGGGAAGGAAAGATGCAAGTTCTGCTCCTCCCACCACAGGAAAGGTCCTGCTCTAACTCCATTTATTGTAGGTTTGTGATTCCAGCTTAAATATCAGGGAGACCAGAGCTAACCCACCTGAATGTCACAGTGGATCTTGTGAAGAGGAGTCCGACTGTAGATGGTGGAGGACGTCTGTCCTGGAGGAAGAGGAGCAGTAGGTTAGGGTGGGCTTTGCTGAAGGAATTTAGCTAAAAAGATCCTGCAGCCTGAGCAAG
This sequence comes from Cervus canadensis, assembly GCF_019320065.1. NCBI lineage: Eukaryota > Metazoa > Chordata > Mammalia > Artiodactyla > Cervidae > Cervus > Cervus canadensis. Next base: position 58,382,777 of record NC_057407.1, on the reverse strand, counting down.
CCTAATTTCTTCCTGCCCAGTCCTTAGTGGGTTTCTCTTTCCCTTGCTTGAGTTATAGCGTGGTTGTCTCTGGGCGGAGGGGCATCTAGCTAGTATTTATGTTAAGCCTTTATTCTAAGCGCTTTGACTTTCTGAAGTGATTTACTTCATGTATCCCTGGCATATTCCTTCGGTGCCCAGGCATTCATTCAATAAACATTTTTCCAAGGCTAGTCTCTGCCAGGAGTTGGGTGTCCTTGTTTCATTTGAATTCGAGGATGCTTGACGCGACCTGAAGGACCCTCGGGCTTGAGAGCGCATCTCAGAGAGCAGGCACCCACCCCAGCCACGTGGGCGCCGCTAACGAACGTCTTAGCTGCCAGGCCACTTCCGATCCCCAATGGGACCCCAGGGTGCTCAGAGGAGCTGGGTGACAGGATAAAGCGGTGGTTTTCCCCCGGGCACCCTTATCTGGCCTTGGGCCTAGGGCTCAGCCAGTTTGCCTGGAGTTAGTACAAGTTTGCTCCGCAACTTGGAGGGAGAAAGAGGGGAAACGGTAACCCCCTGCACAAAAGTGGCTCGAAGAAAGCTGGATCAGGGAGACAGCTGGCGCGTCCGCGGGGGACGCCCGGGTCGGCTCCGCACGGCCCCTACCTGGGCACCGGACTCCTGGGGCAGCCGCTGTCCGCCGCCCCTAGTCCTGCCGGCCGGCGCTCCTCCGGCGGGTTCCTCCTCGGTCAGGCGCGCCGTCCGCCCCTCCTCCCGGGCCCTCCTCCTGCAGCCCGGCCTCCCGGCGCCCCCGCCCCCGCCTCCGCCCCAGCGAGCTAGAAGTCCCGGCGGCTGGCGCAGCGCGCAGCCTCCGCCCCGGCTCGGTGCGCACGCCCGCGGCCCCACGCGAGCCCTGTCCGTTCTGCGCCGCCGTGTCCCGCGCCGCCGAGACCCGCGCACGGCGGCCGCTGCGTCCCGACCGAGAGCGGAGCCCGGCGCGATGCGACTCTCCGGGGCGGGCCGCGCGGCGCTCCTGGTGCTGCTGGCCGCGCACTTCCAGGCGAGTCTAGCGCTGGAGGAGAAGAAAGGTAAGGACGCCCGCGCCGCCGTCCTTCCCGTCCCGGGCGGCCGCGCTTTCCGCCGGGCTGCGGAGGAATGCGCGTCTCGGTTCCGGGCGGCGGGGCAGCCTCGGGCGCGGGGCGCGGCGGGCCGAGGAGCCCGGAGCGCGGCTTTCCCCTCGGCTCTCCTGCCCTCCGCGGGCTGGACGCCCAGGCGAGCGCGTCCCAGCACGTGCGCCCACAGTCTGCCCGGGGGCCGAGGCGGGACACGGTGTCCACCCCGCTCCCTCGGACCTCCAGGACCGGAGCGGCCCTCCGCGCCCGGCCCCGCACCCGCGCCCAGCCTCGGGTCGGGCTCCCGCCCCAGGGAGCCGTCCTCCCAGAGCCGCCTTGACCTGGAGGCCCGGAAGCTGGTTCCGGGCACCGGCCACCTGTGCTGCGGGTCAGGGAGGGCCGAGGTCCACATTGGCACCAGGGGGCGGGTCGCACGGCGCCTCCACGCCCGGGTGCGGCCCGAGCTGCCCCCGCCGTCCGCGCCCCTCGGGCGGTGGACTCTCCTGAGTGGTGGTTTCCCGGGGCTCCCGAGACTCGCCCCCACCTGCAGCCCTTGGGCTGTCCGGGCTTCGAGGTGGATGGGACGGAGCGGTGGGACAGGCCGTGGCCAAACAGCCGGAGCTTGGTGCGAACGCCCCAGGGGCGGAACCCATCCTGGCTGGCTCCCCACGGTTTCAAAACAGGGCTCGCAGCAAGCTTTCCTCCTTAAAATCTAGAAATTTTTGTGTTTGCGATGTGTTTCCTAGTTTTGACGAATTTGACATTAAGCCAACCGAAATATTAAACTTAATTTAAATTAAAAAAAAATTGATGTCTGTGATTCACGTGTGCCAAATATCCAGACTGAACATGAGCGAGTCTGGCTTCGTGACTGCCGACCATAAACCCACTTGAAATGAGAAACATGCCTCAGAAGGTTTAATTGCACAATTTCAAGATCGAGCAGCTTGGGTTCCGAGAGTCAGGTCTGTACTTGCTGTTGAGGTCATTGGCACAGGGTATGGTGCTGAGCGAGTTTGATGCGGGAGCGCTAAGGCATAAAGCAGTGGTTCCCAAACTTTGTTTCAAATTACGATCACTTGGGATTTGAAACAGAACAAACAAAAAACAATGTCTGGCTCCCACCCCTAGACTTTGTCATTTCACTGGTCCTGGGGTGAGACCTGGTTGTATGAATTTTTCAAAAGCTCTTCAGGTGCTTCTGTTGGGCAGCCAGGTTTGGAAATCACTGGCGATAGAGGTGAAATCTCTGGCAAGACTGCTGCCAATGTAAAAAGCTCTTTTGGAACATCTGGAGTTTTAACAATCTTGCAAAGGAAAGAGAATGATGATTTTAGTAAAAAAAAGAAATTAGTTTTTTCCATGAAAGTCTCTCCTCCTCTGAGTCCCAGGCTGTGGTCCAGCTCCTGAATCAGTTGACAACAGGATTCCCGCCTGAAGGCAGGTGGCAAGGGGACCCCATCCTTATTTTAAACCCTTGGAGTGCCTCCAAAGCATCACTTTTCTGACTGCAGAAATGTTCCCAGCTCTTTGCTGTTACCCTTCTGAACACTACTATTAGTGCCTAGAGATTCTTTTCTAAGAAATATATAAATACCACTTAAATTGCCTGTTAGTCCCATGTTTGTTTAAAACAGAATGCTTCTGAATAGAATAGTGAGAGTAGGTGAACAAATGTTACAGTAACATAAGAGAACCAGAATGTTCGGGGCAAATTATTAACAGCAAGCGTTAAAGACCTGTATTGATCAAATTTGGTAAGTTTTATTCTAGAATATTTACTCATTTTAGAGAGATTTGTTTGGTTCTAAGATATGGTGTCCTTTGGTCTTACTGCACTTGGTCCTGTCAGACACTATTTTAAGTGTCTTTTTTTTTTTCCATTTATTGTTATTAGTTGGAGGCTAATTACTCTAAGTGTCCTTTTAATCCGTACATCAACCATACAAGTTGGCTCTTGTCATTATATGTGGGGAAACCGAGGTACAGAGAAGTAAAGTGACTTTCCCGCAGCTTGCAAAAGGCAGATCTTATATTCAAACTCTGGCCCGGGAGCCCTCACCTAGGCGCTGCCTGTGTTGCTTTGTGTGAGTTCTGGTTTTAGAGGAGCCCTGTCAGTGTGTGTGATGTAGGATGCTGGCAGAGGGAGGAAGAAGACTGGGGATGAGGAAGCCACCTGCCCACAGTCTGGACTCCTGCTCCTGGTACTCAGGAGGCCCCTTTTGTGGAAGAACTCTGCCACAAAGTGAGCAATGAATGTGGAGATTGCTGGAGGGATGTTGAGCAAGCTCCTTCCTTTTGAAAAACAGAAAGGTAAAGGTACTGCTCCAGAAGTGATCCTGGATGGTATTCTCAGCTAGGCCATCCTGCCTGGCCCCTCCTCAGATGATATCCTTGGCTCAGTAGATCTGGGCTGTATAAAAGAGAACAAATTCGGGGATGTTGCATCGTATCCAGGATGAAGCCTCCCTTTCTTTAAGGAGACCAGAGGACGCCCACTCAGTACTGGCCTGGAAGCCGGGAGCCTGTGTCCTCATTCCCGTTCTGTGTGAAGGTGGATGTGTCCCTTGCCAGCTCTAAGTTCTGAGACCTTGTTTCTCAATTCAATGAATGTGTATTGAGTGCATCGCATGTGCTAGACATTACGAGTTAAAAGGGGCCATGGTTATCCTAACGGTTTGTATTGTTTCCAGAGTGGTTCTTTAGGCCAGTGATTAAGTAGTATCTTGCTTTTCAGATCTGGAAAGGAAACCAGAGTCTGTGTGTCTGTCATCTGTTCACATTATGTAGCTCCATCTAGCAGTAAATGGCTGATAGCTACCATCGGCTTTGGACTGCCATTTCATGCTTCATATATTCAGTTTCATAGTCCATAAATTTTCAAGAACTTATTCTGAAATTTGAAGACGCCAATTGCCAGAATTCATTGTGCTACATAATTAGAGTCAGTCCATGTGCTGGCACTAACATGTTGTAAAATGTTTTTAGAGGTGGTGTCAATAAAGAGGAAGAATTCTGCCCTGCTTAAAAGAAAATATTCTTTGTTTTTCCTTTGGTCCAAGCTCCAGAACCAGCAGCTAATGTCTGAAACTTTCTTCACAGGAGTGGCAAGCCAGCTCTAACATTAAACTGATGATCATGGTGTTTAAGAGAAGATTGCCCATATTGGTACCGCAAGCCCAGATATGGGGGCAGGATCTGTGATGGGGATACTCAACTTGTAAAAGAACACCTAGAAACTTTCCTGGCCCTTGCCATGTGACTTGCTGTGAAAGTTGTGTGTGTGTGTGTGTGTGTGTGCGCGCGCTCGCTTTAATTTGGACTTAATATAGTAGAAATGGGTTTTGGTTTTACTAATGGGGATATGTTTTCAGAAAAGATCCAAGTTCTAGAACAAGTTCTAGGCATTGTTTCCTTGTAGACATAATTAAAAAACTAGATTCTGCTTCTCAAACCCTGTTTTGTTGTCTTCTATCATTTTTGGACATTCAAAATTATAAGAAGCATTTTTTATTTCAGTTAATTGTTACTTGTTTATTTCTGAACCATCAACACATACAGAACAGAATTTACATCTTAGTTTGTTCTTATATGTCATTCCCATTTGCATCAGAGCTTCTGCTCATGCCCTCTTTTTCATCTTCCTTCTAAAAGGTTTTTTACCTGAGAAAATTTCAACAGTTTTTTCTTTGCACAATGTCTAAGGGTAGTCTGCCATCCAGCCTATGGGCGTAAGCAGGTGAGCTTGAATTCAGGCAAGGATCCAGGCTTTGAGACTTACGCCAAATAACCGGTTTGACTGAAATTTTCACCTTTTCAGAGTCATCAGGTCCAGCTTCCTTGCAACAGGTTTAGGTAGACACGATCCAGTTGTCTAGAAAGTTCCCTGGGCCAGCTGGGGCAGAAGGGGTGGCTGGGGCTGGTGAGTGTGGTAGCTTGTTTACTTAGCCCCATTAGAAGCTAAGCGCTGAATTTGACATTTTAATCTCTGAAGACACTGAAGTATAATATCAAATGTCTGACCCTGTTGACTGAGCATCTGTGAGTTGCATATGCTTAAAATAAATTTTACTCCTACCAAATTTCAGCAGCTTGCTTAAGAAAGTCATCTGTGAAAGCTTGAGTGTGGGGTAGAGTTTCCTTCTTTGTTCCATATTATACCCCATTTTGATGGGTTCTCATGGAAAAACCCAGAGTCCAAGTATCTTTTCTGACTGTATCTGGAATGTGCCTTTATCAAGAGTCTTGAATTGCAATTTAGTGAACTAATGATTGGATGAGAATGTCTCGAACACAGTTCTCCTTTTTTTAATTTATTTTTTTATTGAAGGATAATTGCTCTACAGAATTTTGTTGTTTTCTGTCAAACCTCAACATGAATCAGCCATAGGCACACACATCCCCTCCTTTTTGAACCTTCCTCCCGTCTCTCTCCCCATCCCACCCCTCTAGCTTGATACAGAGCTCCTGTTTGAGTTTCCTGAGCCTCACAGCAAATTCCCTCCAGCTATCTATTTTACATATGGTAATGTAAGCTTCCATGTTACTCTTTCCACACATCTCACCCTCTCCTCCCCTCTCCCCATGTCCATAGGTCTATTCTCTGTGTTTGTTTCTCCATTGCCACCCTGCACATAAATTCTTCAGTACCATCTTTCTAGATTCCATATATATGTGTTAGAATACAATATTTATCTTTCTCTTTCTGACTTACTTCATTCTGTTCTAGGTTCATCTACCTCATTAGAACTCAAATGTGTTCCTTTTTATGGCTGAGTAATGTTCCATTGTGTATATGTACCACAACTTCTTTATCCATTCATCTATCGATGGACATCTAGGTTGCATTCATGTTCTAGCTATTGTAAATAGTGCTGCAGTGAACAATAGGATACATGTGTCTTTTTCAATTTTGGTTTCCTCAGGGCATATGCCTAGGAGTGGGATTGCTGGGTCATATGGCAGTTTTATTCCTAATTTTTAAAGGAATCTCCATACCATCTTCCATAGTGGCTGTATCAATTTATATTCCCACCAACAGTGCAAGAGTGTCCAACACAGTTCTTGATACTGCCACAATTGCACCTGTTACTAGGTGGCCAGTAAACATGGCTTTGAATTAGTTTATTTTAGTATATTTAATTATTATTATATGAATTAACCACTGTTGTTCTTCCTTTGAGTAAAAAGACAGGTGTTATTGTGTATGACAACTTTGGCTTTTATTTGCATTTTTTTTTTCTTTATATTCGAGCCATGGTGACAGTTTGTGCTGTTCAATCCACAGTTTGAGCTCTGGGAATGAATCTGACTTGATACTTGTCCATAAGTGTTTAGAAGTCAAGTAGAGGAAGAGAGATCTACAGATAACAAGTGTGAAAATGTCACAGAAGCAGTGATAGAATTCAATGCAAGATAAAGAAGTCTTCGGTATTCAGTCCTTGCTTGAAATACTGCCTGGAGAGAGGGCTAGGTGTAGCACCAAATGGAAGGATTACTCATTTGAGCCTGTAAAGAACTATGTGTATTTCCCCAGATAATATGATATGAAGGACATTCCAAGAAATGTGTCAAGAGTAGCAAAGTCCTGAAGAACAGTGGTTATCCATTGTGGTGGGAGGTGAAGGGAGAGCTGAGGAGGCTGCAGTTGTTTGAGAGCTATGTGTGAAGGGAGGGGCACCATGCAGGTAGGAACTGGTGTAATGTATTTGGTGTTCCGGAAAGAAGACTCTAGCAGGCTGTGGGGAATGGGTTACATGGGCAATGGTAGAAATAGGGAGATGGGTGAGTCATGCAGGTGAAATGCTGTAGCATTTCAGTGAGGGTGCAGAACAAGAGACTCTGGCAGATCTGGAGGTGGAATTGATTGATAATCATATGTAATGAGTATAAGAAAGAGAGAGCCCCAGGATGACACACAGGCTTCTGACTTGGAAACCTGGACAAACATAAATCCATTCACAGAGGCTGCAAATGCCCTAGGAGGAGTAGAGTCAGTTGGTGGGATTTGAGGTACTCTGATGGAAAAGTCCAGGAGACAGTTGGGAGTATACAGGTCTGGAGCCCAGGAGAGTGGTGGCCTTGAATTGTTGTTTCATTAAACATTTCAATGTCTTTGGCATTGGCTTTGTCTTCAATGTCTTTGGCATTGTCGTCAATGTCTTTGGCAGGCATTGTCTATGGCAGTAGAACAACTCACCCCAGCCTCTTTGTCGCCATCCATACCGAGCTTGGCCAGGTTCTAGGTCACCAGCTGCTTTTTGGACTAGGCCACTGTGATTAGCAAGCCAGATTAGGTGCAGTTGTGAGCAACCATATACATTGTGTATGTAAGTATGTTAAGAATCATGTACTTGTAATCCTGTTATCATGTAATAATCATGTAAGTATGTTGAGAATCATGTTAGTATACTGCTGCAAATCGTCAGATGAGAATTCACCATTTCTTATGTAGGACAGCATCAGATTTTTTTTTTTTTTTTTTACATGTTCATGACTGAACCGAAAAGACTAGGAGGTGACTCTTTAAAAAAACAAAACAGAACAGTAGCCTTTGAACTTTGAACATTCCTCACCAAGAAACTTCTGGAAAAAAAGGATGCCCTAGGTCAGTCCAGTCAAAATTTCTGGAGGATGGAGCACTGAACATACCTTTAAAAACTCCCTGGGTGGTTGTGAAGCGTACATTAAGTGGTGTGTGCAGCTTGTGCAGAGAAGTTTTGTCTCTGTTTCCTGACTCCCGCTTTTCACATATTACATGGGTTTCCTCAAGATCAAGGAACTGGTTTATATTTCATTAGTAAATGAGCCTCAAAGTTGCATTTTTTTTTTTCATGAATTGACACATGAGAAGTCTAGTCCAGTGGCTTCTAAGTATATCCCAAGACAGCAGTAATAGCATCTTGAACGTGATAGGAATGTCCATTCCTGAATCCCCAACCCAGACCTCTGGATAAGGTGCTGGGGGTCAGGCCCATGATGTGATGCGCACCGGGGTGGAAGAGCTGCTGATGTGCTGTCTGCAGACCTCATGCTGGGTTCTGAGTTCACTGGAGGAGCACGGTAACTGTGTCTGGCCTTACTAGATTCATTGTTTGCAGCTGAGTGGGGACAGGGACACGTGTAGTACAGCATCTCATGACAGACATGATGGGGTTTGATGGGAGCCCAAAAAAGGAGCTGCATCTGTCTCTATGTCTCTTTTGGGGACAGTGGCAATGTCCCCAAAAGAGGACATTTAGTTGAACCTCAAAGGATGAGTTTTTTGCCTGGTCTCCATGAGAAGGGAAAAGAGAGAGGCAATATTGTGGCTGGTGTTCCTGCAGTGGGCCCACCATGACTGGTCATGTCATACATGCAGGGGCGAAGGCTTTTAGCATTTCTGCTTCATTTTCTTGATAATCATAAGGAAACTTACAATATCAGAAGTAAAGTGCATTTAAAAAATATAATGACCATTTGGTCATGTTCTTAAAAATTAACCAGATATGAAGGATTGAACTGAATCTGGACAATAGTTGATAGTTTTAACATTCTCCCCAGTAGCATGATTTGTCCCTAAAAATTGTTGTGAATAAGAAAAATGACCTTGTCTGATCCTTTATTAACTCCTACTACAGAAAGCAAAGAGAGAATGAAAACAGAAGTCTGCATAATTCTGGACACAATAAATACTTGCTAAATCACATTGAACTCAGAAAATCTCTCAAATTAATCGAGCCTTGCTCACTTGTAAATTATAGGACATCTGTTTCCTGATTCGCTGTTGAAGGCTGGTTTACCTGTTTATTTGCAGAGGCCATTTGGAAGCAACAGGCAGACATGGCTGTTGATGCGCCTGCCTTTATGTGGAAAGAAATAGGGCAGAGGTGGTTCTAGACCACTGTTTACTTAGAGCATTTATGAAGGACTTTATTTCAAATGCAGCAAAGTGATACCTGATGGTTTTACTACTACAGACGCCCAGGCCTGCTCCTAGGGGGTGATGTCATGATGGCCTTAGCAGTTGTAGTCCCTTACACATGAGATTATCATGGCCACTGGCTAAAGTTCCTTTCTTTTACTCTAGGTAAAAGCTTCTTATTTTTCTTGGAGAAAACTGACCCCCTGCTTATCGTCTCTCCAGGATGACAAGCTGAATATGTGTGAATGTGTGTGAAAAACTCTGCGTGTTTTACTTTCTTTGCCCTCACTCATAAATTCATCTCTAGTGTCTGGAGTAGAAACAAATCATTTATTGAACCTGTGCAAGTCCTTTAGGACAGGCAAGTGTTCCCGGAAATCTCTTGTGATTGTAAATGGGATTTCAGAAAGTTTTTCAAAACTTTTTTTTTTTTTTTAATAGCAAAACACTGTTTTACTTACTTATCAGCAAATGCTGAATGCCTGAAAAATGTTGGGAGATTTCATTGCCATTCTTTTTCTGCATTTACACAATATCTCTTAGCTCATTCATATGTGTCATAAGCCAGAGTAGATGGCTAAAATTGTGCTAGACAATATAAATTAAACTTTTTTAAGTTTGTTGTAGTACTAAGTTGCAAGAGCCTTTTTTTTTTAACTAAGGTATATCTTAATGCAATACTAGAAAGTTTAAAAATTAACATCTCTTTCACAAGGAAAAAAGAACCCAGAACTTCCAATTTCATCTACTTTTGATTAAGTCCAGATGAATGACAAAAAAGCAAAAGGTGGTAGTTGAAGCTTTATTGTATCACCTGTTGGTGTTTAAAGTACTGATTTTAAATTCAATGCATTTCAAGACTTTTTCTTGGTTTTGATTTGCTACAGAGTTAATAAGGAATAAGAAACCTTTCCTTATAGTTACTTCCTGATTGCTTTATCTCTTACCATTTCCTAGTACTTATGCCTGGACTGTATTTACAAGTAAGAATAATGTATTACCTTAATCTGTCCTCCCTTCCTCCTCCTCTTCTCCCTTTCTTTTGTTTTTGGAAGCTGCTATGAGTAAGCCTTTGCAGAGAAAGAAAACCTTGACAAAAGATCACAATGAAAAACTTTGATAAGTGACTTAAAGGTATAGAATATATTTTTTTAAGTTAGAAAGTATCAAAGACATGCATACTTATGATTATTTTTAGTACAAGTAAGCATATTCACGTATCACTCCTTGAAAAGTGGCATTGCTCAAGGCCTTTGTCTCAGTATGCGGCTTAGTGTCTTTTTTCCCAGTAATCTGTTGTTAGTTACAAGGGGGAAGAGAAAACAGGCTAGAATCTACCTTCCCAGTTTCAACTTCCATAAAATAACTAAACCAGATGGTTCTGAGACTCCTGCCAACTTGAAGTATCTATGAAATTAAAAGCAAATCTAAATGCATGCAAGATATGTATTTAAAAACACTGATAATAAATGTATTGTCCCTATAATTTAGATGCTAAAACATTGATGTCATAATAATAATAACAGCTTGCATTTGTAAAGCACTTCACAGTTTACACAATGCCTTAATATCCGTCTTTCCAAGCCTCCTAACAACCCCACAGGATGGAGATAATTATTCACATTTGAAGGTGCAGGACTCAGTCTCACTCACAGGCATTCTGCCCTTTGCTGGTGGTCTCTGGACTAGTTGACACTTTGGTGCTGAGAGCTTTTCCTGCTTCACAACAGACACTGTTTTCAAACTACTGTGTCAGATGTGCCCCAGCCTCTCCTTACTCCTCCTTTGAGACGGGTTTTTAGCTGTTGATGCCTCCTATCATTTTTAGCCCTATTTGTGAATCAAAAAACTAACAGTATTCTTCAACATTTCTGTTATACTTCTCTTACTTGTATTTAACGCCTCTCAGAAGTTCTGTTCAGCTTTTGTTCCTTTCCTATTTTTCCTCATGGTTTGAAGTATTTTCTGAGAGTTTTCTTATATATGTGTTAGAATAGCCTCTTTCATAAGATGTAGGCAGTGAATTTATGAGCCCTGAAAACATTTACTCTAGAAATTAAATGTATAACTTTATTGTAAAGAGTCATAAACCCTCAAGGGGATGTGGGTTCGATCCCTGGATCTGGAAGATCCCCTGGAGGAGGACATGATAACCCACTCCAGTATTCTTGCCTGGAAAGTTCCGTGGACAGAGAAGCCTGGAGGGCTGCTGTCCATAATGTCGCAAAATTGAACAGGACTGAGCGACTGAACACACACAACACAAACTTATTTAAATTTGCCAGACCTGTAAATACTTGAAGAAAAATAAAGAGAGAAAGTAACTTGATAGAGCAGTTGGATCAGTTAGCAATGCCTGTGGCAAAGTGTGCTCATTTATCTACACAGTTCTGTGAAGAGTCATATCTGTGATTTAAATGAAGCACATACTTCAGTTCATTAGGGTGTGTAAACAGCTATTAGGAGAAGATACACACTCAGTAAGCAGTGTGCACTGCAAGGTGGCTCACACCCTTTACACAAATCCATTCTGGATGGTATCATCCTTGGAAGCATGGACTTGAAGGAGAAATTATTACAAAAATAAAACTGTTCCACTTTGGGGGGCTTTGTTAGTTAAATTGATGGAACAAGGAATGTGACAGTGAATGGGTTCTTCATTTATGCAGAGACACCTTTTCTCAAAGAAATTCCAGATACAGTGTTTGTTCTCCTCCATTATGAAGGAAAGGACTTTTGTTTGTCATTGTCGTTTATTCCTAGCATAGTGGAAACTTTTCAGTACTCCAGCAGAAATTCCCCCAGAGCCTGTTTATATTTTATAATTATCAAGTGAAATAGGAAAAAGTTCTGTACGTAAGCAGAATAATTGGTCTGCAGTTGCTACCTCTGTATTACAGGTGTAGGTCTGTCACTGAGAGAACACGTGGTCTTTGCAGCCTGCGATGGCGCAAACCCTCACAGAGAACAGGCAGCTAGTGTGTTGATTTCGGGGCCACTTTAGTAACTGAGCCTCTAAGTCTTGTGAAAGTTACTTGGGCAAAAGCTATGCCATTTCACCTTCAGTCAGCAAAGTCTGCCCAGCCAAGGCACAACAGAAAGTTAAGCAATTTGGTGAAACAGAACAACATAAGGAGTCAATCAGATGAATTGCCTGGTTTCTCACTTCACTTTCAGCCTCTAGGTACTCTTTTTTGTTTAAATGCACATTTAACCTTGTGCCTGGTTTGGGGAAGGCAGTAAGTGCAGAAGTCCCAGGTAGGTGGAGGATTTGGGTAGGTATCTCAAGTCCACAGTCCCTCAGGACGTAGTGATTGTTCTTAAAGTCTCCAGTAGAAAAGCTAAGTTTTTAGATTGTTGAGCAGTAGCTACTAACTATGCATAATGTTGCCCAGTTGCAAAAACAAAGCATTCAGACTGTAGCCAGGAAAATAAGTAGTCAAAAGTTCCAGGTCTGAACCATCCTAGGAAGCAATGAGAATGGGGTATTTGATGCCTTGATGGGGACAGTTGTCAGGAGCGCCTGCTTCTCTTGCATTTTTCTTTCTTCCTTGGACTTCATTTTGGGGAGAGTTTGGACTTTATCCACCTTCTAAGCTTGTATCGTCTCACCTAGGTGACGAGAGAGTGGTGGACCGAGGTGACAGTCACAGTGAAATGCAGCAGTGGTGAACACAGGCTGCTGAGTGCAGGTTTATAGAAGTTTTACAGGCTGGGTGACTTCTGGACACTGTGTACACGGTTGATTTTTAATTAAGACAGAACCACTAGGTAGCATGTAACGTAATAACAATATGCAGTCCTGATCTCATGACTGTCACGTGTGTTGTTCACAAGCTGCTCTGTCCAGCCAGAGGGGCTCAGGCCGCGTTTAAGAGGCACTTTAAAAGTAACAAATGATAACTAATTAATACCCAGTAGTTTTGAGATGAGCCATCAAGCATGCTGGCTCGGTGGCGTCTCTCGGGGATGGGGAGAGGGTAGGATCATGAAGTCTGTGTCTGTCTGGGGAAGCGGCTCTGGCCAGCGAGGTGGAAGCTGAGTGTGCCTCACGGGGAGGACCGTGTCTGCAGAGGGGTTTCCTTAGAGTCTGATCGGTGACGTTTCATAGAGCTTCACACACATGTATGCACCTCTGCCTCCTGGCGTGGCCTGGCTGGCCCTGACTGGTGGGAGCCATGTGCATCCTGACACACGCGGCTGGGACATGTTTGCAGGTCTGCACGTGTGTGCCGCCTCCAGAGGTGTGCGACCACTGCCCTCTGACCACCCTGACTGTCTCTGTTGTTGGTGTCATTTTGCCACAGGTGCTTCAGGTCACTTACCAATGATCTCTGCCCACTAGTTGATACAGAGTTGATTCTCCTGGAGAATCTGTATCTGTTTGTATTTTGGGGACTGTGAAGTGGAATATGTATGTCACGGATTAAAATGTCATTATTAAATGGGGGAAATGTCCCTGGGCTTCTTGACTCAAACAGGGAAGGAAGACACTTCCTCAGCCAAGAAATGACTACAAATGACTACATTTGTGGGATGAAGAGGACCTCCCAAACTGGAGGCCAACAAAGTCATATGCCAACTGTTCAGGGCTCTTGGAGTAACTACTCTCAAAACAAAAGCTTCCATTAGGTGGGTGTTTGTGAACCTCACTGGTTCTGTGTCCAGAATTGTCATGTTTATGATTAATTTTTCCAGTCTGCATATTATTATGCTAAAGGATGCATTAGACCAGTGATTCTAGGACCAATCATCATCAGCATTTGAAATGACTTTTTTTTTTCATTCTAGAAAAGGCAATAATAACCTTCTTTATCTCTAACATCTACTTGATGTTAAATTTTTTATAAACAGGGCAAACAATGTGCACATGGGGCTAGAATATAAATATACAAAATGATTATGTGAGAAAATGTCTAGATCTGCTATGTGGTACCTTTTTGAATAAAAGTTATTGAGGCTCCTCCCCCTGAACACACACAGGACGGTGTGGGGTCTGGATCGGGCTTCACCTCTTGGTTGCTGGCTCAGCTGAGCAGCCCTGTGAGTCCTGGTCTCCTCATCTTTAGAGTGGAGACACAGTCACAGTGCTTATCTCCTGGTGCTGCCAAGAGGATGAAAGGAGATGATTGTTTAGAAGATGGAGTCCATTCCAGAGGAGCTCACTATATCACTGTGTAATTGCTGTGCCTTGCACTCTGACCTCTAACCCTCGCCACAACCTTTACGATTCCTGTCCCTACACCTGCCTGAGCTCATCTGCCCAGGAAGGGTCACTCTGGACCCCGCCTGGGACCCGCATGCCTCTGCCCCAGATGCCCACCAGCTCTGGGTCCTGGGAAGGCTGTGGGGTCCCAGCAGGAGAGGCTCCCCAGACCCACTCTTTCCCTCCACAGTGGGCCTCACTTTCCCTCCAAAGAGCACTGTTGTTGTTTTGTTCCTGTAGATCCCGGAGCCAGTTTTTAAAATGCTGCTGGTTCCATTGTACAACTTGATGACTTATTCCTGTGCTGTTTGCGCGTTGGCACTTCATTGTGGCCGCGGTGAAGGGCCGTTTCTCGTCTGCTTTCCTTTCTCACCTTTCTCCCTTCATCACCACGGCACACGTGGCAGGGATGGCCACACACATTTCCCAGCCTCTAAGTCTTCAGGGTCCCCTCGGCAGACGCCCTGTCGGAAGCCCTTGCCCCTCTCAGTCACAGTTAAGTTTCTAAAGAAAGAAAAAAGTGGAAGTGTTATTTGATCTGAAACTAGTTAAAGTGTTTCAGGTAGTGCTTCGTGCACCTGTGATGGGTTCTAAGCCACTGCACATCCCACTCAGGGGCCGCTGCCTTCATCCAGGCACCAGCCTCATAACTTCCTTTGCTTTCCTGTTTTTCACTGAGTTTGTACTAAGATTTTCAGGTGCTCTTGCGGAGCCATGAAAATGCACCAGTTACCTATCATTCTTCTTCCTGTCTATCTGTCTATCATTTCTATCATTGTTTTTGAATTTGCAAGATAACAGATGGTCATGAATTAATACACTAGAGACTTGCTATTTCCTAGCAGCAGCATATAAAAGTTATTTTTAAAGTTGTTTTAAATCTGTGAGTAAAAATAAATTGCTTTTGCTGCAAGAAACACCAAAAATGGAAAAGCTAACAGTACAAAGTTGATCATTTATCTCATAGGCATTGCTAGCAGCATAGCTGCTTTATAAACAGTGAGAGGATTTATGAGACACTTAATTTACAGCTGGGTTGAAGGGCATTCTAACCTTTGCTCCGGGTCTTGCCATCCTTGAGCTTTTTGGAGTCACATGGGGCCGGGTGGGGATGTAGCTTGCCTGGGAGCGGGCTGTTTGAAGACAGGCAAGACACAGAGAGGAAAGCAGTCAGCACTCAAGCAAATGTTTGTTTTCTTAGAATATTAACTTTATGGATAGCATTTCCTTTTTTTAATTTTAAGAATGGGAGAAAAGAACGTGTGTGGTTAGGAAGGTGAGGATTAAGCAAGTCAACCACTGTACATTCCCTAGATAATGTTAGTGACAATAAGTTCTTCACTTTCAAACCATGTTTTACAGTGGGTGTTTGTCTGAACTTAACGTTTGGATCTTATTTTTTCTCAATTTTTTTTTTCTTTTTTTTTACTTAATAGAGGAGTTCAGAAGACTTTTTAAATTGTAGTTCTTAGGAAAAGCATACTGGAAACACTGACCGCGTTATGTAAATATGAATGGTGGTTTGTTGTAACAGGAAGGCTTTTTGTTGTTAGCTTTTTATTTTGAAAGAAGTACAAATTCACCGGAAGTTGCAAAACAGGCACAGGGAGGTCCTATGCACCCTGCCCCCCGCACCCCACCCCCCATCCCCCAAGTGGAACATCCTAGCAAAGCCGTAACTATTCAGTTTGACATCTTCGTCTAATAAGCTAAATGCTCGCTGTTTTAATTAGCTTTTTAGGTAGTATTATATAAATTAGTCTTTACAATACTGTTTAGAAGGTAATTTCTTAAAATGAAATTTGTTGGTCTCTAAAGTCGGAGACTGTGGAGTCCTGAGGAGGGAGAACTAATGAGGGATGAACGAAGAACATAGATGAACAGATGGACAGAGAAATAGAGACAGATAGATTGATTACTCTTTTGTTGATTATTTGGACAAGCCAAACATTTTCTTGTAGTTTTGGGGTTAATTTGCCAAGTTTATATTCTCTTCAAGTCAGAGTGGTTGTGTTTTTTGTGTGTACCATCATATTCACCCCATGTTTATTTTCATCTATTTGGTCTATCTTGCCTTCTTTAAGTGCTCGGGAAGAGGGTCTTCTGGATTGCTGGTGAAGTGAGGTTTCTTGATTGAGATGCTGATTCCATGGATATGTCACTCAGTGAAAAATTCATGGAGCTGCATATTTTTTTATTTCTATACTTTTCTACATATATATTATGCTATAATAATTTTAAAATACTGGAATCACAGTCATGCAATAGAGAAGGTAAAAGACTGACAGGGAAAGCCAAGGTTTTGTTAGAAAAATCAGGATCTCAAAGACAGTATTGGACTTCCAAGTCAAGGCTTTACATTTGTTCTTTCTCCTGGTATAAATAGCAAAAAGATCTCTCCAATTCAAAGTGAGGCTGTTCTTACTGTTACTTCAATTTACTCTAAGCCAAAGATGGAGAACCTCTATACAATCAGCAAAAACAAGACCAGGAGCTGACTGTGGCTCAGATCATGAACTCCTTATTGCCAAATTCAGACTTAACTTTAAGAAAGCAGAGAAAACCACTAGACCATTCAGGTATGACTTAACTCAAATCCCTTACAATTATACAGTGGAAGTGAGAAATGGATTTAAGGGACTAGATCTGACAGAGGGCCTGATGAACTAGGGATGGAGGTTCATGACATTGTACAGGAGACGGGGATCAAGACCATCCCCACAAAAAAGAAATGCAAAAAAGGCAAAATGGCTGTCTGAGGAGGACTTACAAATATCTGAAAAAAGAGAAGTGAAAAGCAAAGGAGAAAAGGAAAGATATACCTGTTTGAATGCAGATTTCCAAAGAATAGCAGAGATAAGAAAGCCTTCCTCAGTGATCAGTGCAAAGAAATAGAGGAAAACAATAGAATGGGAAAGACTAGAGATCTCTTCAAGAAAATTAGACATACCAAGGGAATATTTCATGCAAAGATGGGCTCCATAAAGGACAGAAATGGTATGGATCTAGCAGAAACAGAAGATATTAAGAAGAGGTGGCAAGAATACACAGAACTGTACAAAAAAGATCTTCACGACCCAGGTAATCACAACAGTGTGATCACTCCCCTAGAGCCAGACATCCTGGAATGTGAAGTCAAGTGGGCCTTAGGAAGCATCACTACGAACAAAGCTAGTGGAAGTGATGGAATTCCAGTTGAACTATTTCAGATCCTAAAAGATGATGCTGTGAAAGTGCCACACTCCATATGCCAGCAAATTTGGAAAACTCAGCAGTGGCCACAGGACTGGAAAAGGTCAGTTTTCATTCCAATCCCAAAGAAAGGCAGTGCCAAGGATTGCTCAAACTACTGCACAATTGCACTCATCTCACACACTAGTAAAGTAATGCTCAAAATTCTCCAAGCCAGGCTTCAACAGTACATGAACCATTAACTTCCAGATGTTCAAGCTGGTTTTAGAAAAGGCAGGGGAACATTACTTTGTCATCAAAGGTCCATCTAGTCAAAGCTATGGTTTTTCCAGTAGTCACGTATGGATGTGAGAGTTGGACTATAAAGAAAGGTGAGCAGAGAAGAGTTGATGCTTTTAACTGTGGTGTTGGAGGAGACTCTTGAGAGTCCCTTGGACTGTAAGGAGATCCAACCAGTCCATCCTAAAGGAGATCAGTCCTGGGTGTTCATTGGAAGGACTCCAATACTTTGGCCACCTGATGCGAAGAGCTGACTCATTTGATAAGACCCTGATGCTGGGAAAGATTGAAGGCAGGAGGAGAAGGGGATGACAGTGGATGAGATTTTTCGATGGCATCACCGACTCAATGGACATGAATTTGGGTAAACTCCGGGAGTTGGTGATGGACAGGGAGGCCTGGCGTGCTATGGTCCACGGGGTCGCAAAGAGTCAGACATGACTAAACGACTGAACTGAACTGAATTCCAGGTTATTTTAAATATAGGGTTAAAAAAGGATAGCATTCGAGTGGCATATTCCTCCTTCTTACATATACATAAAAATCCTAAAAAAAAAAAAAAAAAAAAATCCTCAGAAAGAGAGCCTCTTTTAACAGGTATTAACCAACTGGAGAATTCTTACAGAAAGACAGTGTCAATCAGAGATAACCACATCTTCCTTCCCTGCCTGTTAGTGTCAGGCTCTTGTGGAGCTATATTTAGACACACACAGGAAAAGAGAAGAGACAACCAATCCCATGGAAAAGAAACTGCCAATGCATGTGGCATATGTGGGATCCTCTTGTGGGACTCTCCAGAGACTCCCAGATCTCTAAGCATGCTGAGCCCTGGTTCTTACACCTGTTACACTGTGCTCACAGTACCACAGGGGCGCTTTATCTTACTAGATTGGTATAATTTGCCAGAATCTTATGTTTCATTTTCATTTTTCAGTTCAGTTCAACTCAATAGACATGCAATAAATATTTCCTGCTTATACTCTGTACCAAAAAGCTGCTGGGGACTGACTTCCATAGTCAGAAAATATAGTCTGTGCCCATCGGGAGCCTTCAGTCCAGAAGCCTATTCTTTCCCTTGCATTTCCAAAAGTGAGAATTTAGTCTAAAGTGGTTTGTGAGTTCTTCAGAAGCAAAGCAACAGTCACACAAAAGCTGAACGGGTTCAGTAGGTGCTGGCATGTGGACTTGAAGCATGGTGTAGCTCTAAGTCCCTTGCAGCTTTCTCAGAGCCTCTGACACACTTCATTTTGTCTTAATAATCATGTAAGAATAGCCCCCATTTACATTTTTGATCTCTTTATCAGGGACAACAAGCCCTGAGCTTCTGTGTTCACAAAATAACTGAAGTGGTTCAGAAAATCTGAACTCCTTCCACGTTTTTAAGTCAACATCTAAAATCATTTACCATAAGCTTAATAGTTGTAAGAAAGAAAATGTCAATCCTTTGGTAAATCTGCCAGAAAGACACTGACTTCTTTTTTTTTCTGGTCAAAATACTTGTTAATACTTTCCTCAAAAGGTCTATCTCAGTTCTGAATGCCGATTCTAAGATGGTCATTTTGACACTGGATGGGAAGTTGGGGCAAGGAGATGCCATGGACTTGCTGCTGGGAGGGAGTCTACCAGGCTGTCTACAATATTCCATGGCTGAGTCCGGTGCATGTACCCTGGCACCTTAGTGGGGCCTGAGATGGGCCAGGAGGGTGGTTGTGGTAGGAGGACATGGGTTCAGGTGGGTGGGCATTAGGAAAGAGTGCACCCAGGAGGGAAAGACCATGGGGAGCCCCAGTACCACAGGGGCCAGAACAGTGGGTATCAGGCCGAGCAGGCAGGAGTGTGAAAATGACAGTCAGAAGCTGGAGGAAGCGCCTGGCCTGCAGCACTGGCCTTTTCCTGAACAGCGAATCTTCCTCCAGAGGGAAGGGGCTGTGAAGAGCCCAGAGGTTCGCAGGAAAAGTGCTGAACAAACCCATCACCAAGCAGGTGCGCTGGTCCCACACAACTCTGAGCTCACCATGTGTCCCCACCTGGGCTGGCTGCTGGGAGCAAATCCACTCCCACCTTGAGCTTGTTCAGTAGTGGTGGCAATTTTGAAGCTGCTCTAAAGTTGCTCTCAAACTTGGGGGTCATAGATGTATCCCTCGGGGAGGAGCCTATGGATTTCCTGAGATTTTAAATCCTACTTATTCACTTTGAGGATAATCTGAATTCTTTTGAACTTTTGTGCAGATTGAACCATTTTGTAGCAACAGATCGCCTCTTGATGGCGTGTGCAGGTGAACCTCACCCTCCAGTGATATCTCGGCAGTCACCTGTGTATTAATGGAATCAGGAGGAGAAAAGAAAGCTGCCCACTGAGCCACATGTTTACTGTATGTTCCCCTTCTCTTCTGCCGGTTAGGCTGCCACTGACCATGGCTGCTGCCTGAAAAGAGTTGCCTCAACTATTTCACTCAGTTTTTTGGTTGTTGATAGCAGGAGGATGCGTCTAGTACCAATAACCCAGGAGTGGACAGAAGCAGAGATGTGTGGATGAACTTTTTATCATTTCAGAGTTTTCTCCAATTGGGGTCCAAGGGAAATTGTCTTTCTGTTTAAAAAAACAAAAAAGCCCATGCAGTATTAAATGTCAGCAGCCTCACTATAAATGAATGGAGCTCCCAGGAACAAGCAAACAGGTTCTTTTTCAACACACCATAGCAGGGGCCTGATCATCAGATGTCCATTGACATCAAGTAGCAGAATTAACTTGGGATTGGAGGTTCTGTTGTACCCTCCGTGCTGTGTGAGGAACCTGGAAGACAGGTGTAGGGGGTGGGAGAGATGGTGGGAGAGAGTGGAAGCGAGGAGCAGTGATGAAAACAAAGGACACCTAACGGGCAGGAGAGGAACGCTCAGGGGCCACGCCAGACTCCGCAGGTGGACAGGGAGGGGAGTATGCAGGGATGAGGAAGGGCAGAGGCTCCTAGAGAGACAGGGCGTCAACTCCGAGTCCAGAGTGGGATGGCCTGGCTGGGGCAGAGCCCCTCTGTCCCGGGGGCGGCTGGAGACCGAGCATCATGCAGGGTTAGTGCTGAGGTCTTCATTTATAGAGTGTGTCTGGGAACACTTGAGTGTGTAGATATTTAAGGAAGAATTTCCATGCATCCCTGCTTGTTCACACTGTCTCATGCGTCACAGTGGCTGCAGCCTGACATGCACCCAGAGCCCTGGGAGCAGGGAGCCGTCCCTAAGCTACTGAGGATGAAGGAAAGAGATGGGTGCTCTCCAGGCACCCGGCTGATATCATCTCTTTCCTAGACTAACTAATCTCCAACATGTGACTGTCCTCTGAACTCATACACTGACGGTGAAGGAAAGATTCAGAGCTCTGTGAGGGTCACAGTCTGTAAGCAGGTGTTTTTAAACAAGTTTGGCAATACATGGGGTAGATCCAGCCTTGTCTCCACTGGCCCTTGTTACAACAAAGAAAACTACTTATCGAAGTTTTATTGTAGAGATGCCTCTCCACATCAAGCTTGGAATCTGGCCATGTGAGCTCAGAGGAGTGATTCCACCTAAGGAAGCATAAGAAGTGGATTATACCTCTATAGCTATATTGCCTATAGGATTTCTGCAGAAGTACTATATACATATATTCAAAGAAATATTAATCTTAAAGTCAGGTAGGATCAAGATGCTTAAGAAAAAGGTGAGCTGGGTAGATCTGTGTAGTTACATGCATTCTCTGTTTACTGTAATGGCATCGGGGAAAAGCTTTGGTGAGTACAAAGTGGGTGAATCAGACCTTTGCAATACCTTTTACGCATTGGTGTTTTTATTTCAAGGCTGATTTGAACGATTACAGAGTAATATTTAAAGTGCTTTCCCGACTCTGCTTTGCTCTGCATTTCCCCATCAGGTCACTGGATTACTGGAGGGAGATGTTCTTGGTTTTTGTTTTTCAGTGTCTACTTATAAAACATGTCTTTTGAACTACCATGTTTCAGAGATAACATGCCTTTTCCCAGAAAATCTCAGGTTAAGATTAAATAGGCACTGGATGTTTATCTGATTTTGTTTATGGGAGCATGAGAAATTTGGTAACCTTTGTATATACTTTACACTATTAACTAGGTAAGAGGTCATTGGAACATTTAGAATTCCACTATAAACTTCTAAAATTGTCAGGTCAAGTCTATTACATCAGAAGATATTTGCTATTCATCCAGGAATAAAATCAGCTATGTGAAAAATAGTGGGGTTCTGTTTGGAAATCTACATTCAGTGGCAGAAGTTCCAGCAACATCAGATTCTTGCGGAGTTCACAAGGCCTTTCTGCACCGGCCACCTTGCTGGATGCCTTAGCAAATCAGTCTGAGCGTCTACGATGGGAAGTGTTGTAACTCTACACATGCGGTCAGTCAGTTGTGGAAGAAGTTATATATAAAGCCACAGAGGGAGCCTGAAGTACTCTGTACTTCTTTTATGACATTCTAAATTGCATTATCATTATTTATGTTCTGGTACAAATTTCTCACTAGATTGTAAACTCTCTGTGAAAAGCAGCTATCTGATTCATTCATCCCACAATGTTCAGCCCCATCCCAGGTACACAGTAGGCACTAAATAAATACTGACTGCACACACTGAACATGTCTAGGGTATGATTGGATTTCAAATAAACTTTTGAAATCCGAACACATCTTTATTCACCAGGAAGCATGAATTATTTTTTAAAAGCAGCGGTGGGGGAACTTTTTAAACCAACAAAAGATTAGATTATGATGATCTTAATTCATGAATTTTCTCATTGGCCTTCTTTAATTTTGGAGTACGTAGAAAAACAAGCATGTCTGAAGGAGAATACCAAGTGTTTTATTATTTTACTTTTCAGAGAATTTATCTGTAAAGTGAATAACTTATATTGGTTTCAATGTATTTTTAAGGAGTTAGTAGTTGGATTAGAATTGAGTTATCAAGGAAAAGCATATCTTAACTTCATGCATTTATGATTAGACCTCTTTGAATAGAAGGGTCTGAGCTTTATCTGCCATATTCACCATCATCCAAAGAACTCAGGAGTATAGATTTCTTTCTTTTTTTTTTTTTAATTTAAATTAGTAGAAATTGGCAGGCAGTTCAGAGAAATATCTGATCTTCAGAGTGTCCTTAGTAATTAAAAGAAAACTAATTATTTTTGTGTGGAACTCAGTAAGGATCTTAAAAGGTCATAACTATGACAACTCTTAAATATTACGGCCAAGAAGAATAAGTTTCACTTTCATTTATTTTGGAAATAGGTATTAACTGTAACCTCAAGAAGCATTATGAACAATGAGTTTGCTTCATGCCAGAGTGTTGTGAAAGTCAAGTGGTTGGTGGTTATTTGTTATTTGTTACTGAAGTCATGTCCTATCTGTCTGTGTGTCTGGATCTGCCCAGGGCTGGCACATTGCTGAGAAAACCACAGTTCCAGGTCGCACTGGTCGTAAAGAACCTGCCTGCCAATGTAGGAGACCTAAGAGATGCAGGTTCGATCCCTGGATCAGGAAATCCCCTGGAGGAGGGCATGGCAGTGCACTTCAGTATTCTTGCCTGGAGAATCCCATGGACAGAGGAGCCTGGCAGACTACAGTCTGTAGGGTCATAAAGAGTCAGAGATGACTGAAACAACTTAGCCCAGGCAGTAAATGAGGACTTTTCAATGAAGTGAAATTGAATGTCAGGGACAGGGAAAGCAAAGGTCATTTAATTCTGTGATTCATATCCCGAGTATTTTATGCTTTTTTGTACTCTCTGCAGGATTCCTCTGTTTCATTTTATATTTCCATGTAGCGTGGATGTGGCTGAGTCTCCTTTACAAAGGTGATTTGTGTAATTTACTCTATGTAAGTGTGTGAGGAAGCTATAAAATTTTGAACCATCAACCAGATAAACTTCTGAATCTTCGAACCAAAAGACATAGAATAGAGGGAATAAAAAAAAAAAATCTCAACAAAATAATGATAGCAGGTGAAATTTTGCTGCCACACATGAGTCTGAGCAGGAGCCCTGGTCTTGACTTTGCTCGTACACATTTAACTAGTGGTTCTTTCTTTCCCATTTACCTCTGGAAATGGAAATCAGCATTGTAGGTGACAGTGACTTTACTGGGATGTCGCAGCTGTCTGTGAATTTCCTTTTGCTGTTTTAAAAACAGACTATCACATTTAAATGTCAAATATTATGATAAGCTGGTTTCCTTTAGAAATACTTATTTTATTTCAAATCAAATGTTCTCTCTCCTTCAAACTGCCAGTAGTGACTGGCTACTGGGCACAAGCTGTTACCCTCAAAGTTAGGACTTGAGTTGCAAATCAACAGAGTTCAGGAATATGGAGGTCTAGACCAGCAGTTCTTAACTGGGGACAACTTTGCCTCCCCCTAGCTCCTCCAGGGAACATTTGGCAATGTCTGAAGCAGTTCCTGGTTTTCCCACTGGGTATGTTACAGTTACCTGGTGGCTCAGCTGGTAAAGGGTCCGCCTGCAGTGTGGGAGACCTGGGTTTGATCCCTGGGTTGGGAAGATCCCCTGGAGAAGGGAAAGGCTACCCACTCCAGTATTCTGACCTGGAGAATGTCATGGACTGTATAGTCCGTGGGGTCACAAAGAGTCGGACACGACTGAGCGACTTTCACTTCACAGCTCCTCCAGGGAGCATTCGGCAATGTCTGAAGCAGCTTCTGGTTTTCACACCGGGCGTGTTACAGGTGTCTAGTGGGGAGAGGCCAGGGACAGCCCCCACCACAAAGAATGATCCCCAACCCCAAATGTTAGTGGTGCTGAGGTAGGAGAAGCCTGGGCTAGCCAAAACCACTAAATTTGGCTCTTTCTCATCCATCTTCTTTCGTATTACAGTAGAAGACACTCATGGGCTTTATTCTTCTGCTTTGGAGTTAATTACTCCATCTTCTGCATTTTCTGTGTGCTTGGCAGTGCAACAGAGGCTTGGAGTTTGGCATTCCTGATGGCTTCTTCTCAGGCCAGCATTCCACCTCCACCTGCACCAGCCTGTCCAACCTGAAAGCTTACCAAGTGAAAGCAAGAGGCTTGTGAAGCCGCGTTAATTATACCCACCCATAAACTTGCTTAGAAAGGAATCTGAAGTCCTGGAGTTAGAAACTGGCTCTCTCACTGTTGTAGAAACAACATAAATTTCACATAAAACACATGCTTTTCTTTTCCCTTCTTTTGTCTCCATCCTGGCAATTCAAAAGTGCCATTAGGTGAAGAAATCTCTCCCTGCCACTCCCCAGAACCAGAAGAAAACCCAGCTTGTTCTAGCCCAGCTTTGTCATGGAGAGAAGGCAGCTGCTCCATTCTGAAATAGCCTTTCTCTGGTAGCAGTTCACCCAAGGGTAAAATGCATTTAACAGTTTGAATTACACAATGAACAGTAAATGCATGCCTGTTTCTGCTTTATGGTACTTGAAAGTGAGACTGTATGTTGGGGGTTTATATCACTACACCTCATAGCCTAGCAGAGGGGGATGAAGCTTCTTCCAGGCAGGGGTCACCATGTCAGTGCTGGGGTGCTGGCCACCAGCTGCCGGAGCCCCCCGAAAGGGCTGAGTCACCATGCTCTAGGCCATGCCTGAAGGAAGTTGCTAGAGCCCTGGAGTGGGGCCACACACCTATGGGCTGTTCCTTGGGCATTTGGGCAGGGCTGGTGACCCAGGGTCCTGTTGGACTGTGAGCCTGTGTTCATTGACAGCCCCCCCACCCCAGTAATCCATGTGTCTCATAAAACACAACAATTTCTTGAACTTTGAAGTCGTCCCCGTAGTAGTGCTTGACATACAGGGGCTCAGTGAGTACCTGGTGAGAGAATGAATGGGTGCAAAACTCTGTGGCCTCTTGCTCCAGTATTCATTTAAGAGAGAGAAACTTGAGGCCTGTAGACACCCCACGACTGCCTGGTGGGAAAGTCTGCTTTCGTGGCTCAGACGGTGCTGCCCGGGTCCCTCCCGCTCCTGCTCCAGCTTCCTTATCAAGAGCCTCCGGTTTGCTTAGGCTGCAGCTTCCCCAAGTCTGCATCTCCCCAGCCGAGCAAAAAATCAAAGACTAGATAGAATAGGGCTGAAGACCTCAACATAGCTTTTACTTTTAAAACAATGAAATAGATGTTTCCAAATGTCTAACTCCATTAAGCAAGATTTTTTTTAATGTCTATTATATATCTTAGTTCTTGCTCTCTCTGAACGAATGCAATACAAGTTAGAGAACCAAACTGATAATTTTTTTCAATAAAGTAGACACATTTAAATTAAATTTAGTGTGGCTGTAGCCAGCTGCATAACTGATTGAACTTAATTTGAATTTCTATATTGTATGATTTTCCCAGTAATTGATCCCATTTTCCCATCTGTGAAAAAGGGGTTAGACCTCATGGTAGTTAAGGTACCTTTACCGAGTTTAAGGAAAATTTTCTAACAGGAGGTCTCTGGTGCAAGTCCACATGGGGTCTTGCAGCTTCAGAGTCGGCACCGCCACTTTGTAACTATGAGGCACTTCTTCGTACCTTAGTTTCCTCACCTGCCAGATGCCCCACAGTGGCAGCGGGGCTTAGGGACATGATGAGGGTTCGGGGAGGTGATGTATGAAAAGTGCCTGGCATGTAGAAGGTGCTCAGCAAACGTTAACTATTTTACTGCTGCTGCTTTGACTATTGATATTGTGGTTTCTCGACTTTTACCAGTAAGGTAACCATGAATCTCATTCAGTGGCTTTTGGCTACTTGAAATGTGGCTTGTCCAAACTAAAATGTGCTATGAGTCTAAAGTAAGATTTCTCATATACTTTCTCTTGTACTGTCTTAACACTTTTTAAAATTAATTACACATTGAAATAAAAAGATTTGGGATATATTGCATTAAATGAAGTATATTGCTAAAATGTATTTCAGCTATTTCTTTTTACTTTTTTATTAATGTGACCTGGAGAAGGAAATGGCAACCCATTCCAGTATTCTTGCCTGGGAAAATCCCATGGATGGAGGAGCCTGGGGTCACAAGGAATTGGACATGACTGAGCAGCTAACTCTTTCACTTTTTCACTAGAAAATTTTAAATGACATATGTGGTTCACATGACATTACTGGATGGTGCTGTGGGCAGCCAGAACCCCTGAAATACGCTGCAGGCTTTGTTACAATCTGACCACATCTCCTGGTCTGCTCCAGGTCCAGTCCTCACATCATGGGCCTGAATCTTTAGCTTATTTTAGGCTTTATCTCTGAAGGGTTGGCCCAAATACATTGAAAAGAATAAGCATCTGAGTAAATAGGAATTTAATTTGCTCTCTTCCTGTTCGGCTCTGGCCAAGGGGAGGTCCTATTTAAGCATAAATCTGCCCCCAGTCAATGAAGGGCGATCCAGCTCCTTGCTTCTCAGAGGGTCTGCTGAGAGAATGTCACTGGCCTTGCCCATGGCTCTCCTTTCAAGGGCAGCACATGGCTTGGTGCTTCTTCAGTTCGTGATTCCCGGCTTTTTGTTCCTTAGACACATGTTAGTGTTAAAGTTGCTCTTGAAAAGAAAGTCTTCAGGGGAAGGCCCTGCATGCACAAAGCTACTTCCTGGGCACATTTTATATTAAGGGCCCTGGGAAGGGAAGGACTCTGCAGCGAAGAGGCCTGTCTGACGTCGTCGCCACCCACGGTCACTCAAGTTTCTTTGACCACAGAATCCTTTTCAAAGAGCACCTGTAAGACACATCCCCCTGCCCGCCTGAGACAGTTTCAAAAACATTCTCTTAATGAAAAGGGTCCGTTCACGTGAACAATGTTTGCAGGGAACGCAGGCTGAAACGTTGCCCAGGAAATGTGAGCCTGCTCTTTGTTGATTGCCTTTGCTGGAGGAAATCACCAATAACTGTGCTTCTCTAGAAAGAGTGAAGGGAAAACAGTAATTGCTCTTTTACTAGTATGTCAACCTCTTATGAGTACCATTCTTTTTTTTTGTTTGTTTGTTTCTCAAACAATATTGAAAGAATGCCCTGTTTAGATCAATAAAATAAGAAAAAAGCTACAAAGGGTTTGCCTTAAATTTATATTTCTTTATAATCAGTCTGTTTCCTGACAACAGTTGAGACATCTAATGAGAGATGCAAATCTGACAGGACCACTCCAGCAAAACTGTAAAGTAACAAGAAGGCAGCTACCCAGTGAGGAGGTGGCCCTGCCGGAGATGGCAGGCTAGTGGGAGTCACGCAGCTGGGCGTGAGCACCAGCTCGGAGCCTCCTGGTTTCAGGGAGCCTTTGCAGTTTCATGGTCCCAACCACTGGCCTGGTTTGATTGCTGCCTAAGTCAGAGCAGCGTGGCCAGCTCCAGGGGGTCTCCTCCAACATCCAGTTACTCCAGATTTCAATTTAGACGTTTATGCATTACTTTAGTATTGTCATTCAGAAAAACTTATTTATAAAAAATCTGAAAAGAAGGAAATCTAATACACTCACTCCAATTTTTTTTTTTATGAAAAACGTATTTGTGTATTTGATTTGGCCTGCTGCTTTTAAAAGATTAAAATTGGGATGAAAGAAGACTGTGTGCAACCATATGTCTGATGGGGGTTAACTTCCAGCATATATACAAGGAATTCATACAACTAAGTCAATAGCAAAAAAACCGCAAGTAATCCACTTAAAAAGTGAGCAAAGGACCCAAATGTATATTTTTCCAAAGAAGACATAACACATGGCTGACAGATACATGGAAATGCAGATTGAAGCCACGACTATCTTTTCATACCTGTCAGAATGGCTACTATCAAAAAGCTAAGGTGTAACAAGTGTTGGTGAGAACATGGAGAAAAGGGAACCCTTGTGCACTGCTGGTGACAAAGTGAATTGGTGCAACCACTGTGGAAAACAGTATGGAGGGTCTTCGAAAAACTAAAATTAGAGCTACCATATGACCCTGCAGCCCCACTCCTGGAAACTAAATCAGTATCTCAAAGAGATATCTGCACCCTCATGTTCACAGCAGCATTGATCACGAGAGCCAAGATATGAAAACAACCTAAATGTCCATGAATGAATGAAAGAATGAAGAAAATGTGATGCAATTAAAAAGGAAAAAAAGGAGGAAAGCCTGCTCTTTGCAACAGCATGGATAAACGTGGAGTACATTATCCTAAGAGAAATAAGCCAGACAAAGAAAGACAAATACTGCATATCATCACTATGTGTGGGATCTAAACAAACAAATGAACAAACCCTGAGCTTGTAGGAACAGAGAATAGAATGGTAGCTGCCAGGGGCTGCCTAGGAGGGGGGGGGGGGCGTGGGGAAGTGAGGGGATGCTGGTGAAAGGGCATAAACTTTCAGTTGTAAGATGAGTAAGTTCTGAGGATCTGATGTACAGTGTGGTGACTATAGTTAATTGTACTGTTGTCTACTAGAAATGTACTGCTAAGAGAGTGAATCTTAAACCTCACTACACACACACACAAAAAGGCAACTGTGAGGTGAAAGAAGGGTTAAAAGAAGAAATCATCTGAATATTCATATTATGTATTTTGTGACAGGGCTAGAAAATAATCAGTCAAAGATTCATATATTCCCTAGGGAAAATATTCTATTGAGGAGCAGAAACTTTAATTTTTATCTCCTGATTTTCTTTTCTTAATGCATAACATATATTTTACCACTCTCTATGTGCATTATAATCAGATGATCACTTATTACAGGAGTGTTCTCAATATATATTTTGTCAACAAGGATGATGATCCAAACTGTTTAGGTCTTCCTGTTCTAGCTTCGTCCACTGGTTTTACATCAGTAATGAGGGGTATTTAAAATACATTTTTTGTAATGACACGTGGCTTCTCTGGGCTGACATGTAGGGTCTAGGTAACAGCATATGCGTTGTAAAGCTGTGTAAGCTGGCTCCAGGGCCCTGCATGGAATCTGAGTTACAAATGCGGATGAAGTTGGTGAAGTTTATGTAAACACAGCTGCCCGATGGCCTCTGGGTAACCTTGGACATCACTGTAATTTACCTTTGGAGATATACACGTGCATCTTTTCTGGCGTGACAGGACCTTCCATGATGCTTTTACAGTGGTTTTGTCTGTCTGTTCTTTTGGTTACCAGACTGTCATGGAGCCAGCAGAATACAGTGGTTAAAGGCAACTCTTTATAGATAGACTGGGCTCAAACTGATGGGGCCAAGGGCATGATCCAGCGCCCGAGTCTTCGCTTGGGACTTTGGGTGGAGCCTCCACCTGGGTCAGCACACAGGATGCTGCAGGGTGAGCAGTGTGGGTGCTCACGGTGACAGGTCCCTGCTGGCCCAGGGCACAGTTGGGTGAACTACAGGACAGCCGATCCAGAATTCACACAGGGGTTTTCTTCTTTTGAATGCCTCTAAGAATGAAAATAGCATAGGATGCTGGTGACTCTCAGAAGGGAGTTATATACATCAAATACCAAACTATTGGTACAATCATGTGAACATGCCATGTATACACAGCAAACCACAGCCAGGCAAGCCTCTCCTTTTTCTGTTAGTATTTCCCATGTTTTCCACTCTGATTTTTGGTGTAGACACCAAGTAACCCTGGTTGTCTGCCCTGCTTTCTGAACACTCTGTCAGGATCCGCAACAGGAGGAGAATCATTGGTTTTATGGGCCGGATGTTTGGATTATGCTATAAAGTGGAAATGAAATCATCAGACTTTTGCTGCCTGAAGTTGGTGATACTACGTGTATATCTTTTCCACAAGTGTTTTGCTGATGCTAGTTGTAGCCTGCCTGCTGATACAGTGTCTGTGGAACATACAAAAGGTGACCCTGTATTGAAAATCAACCCCAAAAAAGTTTTTGTTATCATTGTCTTTGGAGGCCCCTGATTCTCTGAACGATGTCACAGTCAAGGGTCTCGTCTTATCTTTGCTGTAATTGATCCTGTGCTTAGAATTGTTCTCAGAGATTAAATTTTGCAGGAGTTGTATTACCCCTTTCCAAATGCTTACTATGTTTAACCAGCATACCTTTCTAGAAAATTTAATCTATATTTAATATAGATTTTTTTTTTAAAGAAAACAATGGTGTTGTGAGTGTGTGTTGTATCTAAGACTGATTCACCTCACTGCCACCCTCCCATGGTTTTAAAAGTAAGCAAGCGTGGTTGTGATATGAGATTCAAAAGGTCCCAAGTATTATCTATACACACACTTGCCATTTGACAAGAATAGCAAGTCTGAGAAGTAGTTTGAAGTCCTTGTATTAGAAAAAAAAAGTTCTGTGTCAGTATTTTCATTCCCTGTGAATGATCAGTGGAGGTGTGTGACCAGAACCATTCAAGCTTCCGGTGCCTGCATAGAACGGGGTGCTGTCTGAGGCAGCATGTCTGCAGGTAACCGGGCTGGAGGACCACGTGACCACGTAATGGAACACTGGAGCCATACCCAGATCGTTCGACTTCAGTTGCTTCTGTAACATCAGAAAGAAGGTCAGGCTAGAAGGATAACAGAAAACAGAAACCAACTAGCTTAATTCTCACAAAGAAGACATTGAAGTGGCATAGAGGCCTGGAGTGGCTATGCGTTAATAATTGGGAGCACAAATGCCCTCCAGTACATTGAAGAAAGAACTAGAAGCTCAAAGTCCTATATGAAAATAGTATTTTCAACCCTTTAAAATAAGTGGAAGTAGTAGTATGTTTGCTTTAGCCACATGAAGTATTTTGATATTGTTGATACAGTACATTACATGACTTTTTTATCCAAATTAGTAAAGTATGATTTTCATCTGCATTATAAATTATAATATGATTTTTACTGATTGCACATAGGGCTGTTGATTCATTGACATGTGCATAGAAGGGTCTACCCCAGCTTCACAACCGAGGAGGCATGACGAGAGTAGAATTTTACCATAGGTTTTATTAGGGAAAACCTAGGGCCATGGCACCCTCCTGGCCATGGACTTGTGAGTGCTCAGCCCCTCCTCACTGTTTCACAGGCTGCACCGTAGGCTCCTGCTGGCCCGGCAGACCTGTCAGCCCTTGTATGGGCTCTGGGGAAGGAAATCTGATTCTTCACGCATAGGTCACATTTGACAGTTGGAGACTAGCTGTTCCAGGCCTCTATCATCCTCCTACAGACCTTCCCCTGGCAGCCTAGCCGCAGCCCCTGGGCATCCCTCTCCTTTCCCAGGGCTGCAGGTGAGGGGCTCTGGGCAGCATAGAACCACGGATAGAGTCGGGTGAGGCCTGCCCCAGAAACTAGCCCGCAGGGAGCAGGGCTCTTTCATGTATGAGTGATAAAGAAAATCAAGACTGTGTCCACAAGCTCAGAGGAGTGCAAACCCCTTGCTTAGAAGAGTTCTCTTCCTTTTTAAAGACAATAATATTTTATTGTACATATTTATCACATTTTATTAATCCATTCATTCCTCAATTGACATTTGGGTTGCTTCTACCTTTTGGCTGTTGTGACTAATGCTGCTGTGAAATGGGTGACCGCTGTCCTTTTCTGAAGCCCAAATCTGATGAAGTCACTCCCCAGCTTAAAGTCTGCCCAGTGGGGTCAAGACCGGGGTGTCCTTGGCTTTCTCCTGCCAGCCCTGGGTCATCTGGCCCATGGCTGTGGCTGAGCCTTGAATCTCCATAGCCATCTGCCTGTGTCTACTCTGCCCTCCATCTAAAATGTGGTTCATATCTCTACCTGTTCAAACCTTGTTTCTTCTTTCAAAAAAAAAAACCCAAAACTCAAAGAGCTCCGGTGTCCTGGCCTCTGCCTAGGGTTTAGCACATGCCTGCTCCATCCCCTGCTCCTGTGTTTGTCTCTGTGAGTCTGTGTTACCCACAGGATCGGAGCCCTAGAGCAGGGCACAGCATCTGGTTTAGTTTGGAAATCCTGCTCTTCCCTAAGTGCCTAACGCACTGGAAAGGTCCCTAGAGCAGGGCACAGCATCTGGTTTAGTTTGGAAATCCTGCTCTTCCCTAAGTGCCTAACGCACTGGAAAGGTCCCTAGAGCAGGGCGACAGCATCTGGTTTAGTTTGGAAATCCTGCTCTTCCCTAAGTGCCTAACGCACTGGAAAGGTCCCTTGAGCAGGGCGACAGCTCCTGACCCTCAGCAGAGCCCTGCAGAGTCATTCCTTGCAGACTGCTGGAGCTGCCCAGGTCACAGCTCTGTGCATGAGTGAGTCTCGTCCCCAGAGAGTGACCTGTGTGGCTGCCACAGTCCTAGGGAGTCTTTACACAAAGATGGGGCTCAGCCCTGTTTGGTCAAGTTAGGGTCATGACCCTCTTAAATCTGCTTGTTCAAAAGTGTAAAGAGCCACACTCATACACTCAGGCTGACCCCACCCATTCCCAGAGTCATGTTAACCCACTGTCCCCCGGCTCACTTGGCTCCAGTCACGCAGATCACTGTTTAACTTCTCCCACTGAAGTACAAGCCGTTCCCTCCACCTAGAAAGCGTATCCCAGAGCTTCCATTGTAACCTCTTTCTCACCTTGCAGAGTATTTGCTCTTTAAATGTCTCTGACCACAAGGGCAGAGTTCTCACCTGCTTGCTCCAGCTGTGGACTCATAGAGGCCAGCACCACCGTACAGCGACTGAAAAAAAATGCACTGGGTTGAGAGTGATTATAAAGCCCTGAATCTCAGCTCTGCAGCGCCTGCTTTAGCAGAGTGAGCTTTCTCAAATCCCGCCTCCTCCCTGGGCCTTACTTTTCTCTGCTGTAGCATGATGAATATTCCCTTTTCTGGGGCTTATTGGGGGATTACATGAATGGACACTGAGCCAGTGCCTGCACACTGACGGGAAATAGCTCTGAGCCTCGCAGAAGAGGCTTACACACGGGTCTTTCTCAGGCACAGTTTATTAACTAGATATATGTGGAGAAAGGGGTTCTGGGAGCAATGTGGTGGCCACAGCAATGATCACACACCTTGGCCTCATGTGACTGGACCCTCACATGTTAACCCTTTCTGTTCTTCAAAAATCAGACTTTTCTTTCAGTATTTTAAGTAGCAATCAATCAATAATAATGGCAGTAATGATCCTGCCTCCACTGAAAGCAAGCTAAATGCTGCTCTCCCAGAGACCCCGAGAGACTGTCCCAGCCAGGAATGTGACTCTGTAATGGAACAAGGGGCGATGCCACCAGATAGAGAGGTGGCCCCGGCAGTCCACACTGCAGCGGGGGATGCAGCCAGGCTCTTGCTTACTAGGGCTGACGTCAGTGCCCGAGGAGCAGATGCCAGGTGGGCTGAGTAGAAAAGGGTGAGTCTCCAGGCTCCTGGTGGGGATGCGGTGGCTGAAGTGCGACTGAGGCTGGCTTGGGGCCATCCCAGAGGAAGGGTCCACTGCAGAGGGTGAGGGCACTGGCCTCTGACCACTGGTCCCACTGCTGCTCAGTTCTGGGCGACCCTGAGGACAGGGACACATGGTGAGTGGGAGAGGAGCCAAGAAAAGAAAATGTGGTTTCCAGCACCAGGAGAGCCCCCTCCACTTCTGACAACAGTGCCCTGCAAGGCTTTCAGGGACACAGTTTGAGGAGAGAGATGTTATTTTAGCTTTCTTAGGTCAGGGGGAGAATCTAGCCCGCTGCACATTCCTCAGAGCATATTCTTCTAATTATTACCAGTTTAATATGGGTTCTGCTTATTTAAGGAAAATCCCTGTGGTTCCCTGACATGTTTCACTGTCATAACTTTGTGTTTGAGTAAATAAAACTTCACGGACCCAGCTCCTGTAAGAACTCGGTCCTTGGCCTGGGGGGCTGGGAGACCCCTGACCCAAGGAAGCAGGGCTGCAGCTCTGGAGATGAGCCCGACATCACGCGGTCCTGGTTCCGAGGTGGTGCAGGGATGTGAGTGTGTGTGCAACCTGCCCCGATACTCTATGTCCCGGCGGCCGAGAAACCTCCAGCCTGTGGTCACTGCAGCCGCCTCCCTCCCGGGCGTGCTTTCCACTCTGGGGTTTGCACGTGATCCCGGAGCGCTGCCCGTTTCAGTGGAAGCTCAGCTTCTGCTTTCCAGGGCAGCAGAAAGCCTCCCGGCCTGGGAGAAATGCCGGTCATAATGTTGTTGGCTAGGTGCCCAAGGCCAAAAAGCAAATGTTACAATTAAAATGCAAAGGACAGCAAATCTGAGAATTCTGACCCCCCTTACTGGGAGCGCCTGCCAGCTCCTGTCCCAACCCAGCGGCCCCTGTGTCCCAGGAAGACGGGGGGCGGGGGGGTGGTGGCATCTCCTCAGACACCTGATCCCTGGCCCTTCTTCCAGGTGATTCACATGAGCTCACACTGCTTTTTTTGGTTGGTTTCTTTTTGAGCTCTTAACTGATCTGCTTTACAATGAGATGGTTTTGTTGGAAGCAGACAAACCCAGTTCCCAAGGGACACTGATGATTTCTCCCATCTCTGAGAAAGAGTTTTCATTTCCCCCAATTTGTGAAAAAGGCAGGTGCCCTCCCTTCCCCTCTGTGGACAGTTTCCAGCTGTCAGCAGCTGCCGCGGGTGGCCGTGTGGGGCCTTGTCAACCCCACCTGGCTGCCTCTTCCTGTCCATTCTCTGCCCAGACCTGCACCCACCCTTTCTGGAAGGTTGAAGGCTGGCACTCCATGCTTCCCGCCTTCAAACCACATGGCCCAGTTCAGGTGACTTCCAGGGCCCAGCACCAGCTGCAGCCGGGATCTGGCCATCCAACTCCACCCACCTCAGCCTTCACTGACCTTGAGCAAGTTTTCCCTCCAGGTCATCCTCCCGTTGGTGTGTTCTGGACCAGGTGACAGTGTTTTAGGGAAGGCAGCACTGGAGGATGGAACCATCTTGCAGGAAGGGCTGTGTTTGCCCAGGGCTGCCTTGACTGGACCTGGACCCCTGACAGGCTCTCCTGCAGGGACCCTCCGCCCTCTACAGACACACTCAAGTTGGGTCATTAAGGCTGTTACACACATCTGTGTCCCTTGCTCCCCAAACTGGGACACTTCATCTCAATCACGGCTTGACAGCAAGCCTGGCTGTGTGAAATCTGCTTGTGAAGGTCTGGACACAGTAGGAAGCCTGCACCTCTGTGCTTACACCTCTGCCATGGTGGCGGGGCCTTGGGGCCTTCTGCATCTGCGTCCCTCCTGGTCCTCATCCTGTTCTCCATGCGCACGGCAAAAGGCCCCTGTCGACCCAGTGCAAAGCCCTCCCTGCAGCCAAATCTCATCAGGTCGTAAGCTCCTTAACTCTGTTAGGTAGGTCCACAATTGAACATACCTGGACTCAATGTACACATTTACACTTGTGCATTAACTCATCCAGCCCACAGACATTATTAGAGACCGGTTACTATAGTTGCATATGACACATGCTGTCTTCCTCATAAGTTCATGACATTCAGGGCTGTCCTTGAAGTGACCACATCTGACTGTGCAGCTTCCTCTCTCCCGTGTCTTCCCCTGGCAACCCCTCCCCACCCCCAGACACACACACTCACACACGCACCAGGATCGGTGTCATCTACAGTGAACCTCATCATGAGCTTTTCTGAGTTTGAGTGACTTAACTCTTCTGTTCACTGTTCTCTTAAAGTAGATTCCCACCTATCTGAGGTCAGTTTCTTGAGCTTTGTGTGTTCATAGTGGTTGTTAACACAGAACTGAACACATCTGGGTCAGAGCTGAATGAACAGGGCGCATCAGGGAGCCTCAGTGTACTAAAGCATTGCGTTTCTCCCGTTCTGACCTTGAGTTTGCTCTTAATAGTTACATGATTCTGTGACAGTTTGTTGATTATGAAGGGAATACAAAAGGTGAGTTAGACCTTTTGCTCCTAAAATATATTCACAAAACATGAAAAAGTGAGTAAAGACCTTTGTAAGTGACATTTGTAGCTTTAGAGTTTAAGGAAAATTCATGAGCGTTTTCGGTGTTTGAGTAAAATAGATGGTTATCCTGTATTTATGTGCAGGGTGACACCTGGGAGACTGAGGAGCTCGTCTGATGTGTCAGAGTCAGGAATGCAGCTGTTCCCTTTCTTAGAAGTAACTGCTAAGAACAACATTTTAAACTGAAAGATGTTCTTTTTAATGATTTTCAAACTGACGACAGACTCTCTTTCTCAGAGATATATTCTGCCCCTCAAACACGTGTGTCTGAGCCTGCGTGTGGGATGTGATAGAACTTAACTACATGTGTCCCTGGGACTCTACCTGCCTGGTTTGCCTTTAACCACTACTGATAATAATATAGTTAACTTTTAACATGGAAAATTTTAATTTCGGGGTCACTTGTAGATCAAAAGTCCTTGTGTTTCCTTAGTCTGTTTGTCATCCAGTCATCTTGTGGAAAATTGTCCACTTTTGGTGTGGACATAGTTTTCTTGAAGGCACTATTTGTTGAATGACTGACATGATGGAAAAGCGCCAGTTACGTAAGTGTGAAGAAGATGGGTGTTTTTACTGGCTCAGGTCAGGTGTGAGCCAACAATGGAGTGGTGTGGACATGGCCGGGTGTTGGTGGAAGTCCAGGGTCCTGACCTCAGGAGGTGATGGTCCATCGCCAGCTGCTGGGCAGGAGAGAGTGGACTCTGCTGGCTGAGCTGGGGCACACCTTATCAGGATCGTGGCAAGTGGGAGTTTGTGGAGTGGAATGTGGTCAGGAGGAGAGTTAGAATCCATGCAAGAGTAGTTGAGGGCCCGAGGGGCATTCAGCATGATGGGCAGACTCGTGGTGCTAACAGCCAAGTTAAATGTGTTTGCTCCGTCACTTTGTGTTACTCTGTGCTTACCACATTTGTCAGTGTGAAACTATGTAACCTATAGTAGTACACGATAAATATTTGTTGAATAAATATTTGCATGATTAATCAGAGTTTTACAAGATTTCTTATCCATTACATCATCATTATGAGAAAACAATGTTTTCACAGACATGTGCTGAGGGGACACTGGGCATATTTGTGACCCAGAGAACGTCCAGTTGGGATTTGAGATGCAAGCACAGGGGTTCAGGCTGAGTTGGGTTCCCCACCACACGGGGCCCTCAGGGGGACAGGAGGGGACTCCCTCCACCCCCAAAGAACAGCCTAATTTTAATTTATTTCTGTCAGTCCAAGTTTTCTTCCCTTTCCCAGTGACCAGTTTTATTACTATTAATCACAGAATTGCCATTTGAAGTCATATGATTTTTTATTGTTTAATTTAGGTATTCTAGTTTGTTCAACCATTCTTTTATTGGACCAATTTGTGTGGTTTCTTGATATTTATTTTCGCAATAGTGCCTCAGTAGTTTTACCCAAAATGATTTTTCTCTTGGATTATTTCCTTGGGGTATAGTTCAGAAAGTGAAATTACTACAGTCTTGCAGTAAAATTTTTGAATTTCACAGTGATGCTAATTTTTCAAAGTCCCCATACTCTACAAAAAATTGTAACAATGCACACATTTTTTATTTAAAATAGACCTTTCCTTAGTATCATCTCTGTCCATCTTTATAGGAGAATATCAGACTGTTTCAAGAACCCAAGATCTAATACCATCCCCCTCATGAGCACGGTGGCCCTTACTCTGTCTCCATTTCAGGAAAACATTGTAGAACTTTTCATCTTGTGTTTTGGGAGCCATAGAAGACTGTGATAGACACCACAGTTTAGAAGGTTATTTGGCTTGTTCCCAGTGCAACAATGCAGTTCCCTCTGAATAGTGGGTGAGCAAGTTTGGGGACACTGGGTGCTGTGTGGCCTGGAGAAGGAGCCTGGCTTTGGAGCCGGAGACTGGTCTCGGTTCAGTACTGCCAACCGCTCAACCATGAGGGCCTGAGGAGTGATGAGCACAGAGTGGGAGCCCAGCAAATTGTTGTTGTTCTTGATGACGTTACACAGACATGGCCAGATCTGCGATACTTTAATAAAATGACCCAAAAGAAGTTGAACAGAACATTGGGAGACACTCCTTGCTCTGTAAACAAGACATAAACTACAGCCCAAGCACCTATGCAGGCCACTCCTAACCGTGTTTCCACCAGCGATCTTTGAGTTGGAAAACAACATGCCCCACTCTGAATCACTGAACGTGAATCCATTGGGTTTCGTGGTCGTGTTTAGTAGGCCCCCAGTCCTGGACTTAAGGGTCTCTCGTGTGGATAGTGCTCTGCTTCCACGTAGGAATGTGTTGCTGTGTAGCTTTTAGGTCCCAGCCCTGGGACACGGCTCCCCACCCACACCAAGGAGAGCCGTGTCCAAACGTGGAGAGCTCGCCTCCCACTCTTCTCAGCTGCTTCCAATTAGCCCCGATGTACTTAACCTGGCTTGTGTTTCTATCAGTACAATTCTCCCATGTCCATGCAAATTCTGAACCACAGAGGGAAAGGAAACAACAGCGAGTGTTTTCTGTAACAGAGCTCTGCCCTCCCTGCTCTGCAGTGCTCACGCTGCACAGATTTCTTTGCTCTGATTAGACAAATGTCTCCTCTCCCAGGTTTGCCATGAGAGGCACACTTCTCCCTCGGCAGGGCTCAGAGGATGTCATGTATAAAAATCAGTGTATAAATGTACATATCTCTCTGTGTGGAATGTCATTGTCCATATGTGGATTTTTGGAACCAAGACAAAATGAACTTAGCCAAGAGACTGTAAAAGGTAGGCCAGCTATGATCTAATCTCCTTAATCAACAAGGCAGTTTGTACTTTGATGGACACAATTTGTATAGCACCTCAGAAAGGAATCTGTTTAAGCCTCGGAGACAGCTCCGTCTCTATGTGGGTACCATTGCTGGAGCTACAAAGCTTGGACTGACTGGTCCTCACAAGCTCAAGTGCGTGGTGTACCCTGTCATTCTGGGTGGATCAGGGGCTGGGGATCTACTTGCCCAGAGATATGGGACTCTAGTGGTAAAGAACCCTATGCAGGAGACATAAGAGACAAGGGTTCGATCCCTGGGTCAGGAAGAGCCCCTGGAGGAGGTCATGGCAACCCACTGCAGTGTTCTTGGCTGGAGAATCCCGTGGACAAAGGAGCCTGGCAGGCTCAAGTCCATAGGGTCGGTAGGGTTGAACAAGACTGAAGTGACTGAGCACACACACGGGACTCTAATTTCAGCTTCTGGGGAATTTAGGGCCCCTGGGGAGGAACTAAAAATCCCTGTGAACCAGGAGAGGAACTGATGCTGGGGATAGTGAAAGGTAAGAAATCTAGCCTTTAGGAACTAGAGAACCTGAGGCTACAAGCTAGAACGGAATGATGGGGCAGGGTCCCAGCCTCAGCAGCTCCCAACACTTGGTAGAGAAGGACACTTCATTTTTGAATTAAAATTACTCTTCAAAGACATGTGGGGGATTTGTGCTTCAATACATGAGAAAGCGGCAGGAGTTCTGGCTTCCACAGCATCTGAATTAAAATATAAGTAATACATGACCATGAAACGGTGAAACCGTAGAGAAATGGACTCTATACCCTTTCTGAACCCTTTATTTAAGATCCTAGAAATAACCCTAGGAGTAAGTTGCAAATAATTGCCCATTGATCATTTACACCTATCACTTGAATGGATTTGTTTTCTCTTTCATCACTGTTCATTTGCATGTAAAAATGTACACGGGTTTCTGAGTTTAATTTTATGGTGTTCCTCTCCACTGTAACAGTGCCATTTAGATCCTATTTGATAGGCAGGAAAACAGTATTATTCAGTATTAGTCACAGTATTACACAGTATTATTACTCAGTATTATTTCCCAGTAGCTTTTTATCCTTCCCAGTTCTTGGCAGATACTAATAATCAGAAACTGACTGTGGCATCATTGGAAACCTGTTTAATGTGACGCTGCACTCTGAACTTGACAAATGTGCTCTTAATACCATGTTGATGGAGCCCGTAACTGCTCACGTGAGATGGATCTTACCATGTTGTGGAGGCTTGTCCCATGCCAAGCGCTGTGCCTAAACTCAGCCTGCAAGAGACACATCATGGCTGCTTTTCACTGCTGAGGACACAGAGGACCAGAGAGGTGGGGTGACCACTCCAAACCCACAGAGCCAAGCCCAGGCCCTGAGCTGTGTGCTGCCAAAGTCACTCTGCTTCTCCACACCACGCTGCATGGCCATTCTCATCTCTCAGGGTCAAATGGGAAGAACAGATGGAGTCAAATTTCAAACTTAAGAGAAATTGGGAAGTCTGTGCCAGGAAGCCAAAACAACTGGCCTCATCAAATTGGTCCAATCGCTCCTCTCATTTCCAACCTCTCTGCCTTTGGCAGACTTTCTCTCCCCCACGTTTCCTTTTTGATCTTCCCTGGTGAAGTCATTAAAGTCCAGGCTTTGTTTCACTATCGTTCATTATTTTGATGGACCCAGATGGGCCGATGCAGTTGGAACGGTGTGGAATTCTCTGGACAGCAGTAGAGTTGTGGACAGGTCCAGTGTGTGTTTAAGATTAAAAGCCCAGGTGTGGGGGAGGAAATAAAACAAAAAAATAGGTTTTTTTTTAATGTAAATACTAAACCTACACTTACGGAAAAAGCTCTCTTCCCATGAGATCCACCCGAAGTATTTTACCATCAGCACACACAGAGGTTACTCAGAGATGGGCCATCCTGGGGCGAGCCAGACTGCACACGGCATCAGCCAGGCCAGCAAAAGTACATTGTGAGCCCAGAAGTGGGCACTCATTGCCAGGCTGGGTCTGTGCAGCAAGGGAAGCAGAGCGCTGGTGGAATGCTTCGTGACGACATGCTCTCTTGAAGGTGACACACAGGGGTGTCCTCCAGGACTAAAGGCACTGCTTAACTTGTCCCGGGATGTAAATTCCAACAACTCTCGTCTTAAACTAAGAAATGAAGCTGAATCAGTGCAGGAGTTCTTGGATTTCTTTGGTTTGTGCTGCACATTTTTCTTGTTTTCCTTGCTTTTCACCTCCACAGGCTGCCCTCAGGGAGCCTAACATGGAAAATAGAGGTTTTTGTACATTTGAACATCACTGTCCTTCAGCGCTAATAGAAAGGCAGGTCCCATCCACCTTCTTGTTTCAGCTGAGCCTCATGGTGTGTGACGCACAAACAGCAGCCAATACCGTATCAGATATCCTGGGTGTATTTGCCTGAACACAGGAGATTTTTCTTTTCAAAGAATGATCTTCCCTAGACTAAAGGAAAGCTTTCAAGTACAAGAAAACATCAGATTTTGATATATAACAATGCGTTTCTTTAAACTATGTCTTTTATTTAGACTGTAAAAATGCCTGCAGGCTTATGTATAAACCTATTGATATAGAATGAATGTTTAATAGTAGGTTGTGTGTGTTATT
Organism: Cervus canadensis; assembly: GCF_019320065.1. Taxonomy (NCBI): domain Eukaryota; kingdom Metazoa; phylum Chordata; class Mammalia; order Artiodactyla; family Cervidae; genus Cervus; species Cervus canadensis. Next base: position 58,340,856 of record NC_057407.1, on the reverse strand, counting down.
CACAGGCCTGTTTGACTGTCAAGTAAAAGTAATTCCAATTCATAATAATTGTGTCATGTTCTTCTCTACCAGTAAGCCAGTTATGCAAGCTCTGCCATTCACATATGGAAAATCATTTTAACATAGTATCAGTTATAATTTCAACAATCCAGAACTGGATATTTGTCATGGAGCAGCCTGTATTGCTTTGTTAGGAGAACGTATTAGAATCCAGACATCTAGAAAGATCCCCTCACCTTTTCAGAGTCCGTTTTCCCTTTTTTGAACAGCAGAGATTAGGGGCACTGAGCTCCCGCACAGAGGAAAATGTGAGGATGACTTTACAGTCAGCCCTCGGCATCCATGACATCAGCCCCAGACAGATCACGTGGTGCTGAAGTTCTTACCACTTCGAGAAACCTGTGTGTAACTGGACCCGTGCAGTTCAAACCTGGGTTATTCAAGGGCCCAGTGTACAGACAAACACATAAATAGATGCAAACCAAACAGAGATCTTAGAGTGCCCCCACTGATGTTTATGCACTTTTCCCCCTCATCAGTCCTTCAGATTTTCACTCAGTGTCCATTTGCTCTTATTTTAGGTACAGTTTAAACCTAATTAGAAACCAGAAGCTCTTATGTCCACAAAGGATTTTAAAAGCTTGACATCGGGGGCGGGGGTGGGGGGGGAAGTGTAGCAATTACTATAGTAGGTGAAGGCTGCTAACAACACAAAGATAGAATTTCTCATTGATCTTAAGACCTCTGAATTTAGAACTCCTCATAACAGCCTCCAGAACAAAGAAAAAGTCAGGGGATGAAGGACACAAGGAGAAGTTGTAAGCCTAGGGGGCAGGTCTTCCATGAGACAGCAAACAGCCCCCACCGGCTGAGGCCCAGGAGGGTGGTGTCCCAGCATCATCTACAGAGCGGTCACCTGTACACGGTGCCACAGAATTAATGTGGTGACATCGGAAGGCTTACAGCAAATGTTTTACAGATATTTATCCAAAACCATTGAAATAGGGATTCGCAAGGCTTACAGAAGTCAATCTGAGTTATCTGGAAAGTGACGGTTTTTGGAGATTGCTTTCAGTTCAGTTCAGTTCAGTTGCTCATTTGTGTCTGACTCTTGGCAATCCCATGGACTGCAGCACGCCGGGGCCTCCCTGTCCATCACCAACTCCTGGAGTCCACCCATGTCCATTGAGTCGGTGATGCCATCCAACCATCTCATCCTCTGTTGTCCCCTTCTCCTCCTGCCCCCAATCCCTCCCAGCATCCGGGTCTTTTCCAGTCAGTCAGTTCTTCGCATCAGGTGGTCAAAGTATTGGAGTTTCAACTTCAGCATCAGTCCTTCCAATGAACACTCAGGACTGATCTCCTTTAGGATGGACTGGTTGGATCTCCTTGCAGTCCAAGGGACTCTCAAGAGTCTTCTCCAACACCACAGTTTAAAAGCATCAATTCTTCGGTGCTCAGCTTTCTTTATAAGAGATTGTTTGATCCTTAATAAATGAAGGGCCAGATGAGGATTTCCCCCTCTGCTGTTTCAGAAATGTAATTCTAGAATTCCTTAGCTTCCTGGAGATATTGCTGCATTCTGGGCTTTTCATGTATAAACACTTAGATGGTCTAAGTAACTAACTCCCGAGGGAGGAGAGGGTGGATAAGGAGTAACCTTTGCTGATGACTCATGTGCTGTGTGGAAATTCCCCGTGCAAGTGAGGTGTATTGGGTGAGTCTAAAGAGTTAATGCACTTTCAGAAGCCTCTAATTTATTATTCCGGAAGAGTAATTTACTCACCAGAAGTGTACCGGTGATACTAACACGTTTGTAGCCTTTAAAAGATCAATTTTATTTTAAGATTAAAAGTACAAAGCAAGAGCTGGAAAGTCGTTAAAAACTGGCAGTTTCCCAATTTTGAAAGTACTCATTAAAAGATTCCTGTTGCAGAAGGAGCAAGAAATAGCTTGGGATTGTGGCAGCTTGGATCATGTTGTAAACATGTTAACTCCGGCTGGAGAGAGGTCTGCAAATAAAAGCAGAGGTAAGATGAAGCATCATCAGGAGGTGCTTAGGCGTAGGGCACGTGAACCAGGTTTCCCTACTTCTCTCTACTAACAGGTTTTGATGTACCTGGCAGGGTCGAAGACACTGGGCACAACAGAATAAGTGAACTAATTTTTCCACCAAATCAAGTTGAGTCATATAGCACTGTCATTCCCAAACCTCTCTGCTGCCGCATTCCTCTGGAACTCTGGAGAGGGTTCCGGAAGTCTCTTGCTGTCATAGATTATGAGAAAGATGAGCTGTTCCAAAAGGCTAGAGATTGTTTCTAGCCTATGTGTTCCTAGCTGTGGCTGCGTGATTGAAGTTCAGTGCAGATAGGGCATCTGAATAAGATGCTGACATGTCCCTGTGAGCCCGTGGAGACCTGCCCTGTGGGGGTCTGCTCATTTTTTGTTTCTCTTTTTGGCAGGTTAACATGTTCTTTCCATTTGGAGAGACTCCTTCACCTTTCAGTTGGTGGTGTTCTTACCTTCAGAAATATAAAATAACTAATCTGATTTGAATTTGGAGAATTACAGCCTGAGTTTTAGAAAATCGCAGAATTGATACCGGAAAAATTAACACTGTGATTATAACATTGTGACATTTGATAGGAAATGAATTCTCACCCTGCTTCTGTTATTTTCACACTTTCATAGCTCTTTTTCGATGTAGGACTGTTGTGGTGGAGGAGCCTGGGCCTGGTGGGTGATGGGCGGCAGAGGCAGGGGATGCCCCGCTGTACTTGGTCACAGCATTGTAGGCGAAGAGAACCCAGATCCTGCAAGGAGATGAAGTCAGAATGCATGGTAGCACACCATTTTAGGACCACACAGAGGCATCTCTTTTCACCATCAAGTTTGGCTTGCTGAGTCACAAAAAAGGGCAGGTGAAAAGGTTTAATTTTAGATCAGTATTAGGAAGGAAAGATAGGAAGATAAACTGTGCCTGGCAGGTTGTTCTGGCTGTTCCTGAGGTCCATGACACACTCTTCTTTGGAATGGACCCCAACAAAGACTGATGATGTGTATCGTTCCTAAGCTTGGAAAATGATACAGCAAGGAAGAAGTACATCATTTCACACTCACATAGACCTTCTGAAACTTAGAAATAATGAACACATTCAGATAGAGTTGAAATGACAGAACTAGAGAGTGAGTTGGCAGTTCCAGGAGCAGGATGGTGAGCCTCACCCTGCCTGCAGGATGACAGCATGTGGGCTCAGCTCCCCTACCAGCTGACCACAGGAGCATAGGCTGGCTCTGTACCCCTCGGGGTTTGTCTGCTGCAGGATGCTATGAGGTGAGGGTACTCAGCACCTCCTCAGTGCCTGCCACAGGGAGCGCATCAGACAACCACAGTTCCGTGGTGTCAGAGTGAATGAGGAGGGTCAGGATTTAAAGAGCTCAAACTGGGAAATGCTTCTTGGTTTGAAATGTCCCAACAATAATAATTTTCTGTAGACAGACACCTTCAATCAACACCATTATTCTGTCTCGTATATTCTTTTGAAATTTTTCATTATTTTTTTAATTTATTTTTAACTGGAGGAGAATTGCTTTACAGTATTGTGTTGGCTGCTGCCATACGGCAATGTGAATCAACCAGCATATACGTCCCCTCCCCCTGAACCCCTCACTGCCCGCCCACCCTTCCCACCCTCTGGGTTGTCGCAGAGTGCTGCGCTGGGTTCTCTGTGTGACAGCAGCTTCCCGATAGCTGTCTCTACGCACGGCGTGTGAATGTTTCAATGCCGCTGCCTCGCTGTGTCCCATCCTCTCCGTTCCCGTGTCCAGGCCAGGTCCAGTTTACCCTCTCTGTTTGCATCTCTGTTCTCGTCCTGCACATAGGTCCATCAATACCATTTTTCTAGATTACATATATGTATGTTAATATATTTGCTTTTCTCTCTCTGACTTTACTTCACTGTGTATAACAAGCTTTAGGTTCATCCACCTCACTAGAACTGACCCAAATCTGTTCTATTTTATGACTAATATTCCATTCTATGTATGTACCACAACTCCTTTATCCATTCATCTGTAGATGGACATCTAGGTTGCTTCCATGTCCTAGCTATCATAAATAATACTACTATGAACATTGAGTATATTGGCCTTTTTCAATTATGGTTTTCTCAGGGTATATATCCAGTAGTGGAATTGCTGGGTCATATGGTAGTTTGATTCCTAGTTTTTAAGGAATCTCCATACTGTTCTCCATGGTAGCTGTATCGATTTGCATTCCCACCAACAGAGCAAGAGGATTCCCCTGTCTCCATACCCTCTCCAGTGTTTATTGTTTTAGATTTTTGATGATGGCCATTCTGACCAGTGTGAGGTGGTACCTCATTGTAGTTTTGATTTGATTTGATTTCTCTAAAAATATGTGATGTTGAGCATCTTTTCATGTGTTTGCTGGCCATTCTTCATTCTTTGGAGAAATGTCTGTTTAGGTCTTCCACCCACTTTTTGATTGGGTTGGTTGTTTTTCTGGTATTGAGTTGCATGAGCTGCTTATATATTTTGGAAGTTAATCCTTTGTCAGTTGTTTCATTTGCAATTATTTTCTCCCACATTGAGGGCTGTGTTTTCATCTTGCTTATAGTTCCCTTTGCTGTGAAAAAGCTTTGAAGGTTAATTAGGTCCCACTTGTTTATTTTTGTTTCTATTTCCATTACTCCAGGAGGTGGGTCAAAGAGGATATTGCTGTGTTTTGCCTGTTTTCCTGTAGGAGTGTTATAATTTCTGGCCTTACATTTAGATCTTTAATCCATTTTCAGTTTATTTTTGTGTGTGGTGTTAGGAAGTGTTCTAATTTCATTCTTTTACATGCAGCTGACCAGTTTTCCCAGCACCGCATATTGAAGAGACTGTCTTTTCTCCATTATGTATTCTTGCCTCCTTTGTCAAAGATAAGCTGCCCATGGGTGCATGCATTTATCTCTGGGCTTCCTGTCTTGTTACATTGGTCTGTGTTTCTATTTTTGTGCCAGTACCATACTGTCTTGATGACTGTAGCTTTGGAGTATAGTCCCAAGTCAGTAAGGTTGAGTCCTCTAGCTCCATTCTTTCTGAAGATTGTTTTGGTTATTTGGAGTCTTTTGTGTTCCCATATGAACACAGAAATTTTTTGTTCTACTTCTGTGAAAAATGCTATTGTTAATTGGATAGAGGTTGCACTGAATCTGTAGATTGCTTTGGGTTCAGTTCAGTTCAGTTCAGTCGCTCAGTCATGTCTGACTCTTTGTGGCCCCATGAACCACTCCCTGTCCATCACCAACTCCCAGAGTCCACCAAAACCCATGTCCATTGAGTCAGTGATGCCATCCAACCATCTCATCCTCTGTCATCCCCTTTTCCTCCTGCCTTCAGTCTTTCCCAGCATCAGGGTCTTTTTAAATGAGTCAGCTCTTCACATCAGGTGGCCAAAGTACTGGAGTTTCAGCTTCAGCATCAGTCCTTCCAATGAACACCCAGGACTGATCTCCTTCAGGATGGACTGGTTGGATCTCCTTGCAGTCCAAGGGACTCTCAAGAGTCTTCTCCAACACCACAGTTCAAAAGCATCAGTTCTTCAGCACTCAGCTTTCTTCACTGTCCAACTCTCACATCCATACATGACTACTGGAAAAACCGTGGCTTTGACTTGATGGACCTTTGTTGCCAAAGTAATGTCTCTGCTTTTTAATATGCTGTCTAAGTTAGTCATAACTTCTCTTCCAAGGAGCAAGTGTCTTTTAATTTCATGGCTGTAGTCACCATCTGCAGTGATTTGGGAGCCCCCCAAAATAAAGTCTCTTGCTGTTTCCATTGTTTCCCCATATATTTGCTATGAAGTGATGGGACCAGATGCCATGATCTTACTTTTCTGAATGTTGAGTTTTAAGCTAACTTTTTCACCCTCCTCCTTCCCTCTTAGAACTTCTTTTTTAAACTTTCCTCTTAGAACTGCTTTTGCTGCATACCATAGGTTTTGGGTCATCGTGTTTTTGTTGTCATTTGTTTCTATGTGTTTTTTTATTTCCTTTTTTATTCCTTGGTTATTTAGAATGTATTATTTAGTCTATATATGTTTCTGTTTTTTAGAATTTTTTTCCTGTTACTTGCTATCTAATCTGATTGTGTTTTGGTCAGAAAAGATGTGTGATATGATTTCAATTTTCTTAAATTTACTGAGGCTTGATTTGTGACCCAACATGTGATCTATCCGGAAGAATGTTCCAGAATGTGCTCTTGAAAAAAAAGTATATTCTGCTATTTTTGGGTGGAATGTCCTAAAGATATCTGTTAGGTCCATCTGATCTAAAGTGTGATTTAAGGCTTGTGTTTCCTTATTTTCTCTGTAGATGATCTGTCCATTGGTATAAGTGGAGTGTTAAAATCCCCTACTATTATTGTGTTAATGTTGATTTCTCTGTTTATGGTTGTTAGCATTTGTCTTATAGGTATTCCTATTTTGGGCACATAGATATTTATAATTGTTACATCTTCTTCTTGGACTGATTCTTTGGTCATTATGTAGTGTCCTTATCTCATGTAACAGTTTTTAAACAATTTAAAATTGTTTTAAATTTAAACAGTTTTTTAAAGTCAATTTTTTTGATATAAGTATTTCTACTCCTGCTTTATTTTGATTCCCATTTGCATGGAATATCTTTTTCCATCCCCTGACTTTCAGTCTGTATATGTCCTTAGATGTGAAATAGATTTCTTACAAGCAGCATATAGACAGATCTTATTTCTGTATCCATTTGGTCAGTTTTTGTCTTATGGTTGGGGCATTTAATCTATTTACATTTACATTTAAGGTATTTATTGGTATTTATATTCCTGTTGCCATTTTCTTAATTGTTTTGGGTTTGTTTTTGTGGGCCCTTTTCTTCTCATGTGTTTCATGCCTATAGAAATTGCTTTAGTATTTGTTGTTCGGCTGGTTTGGTGGTGCTGAATTCTCTTAGTTTTTACTTGTCTATAAAGCTTTTGATTTCACCACCAAATCTGATGTGAGATCCTTGCTGGGTTGAGTACTCTTGGTTGTAGGTTTTTCTCTTGCATCACTTTAACCAAATCTTGCCATTCCCATCTGGGCTGCAGAATTTCTACTGAAAAATCAGCTGTTAGCCTTATGTGGTTTCCCATGTATGTTATTTTTTTCTTTTCCCTTGCTGGTTTTAATATTTTTTCTTTGTGTTTGATTTTTATTGGTTTGATTAATATATGTCTTGGCATGTTTCTCTTTGGGTTCATCATCTATGGTACTCTCTAGACTTCCCAAACTTGGGTAAGTATTTCCTTTCCCATGTTAGGGAAGTTTTTTACTATAATCTCCTCAAATATTTTCTCATACCCTTTCTTTTTCTCTTCTTCTCAGACCCTGTAATTTGAATGTTGAATGCATTTAACATTGTCTCAGAGGTCTGTGAGACTGTCTTCAACTCTTTTCATTCTTTTTTCTCCGTTCTGCTCTTTAGCAGTTATTTCTATAATTCTATCTTCCAGCTTACTTATCCATTCTTTTGGCTCAGTTATTGTGCTGTTGATTTTTCTAGGGTATTTTTAATTTCATTCATTGTGTTGTTCATAGCTGTTTGTTTATTCTTTATTTCTTCTAGGTCTTTGTTACATGTGTTAAATGTTTCTTGTGTTTTCTCCATTCTGTTTTTAATTTCTGAAACTTCTTTACTATTCCAAATTCTTTTTCAGATAGGTTGCCTAGTTCCTATTCATTTATTTGGTCTTGTAGCTTTTTACCTTGCTTCTTCATCTGTAACATATATTTTTGTCATTTCTTTCTTTCTTTTTTTTTTCTGATGGATGGGACTGTGTTCCTGCCTTACTAGTATTGGGCCTGAGGCTTTCAGCAGTGGAGTTTGCATGCAGTTGGGTAGAGCCAGATCTTGGTGTTGCAGTGTGGACCTCTGAGATACCTCACTCTGGGTAATGTTACCTGGGGTCTGATGTTGTCTATTACTCTAGCGGTTCTGACTCAGCACTCCCACCACAGGGACTGAGGCCTGATCTCTCATACCTGGTTGCCCCCGGGGCTCCTACCATCAACCTGGCTGTTGGACGTCCCCCACCAGCTTTTGGTGAGCATCTTATGCATGGAGAGACACAGACTGTGTCTTGGGTGACATCTTGGCTGTCTCTCATATATTATTTTTGAAAAAAAAATTCTTTTTTACTGAAGTAAGGTTGATTTACAAAATTGTGTTAGTTTCGGATATACAGCATAGTGATCCAGTTATCTTTTTTTCAGATTTTACTCCATTATAGGTTTTTACAAGACGGTGGGTATAATTTCCTGTGCTATACAGTATATCCCGATTGCTTATCTATTTTATTTATGAAAGATTGTATCTGTTAATTCCATACTCCTAATTTTCCCATCCCTCCCTTTTTCTCTATATCTGTTATCCTGTTTCTGTTTTATACATATATTCATTTGTATTCTTTTTTTAGATTTCACATATAAGTGATACTGGGATTCCCAGATGGCACAGTGCTAAAGAATCCACCTGCTGGTGCAGGAGATGCAGGAGATGTGGGTTTGATCCCTGAGTCAAGAAGATCTCCTATAGTAGGAAATGGCAACCCACTCCAGTCTTGCCTAGAGAATTCTGTGGACAGAGGAGCCTGGTGGGATTCAGTCCGTGGGTTTGCAAAGAGTCAGATATGGCTGAGCAGCTGAGCACAAGCATGTATAAGTGACATCATACAGTATTCATCTTTCTCTATTTCCCGTATTTCACTAAGTATAATATTCTCTAGGTCCACCCATGTTGCTGCAAATGGCAGCACTTCATTATTTTTTATGGCCAAGTAATATTCCCGTGTGTTTGTGTGGGTGGGGGCATTTTCTTACATCAGCCATCTGTTCATGGGCACTAGGATAGTTTTCATGTGATGACTGTTACAAATAGTGCTGCCATGAACTCTGGAGTGCGTGTGTCCTCTCTGGGTATATGCCCAGGAGTAGGATTGCTGTGTCATATGGTAACTCTGTTTTTAGTTTTTTAAGGAACCTTCATACTGTTTTCCATGATGGCTTCACCAGTTTGCTTTCCCACCAGAATAGGAGGGTTCCCTTTTCTCCACATCCTCTCCAGCATTTATTATTTGTAGGCCATTTGAAGATGGCCATTCTGACCAGTGTGAGGTGAAACCTCATTGTAGTTTTGAGTTGCATTTCTTTAATAATTAGCGATGTTGAGCATCTCTTCATGTGCCTGTTGGCCATCAGTATATCTTCTTTAAAATAATATGTGTTTATATCTTCTACTTATTTTTAATTAGATTTTTATATTGAATTTTATGAGTTTGAATAATTTTGGATGCCAATCCCTTTTCACATTATATGCAAATATTTTCTCCCATTCTGTAGGTCCTTTTTGTTTTGTTGATGATTTCCTTTGTTTTTAAGGCTTTTAAGTTTAATTAGATCCCATTTGTTTATTTTTGTTTTTATTTCTTTTGCCTTATGAGACTGATCTAAGAAAATATTGCTGCAATTTATTAGGTTGGCCAAAAAGTTCATTTGGGGTTTTCCATAAAATGGTATTGTGGTAGTCAGCATACCAGTGCCATCAGCCAGGAGGCAGTATTCTGTCAATATCTGAGAACATACCTGGGAATAGTTGAGAGAGGGGCTCGCCTCCACACTTGTGTTAGAAACGTATGCTGAGTGGAGGAGCAGGCTGGGGTGGGCAGCAGGGGAAGAGCGTTAAGACGTGTGTTCCAAATAAAGAGGTCTGGCTTTGTTACTGACCTTCCAGGACCCTTAAGGGACAGTGGCCACTTCTTTTTCCTGATTTTCCTTTTTCTTTTCTTTAGAGAAAGGTCAGGAGACTAACACCTCTCTCTCTTTTTTAAGTTGGAGCATAATTGCTCGGCAGTATTGTGTTGGTTTCTGCCATACAGCGCACAGACCAGTCATAACTATACATATACCCCACAGGTACATCCCTCCTCTCAAGCTTCCCTCCTCCCTCCATCCCACCCTCTAGGTCGCCACAGAGCCGCAGGCTGGGCTCCCTCTAACTTCTCTTACAAAATACAGCGTTGAGACTCTCAGCTCCAGGCTGACTACAGAGTTGAGTATGGGGCTTACTCTTACTGTATGTTTTATTAGACTTTTTATTTTGTGTTGGTGAGTAACTGGTTAACAGTGTTGTGATAGTTTCAGGTGGACAGCAGAGGGACTCAGCCGTGCATGTATCCATTCTCCCCCAAACACCCTTTACTGTACTTTTTAATTGGAGTTCTCATTTCAAGAAAGGTAAAGAAACCAGGTGAGAGTTCTACAGTTAGTTTTTCCTCTAAAATCCAAATAATTGAGACCAGTGACCCTCCTGACACTGCTGAGCACGTGAAGAGAAAAATTTACGCTGATGCCTATGGAGTTCCATATGCTCAGCTGCAGAATGAAGTCACTTATAACCCAGCAATGGCGATTTTAGCCCTAGTGATGGTGTGCTACACATATGTGTCCAATAAGTATTTGTTGAAGGAATAATAAACAGCCCCAGAAAAAGAGACAGTGGGTGTTAGACCTGCGATCCCAGGTCTAGAAGAACCCCTTGCTCCATCCATCCTGACTCCCTTGCCGGTCCCCATAGGCCCAACTCAGCAGGCTCATCAGTTCCCATCTTGCTCCGTGCTGGGTGCCCCATAGCCCAGCAGGTCCTCTGCTGATCAGGAGCAGGCTCCCTACTCACTTTGTCCTCCTCTCAAGAACTGGAGACCTTCTAGGACACAACACCATGATGAATACCCACCTGTCTGTGACATTGCCAACTTGAGTTTAAGTATTAGGCCACCAACAGTGGAGTCGGGTAGATGCAGTGAACCCAGAAGATGCCTAAATAGACTTCCCTAGTATTGGAGGGGAAAATCCTTACAGTGCATCCCCCAAACTGATCTCCCTACCAATCACAGAGGTTCTGTTATACACACAAACATGCATTCTCTCTCTCTCTCTTTCTTCCCCTCTCCCCACAACCCTGCCCACAAAACAAAATCTTGTTGTTTAACTTTCAGATCGTGTACTTTCAGAATAGTTTCCAGAAACACATCATGTACTAAACTGAGATATTACCTGAGCTATTTTGTTGTTGTTCTAAGAGAGAGCAATGCAGGCTGCATTATTTTTCAGACATCACAAATATCAAACTTGAAATGCACAGGCAGGACATAAAATAGTTAGAAAACTAGGTTTCACATTATTTTAAAAGGACAATAAGAGTTGCATGCCTTATCCCACCTTTCTCTGAATGTTATGTTTCTCCCATCCCAGGCTGCATAAGAAAGATGACAGGGGTACATGGTGTCTTTTTTAAGTAAAGAAGCTCCTGTTTCCCACGTTTTTATTGCACAGCACCTTCTTTTATTTCTGGTCAGAGAAGCATAGGTTTTGATCCCAGAACTTGTGCTCTTCTGAGCCCCCTAATATCACTGCCTGACTTATTCCCCATCTAGGTGATCGTAAGAATCACCAACTTTCCTGCCTCAGCAAAACCTCTACTGCCTGAGATGTAGCAAGCTCACCCATTTTGGAGAGGACTGCCATAATTGGAGTGGGAAGAGAGACAAGGTGTTGAATGTCTTGTCTAATTTCCATTTAGAGTTCTAAGATTTAAATACATATGTACACACATGCCCACATAGAAGAAACTGGGGACAGCGTTTTAAAAAATGATGAGATGCTGGAGTTAGAACAGGACGTGTGTTCTCCAGGTCAATCTCCCGTTTTATAGGCAAGGGAGGAGGCCTATGGAGATGGCCATCGGCAGATGATCCTCTCGTCTTCCATTTTATGTCATAATTCACAGCGCATGCTGATTTTAGAAGCAAAACTTGTTCTCTTTTAGACTGTGACCGTCCTTCCCTCCTAAACACTCGTACCCATGTGCCTGTGTGTAGGAAGAACTCACACAGACTGTGGCTTGGGTTTCCTCCCATCTTGCTAGGTTCATTGATCAGTGTTGCCTTCCTCATATCCCCCCCACATCAGTCCCACAGAAGGGAAAGGAGGTGGAGAAAAGAAAAAGAAACGAACAAAGCTGATGGGCTTTCTTCCCAGAAGAATCCTACTTAATCCTGGCTTTATAAAGTTTTGGTTTATTCCATGGCAACGAGGATGTACACATCCCGCTGGATGTCTCAGTCGCTTGGAGCAGGTGAGGTCTGTGCCAAGTTCAGGCAGGAGGCAGAGTGGAGACGAGCCCCAGAGGTAGACGCCAGCCCCTGTCATGCTGATCCAGAAGGGGAGATCCAGAAGGGTCCCCCGAGGCAGAGAACACCGTGTAGACGGCTCACAGCACTGCTAGGAGGAGTCTCGTGTCCTGCTCCCAAGAGGCGCTGTGTGGTGAAGAGGCCCTGTCATTCCCACTCCACTGGTTGTGTGCGACAGTAGAAAACTCACAAAGGATACACTTTCCAAAATCGACTGTGTGTTTGGGGGTTACGGCAAGAGGAAAGAAAGTTTTGAATGAATACCTCCATTTGCTTCTCTCCCTTATGATTGTGTTTTGCCTATTTTTAAAAATTCAGAATCTTCAAGAAACAGATGAAAAGTTCTCTCAGAATGGTTTATTTGAAAAGAGAATTAAAACCAGAGAGCCTGAGGGTGTCTGGTAAACCAGGGCTCAGTGGCTGCCTCCTCACAAGCTGCCCAGGCATGTTGGCAGAATCCTGGCATCTCAGTGGCTTCTTGGGTCTCTTGTTCTCTTTTAGACTGTGACCGTCCTTCCCTCCTAAACACTCGTACCCATGTGCCTGTGTGTGCCTCTATATGCACACATGTAGCTTACAAGAACTCTAAAGAGATACATTTCTGCTTAAATACTAATATGTTTGCAGTTTACATTTCAAATCAGTTTAGAATGACAGAATTCCCTCCAAATTGTATTTCAAAGTGAAAGCAAAACCAAAATTTGTCTCACAAATATACTCACGGCACATTTAGGTCACATGTAACTCTCTATGTTCCAGAAGGTAACTTATCTCTTGAAAGACAGTTGACATGGTTTTCTGGGCAAAATATTCATTAACTTAGCAGCATAATCAGAGTGGAGCCAATGCTGAAGCACGTTTTCCTCCTGGATTGGGTCAGGAAGTAGCTAGAGAAAACAGTGTAGGAAAACCTGAAAAACTCCTGTCGTCAGTGCTGGGCTCAGCGCTGTCCCTGGTAGGAGTTCCGCCAGGGACAGACGGGTGCCAGCACCTCCTTGACCATGACTTTGCGGGCAGCTCTCATACGGTATGTGACCTCCTAGAAGGTGAAGTGGGCATGCTTTATAAAGTTCCAGTGCAAACTAAATCATCGCTTTACAGAACATCAGTCCGGGTGTCAGCGCTGTTACTAGCAGAGTAATTTGGGAGTGACTTATTCAGGGAACTTTGCACAAACTTCCGCACACACTGATGCAGAGCCTTATTCATAGTGTCGAATCACTGCGGAAGGAGCACGCACACACCGAAGGCAGACCAAGCTGTGTAAACCGCAGCCATCCGCCCTCACCGACCACGGGATCTAGTGAGCTCCACGAGGCACCTCGCCTGCTTGTCCTTTCCGAGGACCCTTCCCGAGGACCCTTCCGAGGGCCCTGGAAGGTGTGAAGTGGGGCTGTGCCTGCCACATGGTATGTTACCTGAGTGCTGCTGATGCTGGATTCTCTTCTTAGAGGAAGTGACTTTCCTATGCAAAGGCCCCAGCTGCATAAGGACAACTTCTTACCAGCACATTTGCCCCTTAATTGTTTCCTGTAATGGGACCAGGAATGGTGCTTTAGCCTCTGTATGACTGCTGGTTGCACTGCAGTCAGATTGCTCGGATGCGTTTAGGTAAATACTGACAATAGGTTTTCACTATATGCTGTTTTGTCTGCTTAGAGAGACCCTTGAAAATGACAGCACAGGTGAAAAGGTGTCAAGAGACCTGACCTCTCCAAGTGAACCTGTTTCCTTTCCTTGTGAATCTGCCAGTTTCTAAAATGTCATATGCCTCCGATTTTTTTTTTTTTTTTAAGGTACATGGCTACAGTCAGTTTAATTCACCATCTGGAAAGTTTCCTAACAATTGGACTAAATTTCCTCATGTTAGCATCTCACTGCTTGTGCATAAGCACTCAGGCTTTGCTCTGTACCGTCACTTTCATAGCACCTTGTCATTCTTTTCCTCCCTTGGAATAAGGCCAGTATGCTACCCGTCAGTCTTCCTTCTGTCATTTAACCGCTTAATTATCCATGACTGTCCCAAAACCGGAGGACTTCTCTCAGTCCAGATAGTCGGTGAAGGGCAGAGCCTCCCAGGGCTCCCCCCAAGCCTGCTTCCTCATCTGTGAAACACTGTGGATCTAGTGCCTTGCTACTCGATTCTTTTTTTGTGAGAATAAAATTAAATACTCCCTGGAAAACTTTAGCACAGTGTGTGGGTAAGGCATTGACAGAAATGCTTCTGCGGTTGCTGGCTGAAGCGGTGTGCAGTGTAGATGCCCTGTGATATGCACACATGTCTCGCCCCAAACTCCCCGAATGCCACTTGAGTGCAGCTCACACTTTGTATGTGACCTTGGGGATGTGAAATGTGTGTTATTCCATAATGTTCAAGTGTGAACTCAGTTTTGAACTTACATAACATGATGGGCTCTTAACTGCTGTTAAGAGGGTTTATATCCACTTTGTGCCATTTTCCCATGAGGAAATCAAGGAGCAGAAATTAGAGTACTTTCTAGAATCATCTGAACCACATTTCTGTTTCTTTGCCACCCTGTTAATTATAGAGGCAGCCACACCTACATCAGATTTCGTTTTCCCTACCTCTTAAGATGTTATCAGCTTCATTAAAAAAAAAAAAAAATATTTTCCCCCCTGGTGGGGAATTCCCTATTGGTCCAGTGGTTAGGACTCATGCAGTCTTACTTTTAAGGGCCCAGGTTCAATTCCTGGTTGGGGAACTAAAATCCCACAAGCACACACATGGTGGTGAAAAAAAAAAAGGCAAATATATTGTCTACTCTGTCAGTTAAGCAATTATAACGTATTTTTCTTTTACGACTCTGTCTACTGGGATGTATAAAATAACTTTTAGGCGAATTATAGTTAAAATACTGCCCGTACCTTTTCCCCTTTAAAGCTGAAATAATCTTAGATTGAGTTAAACTAGCTCTCTCTGAGTGAGAGTGTAAGCTGCACCCTTCACTTGGATGGGGGGGTGAGGGTGGAGCCCCTGAATATGAGCAGGGCTCCATTCGTCCTGGGCGTGGCCAGCGGTCCCTGCCTGGTCTCTGGTCCTGCCCAGTCCTCCAGGGGCAGCGGCTCTGCTCCTCCTCCTGCCGGCTTCTGGCTCAGTCTAAGGTGCTCACTATTAACCCCAAGAGAAAACAGAGGCTGGCTCCCCGCCCTTCCCACTTGCTCTGAGTCATGCTGAAAATGTTTCACAGTATCTGTTTTGACCATGACTCCCATCCAGATCCACAAAAACACTTGGGTAGGACCACATGGTCACTGTGAGATTCCATTTTGAGTCTCCTCCTGGCTGACCAGTTACTTCATAACTTTAATACCTTGCTGCATTTACATCCTGGCCCTCTCAGAACTGAAAGTTATGAGCATGTCATCAAACTTGAGCACCAGTTTTCAGCTGGTTCCCCCTGTCTGGTTTGTGTTTATAAAATAGAAACAAAGTGTAATCATGATGTATTCTTTTACTGTGAAAAACCACTTATTTTTGAGACTAATACGGATTTCTTTTTTTACATACCTAATCATTTTAAACATCCTACCTGTTCCCTAAATACATGATGTTCTTACCTGGGATGTTTCAGGGAGGGGATAATTTCTCTCCGCCACTCTTGGGTTCTTTGTTGTTGTTCTTTAGTCACTCAGTTGTGCCTGACTCTTTGTGACCCCACGGACTATAGCCCGCCAGGCTCCTCTGTCCATGGGATTTCCCAGGTAAGAATACTGGAGTAGGTTGCCATTTCCTTCTCCAGGGGAATCTTTCCAACCCAGAGGTTGAACTCATGTCTTCTGCATTGGCTGGCTTCCGAGGTGGCGCTAGTGGTAAATAACCCACCTGCCAATGCAGGAGACATAAGAGATGTGGGTTAGATCCCTGGATCAGGAAGATCCCCTGGAGAAGGGCATGGCAACTCCCGTATTCTTGCCTTGAGAATCCCATGGACAGAGGAGCCTGGAAGGCTACAGTCCATGGGGTCACGCAGAGTTGGACACAACTAAAGCGACTCAGCATGGTAACTCCTGCATTGGCAGGTGGATTCTTTACCACTGAGTCACCTAGGAAGCCACCTTGTATTCTTTAGACTGGTCTAGTAATTAAGTTGACACAAAGCAGATTAGTAGGAGGGAAAAAACAGTTTAATTCATATGCACAAAGGCCTCATAGAAATGGGACCCCCCAATTGACCAGAGCAGACTGTTTTTATATCATTCTTAGATTAAGAAACAGTTATTTGTGAAGATTTAGCAAGCAGCAGGTCTTGTGCTTGGGACAGCAACATAATTAGGTGCAGAGTTTGCTTGTACGGCTTTCTCAGCTTCTGAGTTCCATGTATCTGGTAGTAAAAGTGCCTCCCCACTCTTGGCACAGGAAGGACACAGTCACATAGGAGACTCCTTCCTACTTTCTGAGGGAACGAAGCAGGTCAGAATGGGGGTTTTGTGCCTTTAATTCCATCAGCTATTTGTTAAGTAACTTTAATTCAAATTAATCAATATGCCTTTGAGGCATATTTTGGGGTGGCCTGCTCTAGGGTGCAATAGATGTGTAGTATTACTAAAGAATATCTTATATTTAGAGATCCTTATTTTTGTGTTCTAAACTACTGCAACTACAAAATGAACCATGCATTGAAGTCAAAAGAATTTTGTAATTAATTGGTGAGGGTTTCCCTGGTGGCTCAGTGGTAAAAAATCCACCTGCCAATGCAGGAGACGTGGACTCCATCTCTAGGTCAGGAAGATCCCCTGGAAGAGGGCCTGGTAACCCACTCCAGTATTCTTGCCTAGAAAATCCCATGGACAGAGGAGCCTGGTAGGCTATAATCCATGGGGTCACAAAAGAGTGGGACATGACTTAGCGACTAAACAATAACACCAAATCAATTAGTAAGCTGTCAAAATGCAGATTATTGTTGCTAAATAGCTAACCTATCATCATTACCAAATAAAAAGCTCTCTAGTGAATGATATTTCAGCAAAACCTTTCCATCCAGAATTTGAACCATGAGATTGTATTTCGGAAATCTATCTTAGACAAGTTTGGTGAAGATTCTAACAGTCATGTTAATGGAAAACCAATATAAGAACAACCTCAAGAAGCCCAAGCAGACTAGTGAGGTCACTTCATCACCCCCTTGAAACTCTCACAGGACGTCTGTAAGTCACTGGGTGAGGGTCACTGAGGGAGTGTCCAGGGGGCTGTGCTGTCCCCGCTGGTAGAGCAGGGTTAGGCGGCCCCGGGCTGTGGGTTTGTGCTTGGCACAGAGGAAGACAAAGCTCAAAGCAGCCAGTCAACTCCACCAGGTGGAAGGCCACCTCTGATGGCCTGGCCTCCCTTGCCCACGAGTGAGGCCTCCGGTTCCTCGGTATGTGTGAGAGCATTCCTCTCGCTCCAGCCCTTCTTCTGGAAGTCGTTTAATCAAGCGAGTTATAAACACCATGGCAGAAGTTCTCATCTCAGGGCTTTTATAATAGAAACAGTTTTCAGACTGTGCCCATGGCGGGGTGGACTTAGCAACAACAATAACACAAACAAACCCAGTGTCCTTTGGAACACACTTGTCAACCTGAATTTTCGCCCAGTTTTGGTCACATCACAGCTGATATATAGCTGTGCCCCACCCAAATTTTGGGAATACGTCTTCTTGAACTTGCTTACAAGTTGCCCGCTCCCTGAAGCGAGGGCGTCCCTGAGCGGGATGCCCAGGAAGCAGGCCAGTGGCAGCGGGGAAGTGAGGCGGGCGCTCGGGCCCATCACAGGTGCTTAGCTGCCTACGGCTGGCCAGCACCAAGCTCCACGATGTCCTCCGGTGCTGGAGCACTGTTGTGTTTTGTTTCTTTTCCAGTTGGTTTGTAAATAGGATTACACAAAAATCCATGCAAATCAACTCCCCGATCAAAATTTGCTGAACTAAGAAGAGCATTTGAGTCAGAGGGGCTGATTTCAGCGGTGCGTGTGTCAGTGTGGCCACAAGCACAGTGCTTTACAAAGACAGGTGGGCTCACTGCACGGTCATCTCGATAAACTGGAAATATCGAGTCTGTTTACCGCAATTGTCCTTGTCTACCTGTCCAGCCTAGCAGTTACCCATTACTACCTAGAAATGAATGGGGCACTTGATATTGAAAAATCTCATTTAAGGTACTGCTGCTGTTTGTTATGACAGTCTATTAGTGATATTTCATCAACTTGAAATTTACTAAACACTTTACTGATTGAAACTTTCAGTATATTGTGTGGCCTGGACTTAGGAATACAGTTAATGTCAAGAGAATAATTCTTTTTTATTTCTATTATTTGGTTCACCTATTTTCATACACACCAGCCAAAACAACCATGCACACACACACACACACACTCACCTATATCTTCTGTATCGATTTTTCAGAGCTCATCTCAGTGATCCCTGCTTCCTTCCCTTGCAAGGAAATAGTTTCTACTCCTTTTTATTTCATCTGTAAAGATACAGCTCACTCTTGAGGAAAAGTTACTTGGGCAATAGCATTGTCCCTCCCCTACTAGAATGTCACCCCTTCACTTACTCTAGATCTTTGTAATGCCAGCCACCCCATCACTGGCATTGCCATGTAAATGGTCGATGAACATATGATGAATAAAACAGAGAATGAGAGAAGCTGACCAGCAACCAAAGATCTGAACCTTCTCTGCTTTGGTGTTTGAAAACTGAGTTCACACCATCATAGGCCCTATAAAGGCAGAATGAAAATTGTACAGAAACCCATGTTGGTACCAATACGTCAGCACAATTGTTGAGCAAATACCCATGTAATAGTGGAGTTGATATGTCATTCAGTGTCTTAGTGAGATCAATTATAATTACTTAGATTCAAAGATTCCAAAGAAGATATTTGGATCAAATCTTCCTTCTTTGTGCACCTAGGTGGAAACGGACAATATTCTGTGGAGATGTGGTATTTTTAATAACACATCAGTGTGCCTGGCATAGAACCTTGGGGAATTTCAGTGTAAAAGATTATATTAAGATTGTGAAATTATTTTCCTGTGTGGTTAAAATAGTAAATAAATATTTTGTACAACATAAGCTGTTATACAATTTACTTGCTTAATTTTCTAATCTCAGTCTTGCTATTTACTT
Source organism: Cervus canadensis (assembly GCF_019320065.1). Taxonomy (NCBI): domain Eukaryota; kingdom Metazoa; phylum Chordata; class Mammalia; order Artiodactyla; family Cervidae; genus Cervus; species Cervus canadensis. The sequence goes on along the minus strand of NC_057407.1, from coordinate 58,321,462 downwards.
AGAAGGGAAATCTTTGTCTTCCTTTTCTTTCTTTAACAGTGAAAAGCATGTATGTGTCTTGTGCCCACGTACACACTTCCTAGTTCAATATCTAGATTGATGATGTGTGATTGTGATGAAGTGTGGCTCCCGAGTGGAGCCAGCCGAGGGGAAGCCAGGCTGGGCAGCACATAGACTAAACGACCCAAGTCCAGCAGAAAGCAGAAAGCAGACCAGAGCAGGAACCCAGCCCCTGGGAAAGGAGACGTCCTGTGAGGCCATGGGGCTCTTGGTGCTAGGGTTAGTGAAACACTCATGGGAAGAAGACTCAGAGAGGTGCTTTTCTGGATCCATGCCCACCTTTTCTTTTAAACTAAGGCAGTGACAGAGAGCTGGACATTGTCCCCTGGGCTGGGGCTGCAGAGCAGGCTCTGACGCCTTCGTTCTGTTTGGTTTGGCTCGCAAAGCTTCACAGGGTTGCCGTGTTTCACCAGTTAAAGGTGATGGCCGGTGAGCCAGCAGCGCTGAGGGTGTGGAGGGCGCGGGTGGGCACCTTAGCTGACTCCCTTGGGTAAAGTACCCTGCAGGCCTGACCATCCTCCCCGGGTGGGAGAACAGTCAGGAACAGGCTGCATGTGTTCCTCGCAGCTTTCTAGAAACTGTGGAGTGCTTCTAGTTCCTGGGTGTCCCTTGCCTGTGGGGGTGGGGGGGGTGGTTCAGAATGACAGCTATGGGACCGTGATGGGGTGGAGTGCGGATGCGGGTCTGCCCTCGACACACTCATCGCTTCCCTAAAGACCACAACAGGGCCAGAATGTCCCCTTCTCATAGCCACACTTTAGGCCCCCCATGTCTCCAGAGGTACCATGCTTGTGGAGAAACACTGTTCTTTTTTTGCTTTACTTTCCCTAGTACCTAGACTAAATGCTGGTTGTACTAAGCCAAACAATACCTGAGTGTACAGAGTCTATAAGCTTCCTTCTTCTGTCTGGTCTCAACTCCCTGAGGAGACCTGCTCTTACAAACTGTTACATGTCTTTCCACCTGTATGTTTATCTGTGCCTGTCAGTTTGGAGACCACATTGATGCTCCAGTTGCTGAACCTGTCATGTTAAGTAACTGCCAGCGTGGCTGATGTGGCGAGAACCTGGAAGCCATGAAGGGTCCATGGTGTGGGCTTTGCTCAGAAGGACAGAGGTGTGGGCAGCCCACGGGCAGCAGGAGGTCTCTGGGTTCCATCATCTATGCGTCCTCCACAGAGAAGTGGAGTGAGAACCAGTCCAGGAACTCTGCTGCTGTGTGTAGCCCCACATCCTGGTGTGGCATAGAGTGTGATGCAGACGCAGGGCCGCAGATTCCCCTCCTCCCCCAGGGACTGAGTACTGATGCTCACAGGGCCCCAGACTCGCCTCCTCCCCCAGGGACCGAGTACTGATGCTCACAGGGCACCAGACTCGCCTCCTCCCCCAGGGACCGAGTACTGATGCTCACAGGGCCCCAGACTCGCCTCCTCCCCCAGGGACCGAGTACTGATGCTCACAGGGCACCAGACTCGCCTCCTCCCCCAGGGACCGAGTACTGATGCTCACAGGGCCCCAGACTCGCCTCCTCCCCCAGGGACCGAGTACTGATGCTCACAGGGCACCAGACTCGCCTCCTCCCCCAGGTACCGAGTACTGATGCTCACAGGGCCCCAGACTCGCCTCCTCCCCCAGGGACCGAGTACTGATGCTCACAGGGCACCAGACTCCCCTCCTCCCAGGTACCAAGTACTGATGTTCACAGGGCCCCAGACTCCCCTCCTCCCCCAGGGACTGAGTACTGATGCTCACAGGGCCCCAGACTCCCCTCCTCCCCCAGGGACCGAGTACTGATGCTCACAGGGCACCAGACTCCCCTCCTCCCAGGTACCAAGTACTGATGTTCACAGGGCCCCAGACTCCCCTTCTCCCCCAGGGACTGAGTACTGATGCTCACAGGGCACCAGACTCCCCTCCCCCACCAGGGACCGAGTACTGATGCTCACAGGGCACCAGACTCCCCTCCCCCACCAGGGACCGAGTACTGATGCTCACAGGGCACCAGACTCCCCTCCCCCCACCCCAGGTGCCGAGTACTGATGCTCACAGGGCCTCAGACTCCCCTCGTCCCCCAGGGACTGAATACTGATGCTCACAGGGCACCAGACTCCCCTCCTCCCCCAGGTACTGAGTACTGATGCTCACAGGGCCCCAGACTCCCCTCCTCCCCCAGATACTGAGTACTGATGCTCACAGGGCCCCAGACTCCCCTCCTCCCCCAGGGACCGAGTACTGATGCTCACAGGGCCCCAGACTCCCCTCCTCCCCCAGGACCGAGTTACTGATGCTCACCAGACCCCCTCCCCCACCAGGGACCGAGTACTGATGCTCACAGGGCCCCAGACTCCCCTCCCCACCCAGGTACCGAGTACTGATGCTCACAGGGCCCCAGACTCCCCTCCCCACCCAGGTACCGAGTACTGATGCTCACAGGGCCCCAGACTCTGCCCCTCCCCCAGGTATCGAGTACTGATGCTCAGTACTTTTGTTTTCAGAAGGGAGAAGAGAAAATAAGATCAGCACTAAGGCGTTCTTTACTCTTTCCTGCCCTGACTGGTAGGTTGTTGCCAGAAGCAAATATTTGTGTGTTTTGAGAGCTTTTCATATGTTATATTTGCGGGTCCTTTGTCAGATATGTGGTTTGCAGTATTAACTCCAGTCTACAGCTCTAGTGGGGTCTTTGCTGAGCAAACCTTTCTCATTATGAAGTACAGGTCATTTGTTTCTTTTTATGGATTATGCTTTTGTGGTGTCATGTCTAATTCCACCCCAAAGTCCAAATCCTGAGGGTTTTCTCTTCTTATAAAAGTTTCATATTTCTTCATTTTAGACTTAAACCTTTGGTCCATTTTTAATATACTGTGTGATCTTTAGGTCACCGTTAATTTTTTTTTTTTTTTCCCTCTGATGTCCAGTTATTCCTGCAGCATCTGTAGAAAAGATGCTAGCCTATTTCAAGACATTACACACCTGTGATAATCAGGAATTCTTGTTTCTTTTTGTTTTGATAATAAATGTCGGTCACTGCAGCATCGACATGGTGGAGACCAATATGGGACATTCCTCCCTGTGGCACTGTGACCTGAGGGCTACCTGGTGACATCAATCATTTATTCGGAAGTTGGGGTGCTGGTAATGACAAGAGCCCCCTGCCAACGATTAGACATTTAGATAAATGCCCACTAAAGGTTCACAGCAAAGCATGAAAGGTCAGTCCTAGAGTTTAAATGCTTAAAAAGTACATGGTTACCATGTTTATGTCAAATAGTTTTCCTGGTGGAATTTTTCCTAATGTAAAGCAAAAGCAATTTAATTTGAGCAGAAAGTGTTTTGAAACATGCTTTTGGCAGGGCTCCTTGCAGATAGGGAAATGATTAACAGAGTGGTTTATCAGGTATGGACTTTTGGCAGCAGAGGGAACATTGTCTTTTGACGCAGTGCAGAACTGGGACATATACCCCAGAAGTTGGACTTTGTGGACAGTCTGCTTCCTCGTCCGTGGCAAGGAGCAGGAGGAGAATGCTTCACTGACAGAAGACGTGCATCCTCCTCTTGGCCTTTCCTGCCGCTGGTATGAAGCAGATGTGTTTACCCTGGATCTGCTTTCTTCTTCGCTGTGTATTGCAGACTCCCAACAAAGGCCAGGTTCCAGGAGGCTGTGGTGCAGGTGAGCGTGAGCCGCAGTACTGAGCGCACCTGCGCGTGGCCACCATGCAGAGGTGGGAGCAGCCGCTAAGTCCCTGCCAAAGCCTCCCCTTGGCGAGCAGGCAGTCACCAACTTACCCCTAACCTAGGGTAGCGGTGACTGTTTCTGCAGAACTCCTTGGTATTGCTGGGAAGAGAATGGGCAAAGAGATCATTTTGACGTAGTGATTTTTTTTTCCCTTCAAGTTCTTTTCCTCTCTTCAGTACACAGTGTTAGTGTTTTCTTGTTTATTCTCTAGGGAATTTGAAAGGCAATCAGACTCACAAAAAATTGGCACAGGAAAGGTTTCAAGATAATATTTAGTTTAATGGCTCTAAGACATTACCAAACTGAGAAATCTATTCTAAAAATTATGACATTTACACATGGCTATATATAAAGTTTCATGAAATAATACTATGTTTATAATGTTATTCTGATACTGTCCATCTTCTTTTCTTTCTATCTTTTTTTTTCTTTTTTTTCTTTTCTTTTTTCTTTCTTTTTTTCTTATCTTTTTTTATCTTTTTGTTTTTCTTTTCCTTCTTTGTTATGCTGGTCTTAATCCACTAAGATGATTTCCCAGCACTCTTCTGGATTGAGACTGCAGTTTAAAATAGCATCTGTGGCATGATTATCATGTACAGAACAGGAAACTGAGGCCATTGGTGGACATGTGATTAATCTCAACTTGGCTAAAGCTAGTTACAAAGTGGCAGAATCTGGATTAGAACTGTTACAGCATCAGGAACTTGGGTCATTCTTGGTACTCCGGCAAGTAGAAAGATAGTCTTTGAACCGCATACAGGGATGAAAGATACATTATTACATTATTCCCCATTTCATTTTCTCCTTTCTGCACCAGACATTAGATTAGGACCCCCATCAGGTGTGACCTGATTTTAACTTGATTGCATCTTTAAAGACCTTATTTCCAAATGAGGTCACATCGCAGATACCAGAGATCAGGACGTGGACACATCTTGCTGAACAGCTCTACTCGCTGCTCAGGCACCTACCCACTCCGCTTGGAGACTCTGATCTCAGTGTCCATAACCACTGCAGCGTCAGTGCCACAGGCAGCCTAAGGCACATGACCTCTGAAGTGCATGGAAAGCATTGTATCCCCTTCCTTAGTCGATAGTCAGTCAACCTTGAACTCCAGTGAAGGGCTTCCTTTGGATTTTCTTAATGACTCACTCCACCAAGCCCTCCCCGCAGTCCAGAGGGACTGTGGCAGATACCTTTGCCGGTGGTCTGGAGCCCTGGCTGAAAGCTGTCTGTGGTGAATGCAGTATGAGAATGACCCACAGTAGGTCATTCCCAGGGGCTTGAAAACTGATCTGCGGTGTAACAAACAAAGTGATACGGTGGGACACCTTAGATGTCCCAAGTTTTAAATTACAGCAGGGCTGACTGGAGAGCCCTGGTGGGTCTACAGATGATAACAGAGACTGAGAAAAGGGAATCATTTTTGCCCCTCAGAAGTTGCAATTCATTAATCATACTTGTGTTTTAAAAAATATGTGAAGAGGAGATGAAGGTGGTACAGTGAGGGATGTGGAGCTAACCTCCTCCCACACATACATCAAGAACACATCTACATATGGAGCAGTTGTCACAGAACACCTACGGAAGCTTGCAGAAAATCTTATACAACCAGAGCTGCAAGAAAGATCTCCATGTAACAGGCAGGATGAAGGGAAAAGAGAGAAGAGGAGGTGTGGGGAGGGGACCTGCACCCCAGGAGGGAGCTATGATAGAGGAAAGGCTGCCTCACCCTGGGGACCTCCCTCACTGGCCAGGAGTTCAGCCTGGAGAGACAGGGGACTTCAGAGGCTGGAGAGGAAAGTTTGTGAGCTGGCATGTGGCCCCACAAGGCAGAGAGAGACCAGCACAGATGGTCCTGGCCACATCACTGTGCTTCCCAGCCCCAGATGCTCGCCTGCTGGTGTGTGCAGTGACTGGCTTCAGCAGACAGACCTGGAGGGACAACTTGGTTTGGTCATACAGAGACAGCCCAAAGGGTCTTTCTGGCCACAGAGAGAAAGAGTCACGATTGTTATTGTGTGTAGATTTCGTTTTTTTTTTTTTTTTTTATTTTTTTTTTATTCTTTGAATCAGCCATGGATTTACATGTATTCCCAATCCCGATCCCCCCTCCCACCTCCCTCTCCACCCGATTCCTCTGGGTCTTCCCAGTGCACCAGGCCGGAGCACTTGTCTCATGCATCCCACCTGGGCTGGTGATCTGTTTCACCATAGATAGTAAATACATGCTGTTCTTTTGAAACTATCCACCCTCACCTTCTCCCACAGAGTTCAAAAGTCTGTTCTGTATTTCTGTGTCTCTTTTTCTGTTTTGCATATAGGGTTATCGTTACCATCTTTCTAAATTCCATATATATGTGTTAGTATGCTGTAATGTTCTTTATCTTTCTGGCTTACTTCACTCTGTATAATGGGCTCCAGTTTCATCCATCTCATTAGAACTGATTCAAATGAATTCTTTTTAATGGCTGAGTAATATTCCATGGTGTATATGTACCACAGCTTCCTTATCCATTCATCTGCTAATGGGCATCTAGGTTGCTTCCATGTCCTGGCTATTATAAACAGTGCTGCGATGAACATTGGGGTGCACGTGTCTCTTTCAGATCTGGTTTCCTCAGTGTGTATGCCCAGAGTGGGATTGCTGGGTCATATGGCAGTTCTATTTCCAGTTTTTTAAGAAATCTCCACACTGTTCTCCATAGTGGCTGTACTAGTTTGCATTCCCACCAACAGTGTAAGAGGGTTCCCTTTTCTCCACACCCTCTCCAGCATTTATTGCTTGTAGACTTTTGGATAGCAGCCATCCTGACTGGCGTGTAATGGTACCTCATTGTGGTTTTGATTTGCATTTTTCTGATAATGAGTGATGTTGAGCATCTTTTCATGTGTTTGTTAGCCATCTGTATGTCTTCTTTGGAGAAATGTCTGTTTAGTTCTTTGGCCCATTTTTTGATTGGGTCCTTTATTTTTCTGGAATTGAGCTGCAGGAGTTGCTTGTATATTTTTGAGATTAATCCTTTGTCTGTTGCTTCGTTTGCTATCATTTTCTCCCAATCTGAGGGCTGTCTTTTCACCTTGCTTATAGTTTCCTTTGTTGTGCAAAAGCTTTTAAGTTTAATTAGGTCCCATTTGTTTATTTTTGCTTTTATTTCCAATATTCTGGGAGGTGTGTCATAGAGGATCCTGCTGTGATTTATGTCGGAGAGTGTTTTGCCTATGTTCTCCTCTAGGAGTTTTATAGTTTCTGGTCTTACATTTAGATCTTTAATCCATTTTGAGTTTATTTTTGTGTATGGTGTTAGAAAGTGTTCTAGTTTCATTCTTTTACAAGTGGTTGACCAGTTTTCCCAGCACCACTTGTTAAAGAGGTTGTCTTTTTTCCATTGTATATCCTTGCCTCCTTTGTCAAAGATAAGGTGTCCATAGGTTCGTGGATTTATGTCTGGGCTTTCTATTCTGTTCCATTGATCTATATTTCTGTCTTTGTGCCAGTACCATACTGTCTTGATGACTGTGGCCTTGTAGTAGAGTCTGAAGTCAGGCAGGTTGATTCCTCCAGTTTCATTCTTCTTTCTCAAGATTGCTTTGGCTATTAGAGGTTTTTTGTATTTCCATACAAATTGTGAAATTATTTGTTCTAGTTCTGTGAAAAATACCGTTGGTAGCTTGATAGGGACTGCATTGAATCTATAGATTGCTTTGGGTAGTATAGTCATTTTGACAATGCTGATTCTTTCAATCCATGAACACGGTATGTTTCTCCATCTGTTTGTGTCCTCTGATTTCTTTCATCAGTGTTTTAAGGTTTTCTATGTATGGGTCTTTTGTTTCTTTAGGTAGATATACTCCTAAGTATTTTATTCTTTTTGTTGCAATGGTGAATGGTATTGTTTCCTTAATTTCTCTTTCTGTTTTCTCATTGTTAGTGTATAGGAATGCAAGGGATTTCTGTGTGTTAATTTTATATCCTGCAACTTTACTATATTCATTGATTAGCTCTAGTAATTTTCTGGTAGAGTCTTTAGGGTTTTCTATGTAGAGGATCATGTCATCTGCAAACAGCGAGTGTTTCACTTCTTCTTTTCCTATCTGGATTCCTTTTACTTCTTTTTCTGCTCTGATTGCTGTGGCCAAAACTTCCAACACTATGTTTGAATAGTAGTGCAGAAACTAACAAGAAACAATCGTGAGAAGTGGCACCCATGTCTTTGTCCTGATTTTAGTTGAAAATGCTTTCAATTTTTCACCATTTGAGGATAATGTTTGCGTGGGTGTTGTCATATATAGCTTTTATTATGTGTGAGGTATGTCCTCTATTCCTGCTTTTGGAAGTTTTAATTCATAAATGGATTTGAATTTTGTCAAAGGCTTTCTCTGCATCTATTGAGATAATCATATGGTTTTTATCTTTCAATTTGTTAATGTGGTGTATTACATTGATTGATTTGTGGATATTAAAGAATCCTTGCATTCCTGGGATAAAGCCCACTTGGTCATGATGTATGATTTTTTTAATATGTTGTTGGATTCTGTTTGCTAGAAATTTGTTAAGGATTTTTGCATCTATGTTCATCAGTGATATTGGCCTGTAGTTTTCTTTTTTTGTGGCATGTTTGTCTGGTTTTGGAATTAGGGTGATGGTGGCCTCATAGAATGAGTTTGGAAGCTTACCTTCTTCTGAAATTTTCTGGAAGAGTTTGAGTAAGATAGGTGTTAGCTCTTCTCTAAATTTTTGGTAGAATTCAGCTGTGAAGCCATCTGGTCCTGGGCTTTTGTTTGCTGGAAGATTTCTGATTACAGTTTCGATTTCCTTGCTTGTGATGGGTCTGTTAAGATCTTCTATTCCTTTCTGATTCAGTTTTGGAAAGTTATACTTTTCTAAGAATTTGTCCATTTCTTCCAAGTTGTCCATTTTATTGGCATAGAGCTGCTGGTAGCAGTCCCTTATGATCCTTTGTATTTCAGTGTTGTCTGTTGTGATCTCTCCATTTTCATTTCTAATTTTGTTAATTTGGTTCTTCTCTCTTTGTTTCTTAATGAGTCTTGCTAATGGTTTGTCAATTTTGTTTATTTTTTCAAAAAACCAGCTTTTAGCTTTGTTGATTTTTGCTATGGTCTCTTTAGTTTCTTTTGCATTTATTTCTGCCCTAATTTTTAAGATTTCTTTCCTTCTGCTAACCCTGGGGTTCTTCATTTCTTCCTTCTCTAATTGCTTTAGGTGTAGAGTTAGGTTATTTATTTGGCTTTTTTCTTGTTTCTTGATGTAAGCCTGTAATGCTATGAACCTTCCCCTTAGCACTGCTTTTACAGTGTCCCCTAGGTTTTGGGTTGTTGTGTTTTCATTTTCATTTGTTTCTATGCATACTTTGATTTCTTTTTTGATTTCTTCTATGATTTGTTCATTATTCAGAAGCACATTGTTTAGCCTCCATATGTTTGAATTTTTAATATTTTTTTTTCCTGTAATTGAGATCTAATCTTCCTGCACTGTGGTCAGAAAAGATGACTGGAATGATTTCAATTTTTTTTTTGAATTTCCCAAGGCTAGATTTATGGCCCAGGATGTGATCTATTCTGGAGAAGGTTCCATGTGTGCTTGAGAAAAAGGTGATATTGATTGTTCTGGGGTGAAATGTCCTATAGATATCAATTAGGTCTAGCTGGTCCATTGTGTCATTTAAGGTTTGTGTTTCCTTGTTAATTTTCTGTTTAGTTGATCTATCCATGGTTGTGAGTGGGGTATTAAAGTCTCCCACTATTATTGTGTTACTATTAATTTCCTCTTTCATACTCGTTAACGTTTGCCGTACATATTGCGGTGCTCCTATGTTGGGTGCATATATATTTATAATTGTTATATCTTCTTCTTGGATCGATCCTTTGATCATTATGTAGTGTCCTTCTTTGTCTCTTTTCACAGCCTTTATTTTAAAGTCTATTTTATCTGATATGAGTATTGCGACTCCTGCTTTCTTTTGGTCTCCGTTTGCGTGAAATATTTTTTTTCTAGCCCTTCACTTTTAGTCTGTATGTGTCCCTTGTTTTGAGGTGGGTCTCTTATAGACAGCATATATAGGGGTCTTGTTTTTGTATCCATTCAGCCAGTCTTTGTCTTTTGGTTGAGGCATTCAACCCATTTACATTTAAGGTAATTATCGATAGGTATGGTCCCATTGCCATTCACTTTGTTGTTTTGGGTTCACGTTTATACAACCTTTCTGTGTTTCCTGTCTAGAAAAGATCCTTTAACATTTGTTGAAGAGCTGGTTTGGTGGTGCTGAATTCTCTCAGCTTTTGCTTGTCTGTAAAGCTTTTGAATTCTCCTTCATGTCTGAATGAGATCCTTGTTGGGTACAGTAATCTAGGTTGTAGGTTATTCTCTTTCATTACTTTAAGTATGTCCTGACATTCCCTTCTGGTCTGAAGGGTTTCTATTGATAGCTCAGCCATTATCCTTATGAGAATCCCTTTGTGTGTTATTTGTTGTTTCTCCCTTGCTGCTTTTAATATTTGTTCTTTGTGTTTGATCTTTGTTAATTTGATTAGTATGTGTCTTGGGGTGTTTCACCTTGGGTTTATCCTGTTTGGGATTCTCTGGGCTTCTCGGACTTGGGTGGCTATTTCCTTCCCCATTTTAGGGAAGTTTTCAGCTATTATCTCCTCGAGTATTTTCTCATGGCCTTTCTTTTTGTCTTCTTCTTCTGGGACTCCTATGATTCGAATGTTGGGGTGTTTCACATTGTCCCAGAGGTCCCTGAGGTTGTCCTCATTTCTTTTGATCCTTTTTTCTTTTTTCCTCTCTGCTTCATTTATTTCCACCATTTTATCTTCTACCTCACTTATCCTATCTTCTGTCTCTGTTATTCTACTGTTGGTTCCCTCCAGAGTGTTTTTATCTCATTTATTGCACTATTCATTTTTAATTGACTCTTTTTTATTTCTTCTAGGTCCTTATTAAACATTTCTTGCATCTTCTCAATCTTTGTCTCCAGGCTATTTATCTGTAACTCCATTTTGTTTTCAAGATTTTGGATCATTTTTATTATCATTATTCTAAATTCTTTTCAGGTAGATTCCCTATCGCCTCCTCTTTTGTTTGACTTGGTGGGCATTTTTCATGTTCCTTTACCTGTTGGGTATTTCTCTGCCTTTTCATCTTGTTTAGATTGCTGTGTCTGGAGTGGGCTTTCTGTATTCTGGTGGTCTGTGGTTCCTTTTTATTGTGGAGGTTTCACCCAGTGGGTGGGGTTGGATGATTGGCTTGTCAAGGTTTCCTGGTTAGGGAAGCTTGTGTCAGTGTTCTGGTGGGTGGAACTGGATTTCTTTTCTCTGGAGTGCAATGGAGTGTCCAGTAGTGAGTTTTGAGATGGGTTTATGTGTTAGGTGTGACTTTGGGCAGCCTGTATGTTGACGCTCAGGGCTATGTTCCTGCGTTGCTGGAGAATTTGCGTGGTATGTCTTGCTCTGAAACTTACTGGCTCTTGGGTGGTGGTTGGCTTCAGTGTAGGTATGGAGGCTTTTGGACGGTCACTTATTACTTAAAGTTCCATGTAGTCAGGAGTTTTCTGGTGTTCTCAGGTTTTGGGCTTAAGTCTCCTGCCTCTGGATTTCAGTCTTATTCTTCCAGTAGTCTCAAGACTTCTCCAACTATACAGCACTGATAATAAAACTTCTAGGTTAATGGTGAAAAGATTCTCCCCAGTTAGGGACACCCAGAGAGGTTCACAGAGTTACATGAAGAAGAGGAGAGGGAGGAGGGAGATAGAGATGAGCAGGAGGAGAAAAAGGGGGGACTCAAGAGGAGAGAGACAGATCTACGCAGTTCTCTGTTCCTGAAGTGTTCTCTGTAGCCCAGACACCCACAGAGATTCACAGAATTGGATTGGGAAGAGAAGGGGAAGGGAGGAAATAGAGGTGATCTGAGGGAGAAAACGGAGAGTCAAAAGTGGGAGAGAGTAATCAACACACTCCTGAATAAAAATGGGTACTGAAAAATGGATTCTTAAATGTCCAAAATTGATATCAAGTACTGAAAAACAAAGATTAAAAATCTAGAGTAGAGGTTAGATTCTTAAAAATACAATATTAAAAACAAAAACACAAAAAAGTTTAGAAATATATATGATGTTAGGTTTAAAAATAGGGCCTCCTTTTTTTTTTGCAAGGTTATAGTGAAATGAAAATGAAAATTAAGGAGTAATAGAGGAGTAATAGAGGACGTTAAAAGAAAATGAGAAAAAAAGAAAAAAAAGTTTTTTTCCAATTAAAAAACTAGTAAAAATATATGAAAATGAAAATGAAAGTAAAGGAGTAATGGAGGAGTAATAGGGAATTTTAAAAGAAAATAAAAGAGAAAAAATTAAAAAATAAAGAAAAGAAAAAAAAAAGTAAAAACATATCTAGGAATTTCTCTGGAGCTGTTGCGGTCAGTGTGGGTTCAGTTCAGGTTCAGATAGCTCCTCGTTCCAGCTTACACTTCTCGATCTCTTCAGGACCCTTCCGGTGTAGTCGGTGTTACCTGCAGGGATTTTAATCTGTTGCACTGGTCCCTTCTGAAGCGGTTCCCTTTGTTTATTTGGCTTCTGTTTGCCGGTCTCTTCAGTGTCTAATTCCCGCCCTGACACAGGCGGGCGGAGGTGGTCTCTTGCTCAGGTTTGCTGGTTCAGTCCTGCTGCGGGGAGGGAGGGGCGCTGCAGACAGATATCGCTGTGTGTGGGGAGCACTTGCAGTGTTCTGGCCACACTGGGTTTGCCCCCCTCACGGGTGTATGCTCTCCCCGTCCACACTGCTCAGGCTCCCAGCTGCTCTATATGGAGCGGGCCCTGCATTGCGTGTGGTTCCAGTTTTTGGGTTCTCCACAAAAGCGTGGACTCAGTTGGGCCTGCGTTCTGTGCCTTCCCCGGCCCGAGCAGCTCAGGCAGCCAGGAGCTTGACGGGCGCACTCTCCCCGGGTGCGGCGCACCTTCTCCCCTCCACGGTCCCAGCCTCAGCTTCCGCATGCGCCGGTTGGGTGCGCCTTGCATCTGTTCTGGGGAGCTGGCCTCTAGCCGCGACCCTCCCGGCGGATGTCGACCATCCAGAATCTCAGGAAGTCTTTGGTTAGAAACTGGAGGCCTGTTTGCAGTTTGGTTTGCCCCTTTCCCCTCCCCTCTGCCTCCTGCCTCCGGCGGGGGTGGGCCAGTCTGCCACCAGCTAGCTCTTCTCTGGGATCACTCAGTCCCTTTGTTCTGCGAACGGCCAGCAGTGTGTTCGGGCCGGTTAACTTTCTCTCTCTCTTGCTATCCCACAGTTTAAGTTGCTATCTCACGTTAGCTCCCTCCGATTGCCCTCAGGGCATTCGGGCCCGGTCCTTACCCCAAGCAATGCTGCCTGCTCCTCTCCGTTCCGCCCCCACTTGCTGGTGGCGGATGCGGGCATCTGGGGTACCTTTCTGCTGGGAGTTGCTTTTAGGCATGTAATCTGTGGGTTTTATTTATTTTTCCTCCCAGTTAGGTTGCCCTCCGAGATTCAAAAACTTCCCCCAGACCTGCCAGTGAGAAGGTTTCCTGGTGTTTGGAAACTTCCTCTATTATGACTCCCTTCCCGGGACGGATCTCCGTCCCTAGCTCTTTTGTCTCCCTTTTTCTTTTATATTTTGTCCTACCTCCTTTCGAAGACGATGGGCTGCTTTTCTGGGCGCCTGATGTCTTCTGCTAGCGGTGAGAAGTTGTTTTGTGAAGTTTGCTCAGCGTTCAAGTGTTCTTTCGATGAATTTGTAGGGGAGAAAGTGGTCTCCCCATCCTATTCCTCCACCATCTTAGCTCAGGTCTCCGGGAGATATTTTCAAATGTGTTTATCACAAAGGCTTAGTATCCCCAGAATAATAACAACTCTTCCAAGTCACTAAGAAAAAGAAACAAAGCAAATTTAAGATCAGCAAAGACCTGAATAGGTACTTCACAAAAGATATCATGTGTCTTCACAAAAGTGGTCTATAAGCACATGTAGAGGTGTTCAACATCATCATGGATCAGAGAAACAGAAATAAAAACCCTGGTAAGACACGGCTACTCACCCATGAGAATGGCTAAACTTAAAAACCTGACTACACCAAGTGTTGCTAAAGATAAAAGACAGACAGAACTTGCAAACGTACTGGCAGGAGTGTAAATAAGCCACTGAGGACACGGAAATGAAAAACTCCAGTGAGGGACGTCCCTGGTGGTCCAGCGGCTTGGACTCCACTCCCCCAGGGCAGGGGGCCTGGGTTCAATCCCTGGTTGGGGAACTAGATCCCACATGCTGCAACCAAGGGCTCAAATGCTGAAGCTAAAGATCCTGCAACTAACACGTGACCCAGCCAAACAAATTTTAAAAGGAAAAAAAGCCCAAGTCTCATGAGACACTACCGTTCGCCTATCAGAATGGTTAAAACTAAAACAGACCTATAATACTAGAGAATAAGGAGCAAACAGAACTTTCATACACAGCTGGTGAAAATGTAACTTGTTACAACCATGGGCAAAATGGTCTCACTTTATCCACTAAAGCTAAACAAATGTCTTCCCTACACCCCAGCAATTCCACTCCTGAGAAACGAGGGCTTATGTTCCCCAAAAGACATGTACATGAATGCTCAGAGAAACTTCACTCATCATAGTCGTAAATGAAACCACCCACATGTTCATCCACAGTAGAATGGACAGCCTATGTCTATTCATACCATGGAACGCTACACAGCAGCGAAAAAGAACAAAGTCTGAGTCACAGACTTCAACATGCGTGAATCTTAATGATAAGCAGACAGTCATTCGCTAGAGTATATACTGTAGAATTACGTTTATATGAACCTGAAGAATAGGTCAAACCAATCTATAGTGAGAAGGGTCAGAAGAGGGGTTGCCATTGGGAGGAATATTGGTTCCGAAGGGATATAGAAAGGCTTCTAGGTGATGACAATGTTCTATATCTTGACCCAGGTGGTGATTACACTGGTATAAATGTATTTTAAAACCCACTGAACTGTATACTTAAGATGTGTGTATTCGGGGCACTTCTCCGGTGGTCCAGTGGTTAAGCATCTGCTTTCCAATGCAGGAGACGTGAGTCCGACCCCTGATTGGGGAACCAAGACCCCACATTCTGCAGGGTAACTAAGCCCACGCTCCGCAACCACTGAGCCCGAGCTCCCGGGAGCCCACGCGGCACCCGAGGGAAGGCTGCATGCCACGAACACCCAGCGCGGCCACGAAAAGGGGCGGGGGGGGTAGGGTCTCCCCCCCTCCCTCTGCCCCTCGTTGACTCCGTTCTTCTCTTCCAGGGGCTGAAGTGGGTGGAGGGGAGGCGGGGTGGGGACAAACCAAGCCAAGCCAGGCCTCCAAGGGCCCTGGGAGGCGGGTACCGGGAAGGGTGGCCAGCCGTGACCACAGGTACTGTGGATGCAAAGGCAGGCCCAGGACCAGACAGACGGTGTGAGCCCACGGGGCTCCTTCTCACAGGCGTGGGGCTCTGGGAAACTCAGTCTTCCTGCACTTAGATTCCTTCACCTGCAAATGGACCATGATAGTAGGTGTCTGGAAGATCTGTGCAAGCAACACCACCGCCATGCAAGTCAGTATCTATACGGCACTGAAAACAAAGCTTGGCACTGGGCTTATACTACATAAACGCTAAAGAAATAAATGTGTAAAATAACCAATAAATACACGCTCAGCACAGTGCCTGGCACACAGCAAAGGTGCATAAGTAAGAGGAAGAGGCAACAAAATGGAGCTGTTGCTGGATGCCAGGCCCCAGGACTGCAGTTTTAACGCACACGGTCTCAGCCGGCTCTGCAAGACAGGTACTAACACAGTGTTGAGTTTCTCCCTGTTCCTGGGGGAACAGGCTCAGAGGAGAAGGATCTGGACCGGGTCATATGCCAGAAAAAGGCAGAAAAGGACCCAAAGCTAGACATCTTAGCCAGGCACATCACCCACCATCTCTTGTTATTTTTTGTTTTGCACCATCTCTGTTTTAAACATTCGTCTTATTGCCCCAAGATTTCTAGTCTAATACCCATATGCCACACTGAGTTTGGCCCACAGATTCATTCTCATCTAGCTGAGCAATAAAATCTTTTGTTCTCAAAATATTACATCTATGGAGGGATTATTAAAAAGTTGGTCGGCAACTAATATTGCATCCGTTTTTCAAAATAACTCTGAGCTAGTTAAAAGCCACAGACCACCATCTGGACAGCAGGTAACAGTTTGCAAAACACTTTAAATCCCTTTAATTCTTACAATTACCATGAAAGGTTAAGTAGCATGTGAGGCATTATGATTCTCTCCTGTAACTGTAAGCTCAGAGAGGTCAAGTGATTTCCCCAGGGTCACACAATAAGTATGTGATGAAAATCAAGCCAGACTTTGGCTCCAAACCTCATGTTCTCTACTTTGCATCAGGCACAGGGATTCTCCTCCCCTTATGTCAGATGGAGAAAATGAGGCCCAGAGTGTTTAAGACCTTGTCCAATGTCACCCAGGAGGACTGGCCTCCAGTGGTTGCTCCAGGAACCCAAGTTCCAGATCTGTTTGTAGTGGATTTCCCTGGCTCCTTGTAGTCCTAGGGGCTCTCAAGAGTCTTCTCCAACACCAGAGTTCAAAAGCATCAATTCTTCAGCACTTAGCCTTCTTTACAGTCCAACTCTCACATCCATACATCACTACTGGAAAAACCTTAGTTTTGACTAGACAGATCTTTGTCGGCAAAGTAATGTCTCTGCTTTTTAATATGCTGTCTAGGTTGGTCATAGCTTTTCAAGGAGAGCAAACCAGTCCATCCTAAAGGAAATCAGTCCTGAATATTCACTGGAAGGACTGATGCTGAAGCTGAAATTCCAATACTTTGGCCACCTAATGCAAAGAACTGACTCATTGAAAAAGACCCTGATGCTGGGAAAGATTGAAGGCAGGAGGAGAAGGGGACGACAGAGGGTAAAATGGTTGGATGACATCACTGACTCAATGGACATGAGTTTGAGCAAGCTCTGGGAATTGGTGATGGACAGGGAAGCCTGGCGTGCTGCAGTCCATGGGGTTGCAAAGAGTTGGACACGATTGAGTGACTGAACTGAACTCCCTGGCTCAGATAATCAGCACAGACCATGGCAGTGGATAAAGGAGACAGTAACAAACCATGAACTAAGACCATGACCAAGGCAGTGCCCGGCCTTGATGTCAGCAGACTTGGCAATTCCGACTACCTTTAATCAACACCACCAAGTGCCGTTTGGAGACTGCAGTAATTGCTGCTGTTACCCAGAGGAGCCCAAGATGGTATTTTATTGGGCTTGTATTTGGGAAAGCCCATGTTAGTTCTCAGCTCAAGAAGAAACAGCCTTCTAATCAGAGACTCCTAAGCTGGCCTGCCTCTAACCATGGGGGAAGGAGTGTGTGCTGAGTGCACGAAGAACTCAGCTCAGGCCAAATTCATCCATTCATTCATTCGTTCATTCATTCGTTCAACAAAATACACTCACGACGCCCCTATAAATCCATTCTCTGCACAACAGCCCGAGCGGCCTTGTCATACATAGCGGTCATGTCACTCACCTGGTGAAAGTCCTCCAGAGGCCTCCCATCGCCCCAGCATGAAGGCCAGTCCTTTCATGGAAGTCTACACAGTCCTGATCTGGCCTCTGCCCACCTCTAAACCCCAGCTTGTACACCCCATGACCACCTTGTTCACTGCACTATAGCCACACTGGCTGTCTTTTCGCTCTTCAAATACGCAAGCTGATCCTCCCCCTGGGCCTTTGCATCTGCTGTCCTCCCAGCCCGGGACACTTTACATTTGTCCTTCACATCATTCTGGCTTCAGCCCAAATGTCACCTCCTCTGAGAAGCCTTCCCTGATCCCCCAGGCCAAGCTACTCTGCTTCTCTAACCTAGCACCCCTGTTCTATTTCTGTAATACTTATTTCCATCTTAAGTAATATATTTTTAGATTATTTGTTGACTTGTGTACATAAGTAGAATGTAAACTTCTTGAGGCAGGCCCCTGGTTGTTTCTTCACTGCTGTAGCCCTAGCTTTCTGAGCCAGCCGTGGAATATGGTAGGTGTTCAATTGCTACTTGCTGGATGAATGAAGAAGGGTATATGATGCAGCATGCCCTGTTCTGGGCAGCCTTGGGGCAGATCACGGGACAAAACTGACAAATTCCCTGCCCTCAAGGGGCTCACATTCAGGTGGGAGACAGGCAATACTACACCGATACGGCATAATTATAATAATTTAAGTAACTTGCCCATGGTCACATAGTTACTAAGTGGTGGAACTGAGATTTTTTCACTCAGAGGAACTGAATGCAGGATCCATGCTCTTAACAGTCCACTAAATAAGTAATAAGTAATAAGTGAAAGTAACTCTATGGACTGTAGCCTGCCAGACTCCTCTGTCCATGGGATTCTCCAGGCAAGGATACTGGAGTGGGTAGACATTGCCTTCTCCAGGGGATCTTCCCCACCTGAGGGGTGAACCCAGGTCTCCTGCATTACAAGTGGATTCTTTCCCATCTGAGTCACCAGGGAAGCCCAATAAGTAAGTGAGTAAATAAATAGATAAATATTCAGTTGGGCAGTGACTGTCAGGGGAGAACAACCAGGGTGAGGGGAGTATGAAGTGATGAGGAAGGAGGGGGTGACGATGGTATCAGATGAAAGGGACCGTTCCAGCAGAGGCCTGCAGGAGATAAGATGGACGGGAGAAGATAATCTAGGAGAAACAGGAAAGTGGTGGAGACAGACAGGTAAACAGACGATGACCAACCAGTGGGATAAATGCTACAGCAGAGGAAACAGACAAGACAGACAGACAGACAGAGGAGAGCCCAGAGCTGCCTTCCCGGAGAAGGTGCCCTCGGACGGGTGGGGTCAGTGGGTAGAGAATGTTCCCGGCAGAGGAGACGTGTCAGTCCCAAAATGAGAAGAGAGAAGATGCTTTTGAAGAACCAAAAGGATGCTCAGTGTAGGCAGGGCTTGGACAATGGGTGCGTGTAGCGGGGGGTGGGGGAGGGAAGAAATGAGGCTGGAGGGGAAGTTGCCAGGGGCTACACCCTGTGGAACCAAGTCCGCCTAGCTGAGGAGTCCAACCTAACGGTGAAGGCCGGGGCCACGTGCAGAGCTGAGTGAGGGCGCACTGGACCTCTTAGTGGTATTTCTGCAACTGCCTGTGAGTCTATAATCAATTAAAAAGAAAAAAGCAGTGGGACATTGCTATAGAGTTTGAGAACTTTGATGGCAACCCACTCCAGTGGGTTTTCTTGCCTGGAAAATCCCATGGACAGAGGAGCCTGGTAGGCTACCGTCCATGGGGTTGCAAAAGAGTCGGACACCACTGAGCAACTTAACTAACTAAGTTCAAATAAACCCAAAATAAATATTCACCTCCACTCCAAATCAATCAGTTAATTTACCAAACACGTACCAGATAAGTACAATAAATATGTACAGGTGCTGT